>NC_058081.1:414681432-415046963 GCF_014858855.1 Bufo gargarizans
TGTGACTTTACAAAATATTCAACCAGGGTTAGTACCCTACTCACATTAGAGCTTAATAACATTCAAAATTATGAGAACCCATAAACAGAGAACTTACATCCAAACCTGAACATTATAAGGGAGGGACACGGCGCTTCCGCTCCAGAGGAAGAGAAGAGGTGGGACAGGGTATATATGCCCTGTTCTACTGCCCGCCTCTTCCCTGCCACAGCCGGAATACCCACATTAACCCCCGCTCCCATTAACCCTTTAAGAAATTATGACCAGCAGGCTGAAGGGAACTACATTTTAATGTCAGTTGTACCGGGCAGGCTACACCAGGAACCGGGTGGAGAGGGATCCAAGGGCCCCTACCGAAATGGTCTGTCTTGGAATGGCTAACCCAACATCCCGAAGGCAACATCCTTACAAGAAAGACCCCTCAGCTTCCAACAGGAGGGGGCTACCAACTCACTGACCCGCAGGGCCGCAAAAAAGGCTTTACTAAAACTCCTTGAGAATAGCGGAACCTCAAAGAGAGATGCACATACCTCAGGAAGCTTCGCGATAAGCCTTCCTAAGAGGCTGAACGATACGATACGCCGACTCTCACGGTAGACAAGCTCTTTTCTCCAACCCCGTGACGCCTGCCAGATAACAAACTGCTTAGTAACATCCGGCCACCCACGCAACCGAAAATGGAAAGAGATACCCGACAACCGTCGCTGCGCAACCCCTGAAGAAACGCCCTTGGATCGTAAATGTAATAACCATTCGATAGTAACCTCAAAGTGCAGAACACACTGGAACACACGTCCCGGACACCCACTATCCTCCACCATTTCTCCCACGCATTACCATGAGCCTGCCAAGGAGCAGGGGAAACAGAGGATCTGACCAACGACATTAGTTGCTGTCCACCAAATCCCTCAGGTGCTGCAGGCTTTCTTTGCCCTCCTTCCGGAAGAAAGGACCAAAGATCCTGCCAACGAAAACGGGAAAAGGCATCAGCAACTTTATTGTCAACCCCCGGGACATGCCGGGCCCTGAAATAAATATTGAGCTCGAGGCACCAAAGCACCAAGTACTGCAGCAAGGCCAAGACCGGGAGGGACGAGGAAGATAAGCTGTTGACACCGTAGACCACTGACAAATTATCAGTCCAAAAAGACGCATGCCTGTTGGACAACCTATCCCCCCATAATTCCACTGCAACAATAACCGGAAACAGCTTGAGTAAAGTGAGGTTCTTACATAACCCGAAGGAACGCCACAAATCAGGCCATGGGGATGCACACCATTCGTTCCGAAATATGGTCCTAAAAGCACAGGATCCAGCAGCATCGGAAAACAGGGACAACTCGGAATTAGAGACTTCCTTAGCCATGTAACATGTATGGCCATTGTAGGATTGCAAGAAAGCCCTCCAGATCCCCAAGTCTTCTTCTTTTAGGGACTTGGAAAGCCGAATGCGGTGTCCGGGAGCTTTAACACCCCGCATGGCCAAACTCTGTGAAAAAATTCAGCCCATGTGCATTATCCTGCATGCAAAACAAAGAAGGCCCAAAAGGGACTGAAGCTGATGAAGGGTTACCTTTTTGACCACTAAAAAACATCAATCAATCTAAGGAGTTTCTAAAGCTTCTTGCGCGGCAACCGAAAAACCATGTCCACCGTGTCGATTTCGATACCCAGAAACGACAGCTGTGTGGCCGGGCCCTCTGTTTTCTCCGCCGAAATGGGAACCCCAAACTGGGCCATCCTCTCCAAGAAAATATTCAACAGGGATAAACAACCATTATCCTTCCTGGGGGAGACAAAAAGAAAATCATCAAAATAATGTAAAACTGATGCAGAGCCTGCCTCATAGCGAACGATCTACTCTGAGAAGGACCCAAACATCTCAAAGTAATGGCATGAAATGGAACAACCCATGGGGAGACCTGTGTCGTAGTAAAACTGGCCATCTACGCAGCAACCTAACAAATGGAAACAATCGGGATGAACAGGGAGAAGACGAAAAGCTGATTCGATGTCCTCTGCCTGCCTCCCTGACCAGCGCAACCGCCCTGTCAAAAGAGACATATGACACCGAAGCATCCTCAGGACTGATGGCGTCATTCACGGATGAACCCTTAGGGTGGGAGAGATGAAGTATCAACCGGAATTTCCCGACCTCTTTTTTTTGGGACCATGCCTAACGGGGAAACCTGTAGATTAGGGAACGGTATGTCAATGAACGGACCTCTAATCCGACCCAGGGAAACCTCTTTATTAACCTTCTCCCTGAGAACCTCCAGAAGGTCTCGTGCTGACTTCAGGTTATCTGAAAAAAAACAGGGAACGGTTGAGAACAAAAGGGATAAAAAACCCGAACGAAAAAAACAACGCGGAGCTGGGCGGCCGCCTGCCTATTGGGATATCTGTCTGATGTGCAAACAAGTGGATTAAGGTGAGTTAAATTATTATTAATATTTATTTATTTTTAACCCCTCCAGCCCTATTGTACTATGCATTCTGTATTAAGAATGCTATTATTTCCATTTATAACCATGTTATAAGTGAAAATAATAAAATCTACACAACACCTAACCCAAATCCGAAGTTCTGTGAAGAAGTCCGGGTTTGGGTACCAAACATGCAGATTTTTCTCACGAGCGTGCAAAACGCATTACAATGTTTTGCACTTGCATGGAAAAATCGTGCATTTTCCCGCAAAGCACTCGCATCTTATCCGGGCCAAAAACATGATGCCTGCGTGAAAGAGGCCTAAGGCAGCAAGGTTTAACAGCCAAACAAATCTCAATATTTATTACCCTGATTCTGGAGTTTACAGAAACACACCATATGTGGTGGTAAACTTCTGTATGGACATACAGCAGGGTGCAGAAGGGAAGGAGCAACATATGGATTTAGGAAGGCAGATGTCACTGCGATAATTTTAAGTTGCCATGTCGCATATGTAGAACCCCTCATGCATCCTTATAGTCGAAACTTCTAAAAAGTGACTGCATTTTGGAAACTACAGAATGTGACTGTTTTATTGGTACTATTTTGAGGGTACATATTTTGCGGATCCATACTGTAGAAATGCAATGCCCAACCCATATTGCTCATGTGTTCCAAAACACAAAAAACGGATCAAATACGGAAACCATACGGATATGTTTTGTGCAATAACAGAACGGAAGAGGACTTAAATCAGATTTAAAAAAAAACTCAGATACGAAACACCGGATCTGTGAAAAACGGACTGCAAAACAACAACTGTCATGTGCATGAGCCCTAAATATGCATGCTCAGAGTTGTAGTTTCACAGAAGCTGGCATGCCGAAGTTTGCTGAGCGCTGTTGTAGGCCATCAATACTGATCATTGGGGTCTGAACTCTAGGTCTCTCACTAATCAGAACAGTGATGATCCGCATTTCTGCAAGTCAGGCACCCCGATTTTTGGTTACACAGACACAATGGACGACATTTACTAATCATTTTAAGCCACCATAGTGATGTAAAAAAGTCACAAATTATTGTGCACGCCATATGTGTGCCATAATTTTGACTATTTATGCTTCTTGGCACTGTTCTGGAGCAATGGCCACCATGTCTTTATTCAAGCATGGCAGAGCAGATTAACCCCATAGATGCTGTGGGCTATTAGGCACCACAGCATCTAGAGGGTTAACAGGGCAGCAGAATTGATGATATAATCATAGTATAATTCACTCCTCAAAAAGAGGGCGCCATCTAGTACTATGCATTTGGCATAGTGCTAAGATTTTAGCAGCTGTGTGTTAGCTGTTTGAAATGTGTAGAAGCAGAGCGCCCTCTAGTAGACGTACAGAGTCACTGTCTATTCAGTCAAAAATTAAATAATAGCATTTTGCATGCTGCACTATGCCCACTACTAGTCATTTAAATGAATTTGAATGTTAGGACAATGCTAAAATGAAAATTCAAATAGGCTTTCTTTTTCATTTGACTTTTGGCAGGGAAAATGCCTACAAGAGATGACATTGAAATCTCAGTCTACCGTTCTCAGCTTTTACTTGGTTAGAAATATAAAATAAATATAAAAGAAATGACTGGGCACACCTAAGATATTAGTAGCTAATATTTATTGAAATAGAATAGTTTAAAACATAAATCTGAAATAGGGATATGTGGTACCGAAGTATAACTTAAATCACTGCCACACTATTTGGCAGCACTCAAAATAAAAATTCTGCGTATTTGTGGTTGGGATGAAGCTGAGTTGGTCACTCGCAATTGTTATTGTGACCTAACAGCCTCACTTCAATCCCAGCATAAGCAGAAAAGTGGAGTACATGAAATATAAAGTACATTCAGTGAAATTAAAACAATGAAGTTAAAACAGTATATTAGCGGAAAAAATGCAATAATAATCCGATGGCAGTGGGATATAAAATCAGGTGACAGTAGGATATAAAGTTAGATGACGATGGGATAAAATAAGAATTCGCTTGACCTGAGAGGTTCTGAATATCCAAATGTAACAAAGGTGCCCACAAATACTTGTTGCCAATTTGAAGTAGCAGAATGATATTATATAATGTATTTGCAGCAGTGGAGTATATTGGTTTACTCAGTCATTGACCCAGCGGCGTCCCGCTTTCGGTCCGGAATCAATCCAACAGTAAGGCCTCATGCACACGACAGTTTTTTTTCACGGTCCGCAAAAACGGGGTCCGTAGGTCCATGATCCGAGACCGTTTTTTCGTCCGTGGGTCTTCCTTGATTTTTGGAGGATCCACGGACGTTTTGGTGTCCGCCTGGCCGTGCGGAGCCAAACGGATCTGTCCTGAATTACAATGCAAGTCAATGAGGACGGATCAGTTTGACGCTGACACAATATGGTGCCATTTCAAACTGATCCGTCCCCATTGACTTTCAATGTAAAGTCTGGAGTTCTTTTATACCATCGGATTGGATTTTTCTCCAATCCGATGGTATATTTTAACTTGAAGATTCCCCATCACCATGGGACCGCCTCTATGTTAGAATATACTGTCGGATATGAGCTACATCGTGAAACTCAGATACAACAGTATATTCTAACACAGAGGTGTTCCCATGGTGATGGGGACGCTTCAGGTTAGAATATACTGAAAAACTGTGTACATGACTGCCCCTGCTGCCTGGCAGGTGCTGCCAGGCAGCAGGGTGCAGACCCCCCCCTGTTTTTAACTCATTGGTGGCCAGTGCGGCCGCCCCCCCTCCCTCCCCTGTAGTTAACTCATTGGTGGCCAGTGGGCCCCCACTCCCTCCCCTGTAGTTAACTCATTGGTGTCCAGTGGGCCCCCCTCCCTCCCCTGTAGTTAACTCATTGGTGTCCAGTGGGCCCCCCTCCCTCCGCTGTAGATAACTCGTTGGTGGCCAGTGGGCCCTCTCCCCTCCCTCCCCCTTCTAATTAAATTTGCCCCCCCTATCATTGGTGGCAGTGGAAAGTACCGATCGGAGTCCCAGTGTTATCGCTGGGGCTCCGATCGGTAACCATGGCAACCGGGACGCTACTGCAGTCCCAGTTGCCATGGTTGCTTAGCAATTTGTAGAAGCTTCTTACTTACCTGCGAGCTGCGATGTCTGTGACCGGCCGGGAGCTCCTCCTACTGGTAAGTGAAAGGTCTGTGCAGCACATTGCCTATAGCACAGACCTGTCACTTACCAGTAGGAGGAGCTCCCGGCCGGTCACAGACATCGCTGCTCGCAGGTAAGTATGAAGCTTCTACAAATTGCTAAGTAACCATGGCAACCGGGACTGCAGTAGCGTCCCGGTTGCCATGGTTACCGATCGGAGCCCCAGCGATTACACTGGGACTCCGATCGGTACTCTCCACTGCCACCAATGATAGGGGGGTGATTTTAATTAGGAGGGGGAGGGAGGGGAGAGGGCCCACTGGCCACCAACGAGTTATCTACAGCGAAGGGAGGGGGGCCCACTGGACACCAATGAGTTAACTACAGGGGAGAGAGGGGGGCCCACTGGACACCAATGAGTTAACTACAGGGGAGGGAGGGGGGCGGCCGCACTGGCCACCAATGAGTTAAAAACAGGGGGGGGGGTCTGCCCCCTGCTGCCTGGCAGCACCTGCCAGGCAGCAGCCAGGCAGCAGGGGGCAGTCATGTACACAGTTTTTCAGTATATTGTAACCTGAAGCGTCCCCATCACCATGGGAACGCCTCTGTGTTAGAATATACTGTCGGATCTGAGTTTTCACAAAGTGAAAACTCACCTCTGAAAAAGGTTTTATGCAGACGGATCTTCTGATCCGTCTGTATGAAAGTAACCTACGGCCACGGATCACGGACACGGATGCCAATCTTGTGTGCATCCGTGTTCTTTCACGGACCCATTGACTTGAATGGGTCCGTGAACCGTTGTCCGTCAAAAAAATAGGACAGGTCATATTTTTTTGACGGACAGGAAACACGGATCACGGTCTCGGCTGCAAAACGGTGCATTTTCCGATTTTTCCACGGACCCTGTAAAAGTCATTGTCCAGTCGGGAAATATTTCCCTTATTAGTATCACATTGCCGCTTTTCTTATTCTGTTTGTTTGGAATATTATTAGTGTGTATCCACATCTCTAAATTCATAGTCTCTTGTAGGCTTGTTTCGATAAATAAAAACTGTATAGTATCATTGCGATTCACTTGCGTTTTTTGTTGTCACCACAAACCGCCCAAATGGTTGCATATTGAATATTACATATATAAATAAATAGTATATCATATATAGAGAACATTTCAAGGGTATTTTCAACATATATATATATATATATATATATATATATATATATGTATTTAACCGCTATATTCAAGAAATCTCTATAAAAAGAGGAATGGAAAGAGGAAAAGTAAAAAAAAAATGAAAACATTAAATGGCGAGTTCCTAGAATTTTTTATTTTTTGTCACAAGTTAGTGGAATATGAGACTTTGTAAGAAAAAATAAAAAATAAAAAAAAATCATCATTTTCCCCTAACTTGTGACAGAAAAAATAAAAAATTCTAGGAACTCGCCATGCCCCTCACGGAATACCTTGAGGTGTCTTCTTTCCAAAATGGGGTCACTTGTGGGGTAGTTATACTGCCCTGGCATTCTAGGGGCCCTAATGTGTGCGAAGTAGTTTGAAATCAAAATGTGTAAAAAATGACCTGTGAAATACTAAAGGTGCTCTTTGGAATGTGTGCCCCTTTGCCCCCCTAGGCGGCAAAAAAGTGTCACACATCTGGTATCGCCGTACTCAGGAGAAGTTGGGGAATGTGTTTTGGGGTGTCATTTTACATATACCCATGCTGGGTGAGAGAAATATCTTGGCAAAAGACAACTTTTCCCATTTTTTTATACAAAGTTGGCATTTGACCAAGATATTTATCTCACCCAGCATGGGTATATGTAAAATGACTCCCCAAAACACATTGCCCAACTTCTCCTGAGTACGGCGATACCACATGTGTGAGACTTTTTTGCAGCCTAGGTGGGCAAAGGGGCACACATTCCAAAGAGCACCTTTAGGATTTCACCGGCCATTTTTTACAGATTTTGATTTCAAACTATTTTGCACACATTAGGGCCCCTAAATTGCCAGGGCAGTATAACTACCCCACAAGTGACCCAATTTTGGAAAGAAGACACCCCAAGGTATTCCGTGAGGGGCATGGCGAGTTCCTAGAATTTTTTATTTTATGTCACAAGTTAGTAGAATATGAGACTTTGTAAGAAAAAATAAATAAAATTGTTTTTAAAAAAATCATCATTTTCCGCTAACTTGTGACAGAAAATAAAAAATTCTAGGAACTCACCATGCCCCTCACGGAATACCTTGGGGTGTCTTCTTTCCAAAATGGGGTCACTTGTGGGGTAGTTATACTGCCCTGGCATTCTAGGGGCCCTAATGTGTGCGAAGTAGTTTGAAATAAAAATGTGTAAAAAATGACCTGTGAAATCCTAAAGGTGCTCTTTGGAATGTGTGCCCCTTTGCCCACCTAGGCGGCAAAAAAGTGTCACACATCTGGTATCGCCATACTCAGGAGAAGTTGGGGAATGTGTTTTGGGGTGTCATTTTACATATACCCATGCTGGGTGAGAGAAATATCTTGGCAAAAGACAACATTTCCCATTTTTTTATACAAAGTTGGCATTTGACCAAGATATTATCTCACCCAGCATGGGTATATGTAAAATGACACCCCAAACCACATTGTCCAACTTCTCCTGAGTACGGCGATACCAGATGTATGACACTTTTTTGCAGCCTAGATGCGCAAAGCGGCCCAAATTCCTTTTAGGAGGGCATTTTTAGACATTTGGATCCCAGACTTCTTCTCACGCTTTCGGGCCCCTAAAAAGCCAGGGCAGTATAAATACCCCACATGTGACCCCATTTTGGAAAGAAGACACCCCAAGGTATTCAATGAGGGGCTTGGCGAGTTCATAGAATTTTTTTTTGGGGCGCAAGTTAGCGGAAATTGTTTTTTTTTTGTATTTTCTCACAAAGTCTCCCTTTCCGCTAACTTGGGACAAAAATTTCAATCTTTCATGGACTCAATATGCCCCTCACGGAATACCTTGGGGTGTCTTCTTTCTGAAATGGGGTCACATGTGGGGTATTTATACTGCCCTGGCATTTTAGGGGCCCTAAAGCATGAGAAGAAGTCTGGAATATAAATGTCTAAAAAATTTTACACATTTGGATTCCGTGAGGGGTATGGTGAGTTCATGTGAGATTTTATTTTTTGACACAAGTTAGTGGAATATGAGACTTAGTAAGAAAAAACAAAAAACAAAAAAAAACTATTTCCGCTAATTTGGGCCAAAAAAAAATGTCTGAATGGAGCCTTACAGGGGGGTGATCAATGACAGGGGGTTATCAGGGATTGCATATAAGGCGATCACCCCCTGTCATTGATCACCCCCCCTGTAAGGCTCCATTTAGACGTCTGTATGATTTTTACGGATCCACGGATACATGGATCGGATCCGCAAAACGCATACGGACGTCTGAATGGAGCCTTACAGGGGGGTGATCAATGACAGGGGGTGATCAGGGAATCTATATGGGTGATCACCCACCTGTCATTGATCACCCCCCTGTAAGGCTCCATTCAGATGTCCGTATGTGTTTTGCGGATCCGATCCATGTATCCGTGGATCCGTAAAAATCATACGGACGTCTGAACGGAGCCTGACAGGGGGGTGATCAATGACAGGGGGGTGATCAATGACAGGGGGGTGATCAGGGAGTCTATATGGGGTGATCATGGGTGATCAGGGGTTCATAAGGGGTTAATAAGTGACAGGGGGGGTGTAGTGTAGTGTTTTGTGGTACTTTACACAGCTACCTGTGTCCTCTGGTGGTCGATCCAAACAAAAGGGACCACCAGAGGACTAGGTAGCAGGTATATTAGATGCTGTTATCAAAACAGCGTCTAATATACCTGTTAGGGGTTAAAAAAATTGCATCTCCAGCCTGCCAGCGAACGATCGCCGCTGGCAAGCTGGAGATCCACTCGCTTACCTTCAGTTCCTGTGAACGCGCGCGCCTGTGTGCGCGCATTCACAGGAAATCCCGGCTCTCGCGAGATGACGCGTATATGCGTCACTCTGCGCAGAGCTGCCGCCTCCGGACCGCACATCTGCGTTAGGCGGTCCGGAGGCGGTTAACTTCATTGTTTTAATTTCACTGAATGTACTTTATATTTCATGTACTCCACTTTTCTGCTTATGCTGGAAATGAAGTGAGGCTGTTAGGTCACAATAACAACTCAGCTTCATCCCAACCACAAATACACAGAATTTTTATTTTGAGTGCTGCCAAATAGTGTGGCAGTGATTTAAGTTATACTTCGGTACCACATATCCCTATTACAGATTTATGTTTTAAACTATTCTATTTCAATAAATATTAGCTACTAATATCTTAGGTGTGCCCAGTCATTTCTTTTATATTTCTGTTCTTTTTAGCAGCGGGGTGACGCTGCAAGACTGAGAGCACCCTGTTTGGTGCATCAGCCATCCTGTGCATCTAACTAATACACTATTATTGAATTTTACCTCCGTCACCCTAGTACAGTGATGGCGAACCATTTAGAGACCGGGTGCCCAAACTGTAGCCCAAAACCCACTTATTTATCGCAAAGTGCCAAAACGCCAATTTACCCTGAATACTACAGTCCAGTATAGTATATCTTCCATGTACTTTATCATTTACCTATAATAGCCTGTCTGCATTCAGTGCGCTGCCTGTGCTGTTCATAGTGCGCCCAGCGCTGATGAATGGCTGGTAAAGTCCAGAGTATATTGGTACACCATAGACTTTTTCCAGGGTGCGGGTGCCCAGAGAGAGAGCTCTGAGTGCCGCCTCTGGCACCCGTGCCATAGGTTCGCCATCACTGCCCTAGTAGATAGCACGGTTGGCTGATCCACCATGGATATTTGGGATCATATGGAGATCAAAAAACTAAAAGTTGACAATTTTCTCTTTGACAATATCAACATAGATATTCCCAATTCCGAAATGTATCACTAATGCCTTTAGAGAATTGGAAACATTATTAATCCGCCAGTTAAAACAGCGGTGGGAAATTAAAACACTAAGAAGATGTATTGAAATTGATAAAATCCCCAAAGGACTAATGATTACCAAAAATCCTGCACAAGATCTATGCAGTGTTGAATTTAAGAAGGAATGGGAAGACTTACTCCATGAACAGTCAATCGCATGTACAAAACTAATTATTAAAAGACGTACAGAGATACTGGAGGAGACTACCAAACGTATCTCCGACCTAAGACTAATAATAGATAAATTTACTAGGAATGAAGAAATTAACATAATCCAGACTAATATATGTAAAAACTTAGAATAGAACAGGAAATAATAGAGAAAAAGGTAAAGAAATTGAATTTCAAGAGAAGAGGAAGAACAGATAGGGAAATTATTAATAGGGAAGGACGTGAGGAGCACGTACCAATGATAGGAGCAACTAGTAACACGGAAAAAGAAACAGACACGATTGAACAAGGATTAATAAGAAATGAACACTTTAACATACCCACATATAATAGATTTGAAATGTTAGAAGAAACAAATAATTTTTTAGATCGCACTCCCCCACATCACCGCTCATGTATAAGACAAAGATCACCCCCACCGAAAACACAAATTACACAGAAAAACCTGCACACAGATCACCAATACAATCTGAGAAACAAAACCCAAAATGCGTCACAGACCCACAAGACCCCAAATATGAGGAGACACAACTCACAAGACAAATATCACAATCACAATAACACACACAGAGTGAGACATTAAGACACGAAGAGGAACAAGGAGAAAAAAGACACCATCACTACAGATATCACCCATAATCACAAACGATGCCATCATTAACCTAAGTTCAGTAACCCTATCAGACACACAGAAACAGCTTCTCAATAAGGGCTTAAAATTCCCGCCAACGAAACCACTCAATAAGTTTGAAACTTTTATTGGAGTGGAAAAATTCATAAGGAAACTATGTTTAAAAAAATATTTCCTAAAAAACCCAGTGAATCGAGAAACTACTCCCTCTACAAATAATGATTCAATTATACACACCTCTTTGAAAAACAAATCAAAAAAAAATATCCGCGAAATGAACTCAGTCAAGAACTGATCACATTTAAAGAATGTGTGATGAAGGATGTAAAAAAGATAAAAAGTAATTCGAAGTATAAACGCAATAATTTGACACAAAAAGAAATTACAGCACTCAAACATTTACAAAAGGAGAACAATATTATAATCCGTCCAGCGGACAAAGGAGGCTCCATAGTGATTCAAGACACTGAAAAATATAATGCGGAATGCTTACGTCAACTGGCGGACACTAGTACATATCAAATTTTAAAAAACGACCCAACTGATCAAATTTATATAGATTTAGGGAATCTTTGTAGAAGAGGAATGGATATTGGAATTTTAAATAATGAGAAACAGGACTTCATTTTAAATAAATACCCACGAATACCGGCGTTTTATTGCATCCCAAAAATGCATAAGGATAAATCAAATCCACCTGGACGCCCCATTATCTCAGGGATCGAATCATTAACAGCAAATCTCTCAATGTATATTGACATTTTACTTCAAACTAAAGTAAAAGATACAACGCAAATTATAAATAAAATAGAAAATATGCAATTTGAAAAACACTGGATAATGGCATCTTTAGATGCCCAATCCTTGTATACGGTCATTGACCATGAACAAGGCAAAAATGCAATAAGAGAACAAATTGTAACAGAGGGTAGATTAACAGAGAAACAGATAGATTTTTTAATTGATGGAATTGATTTTATCTTAAATCACAATTATTTTTATTTTAATGGATCCTTTTATTTGCAGATTCGGGGCACTGCCATGGGCACCAGGTTCGCCCCCAATTATACTAATTTATTTATGGCAAATTGGGAAGAAAATTTTGTGGCCTCCAGACTGGGGACGGACCTGGTGCTCTGGCAGAGATACATCGATGATGTGTTTTTTATTTGGCAATCAGGCCCTGAATCACTCAAGCAGTTTTTAGATGATATTAACCATAATGATTTTAATCTTAAATTTTCGGGAACTAATAGCAAAGAAACTTTAGAATTTTTAGATTTGAAAATTTATGTAGATGAGAATGTACTTAAAACATGTACGTTCATTAAGCCCTCAACGCGGAATAGTTATATTTTATTTAATAGTTGCCACCTACCAAGTTGGCTCACTAATATTCCGCAGGGCCAATTCCAGAGATTAAGAAGAAATTGCACAATGATGGACCAATTTGAAATAGAGGCGGAGAAAATGAAATCAGAATTTAAAAAAAAAGAATACCCAAAGGAAATTTTAAATTTGGCATTAGACAAAGTCACTAAAATAGATAGAAAGGAGTTTTTTAATGGTAAAACTAATAACCGTAAAGATAAATAGATAATCAAATTAAAATAATATTACCATATAGTAGTGAACATGGTAAGATAAAGAATATTATACATAAACATTGGGACATTATCAAAAAAGAAAAAACTATAGGCACAACAATCCCACTAAAACCCTTGATTGTTTTTACTAAAGCACCTACATTAGGAAACAAGATAGCTCCCACAGTCAAGGAGGATGGACAACTCAATCAATACAAAAATGGATGGATTTTAAAGGTTTTTTCAGGTGTGGCCAATGCGGTAACTGCAAATTAACATCATTCACAAAACAAACAAAAGAAATAATTGCAACCACAAATGGACACAAACACATTATAAAAGAATTCTTAACCTGTAGTACAGAAAATGTCATCTATATGATAGAATGTCCTTGCAAACGTCAAAAGAAACTTTGGGGTAACTTTCCTCTTTCCATTCAAGAGATTTCTTGAATATAGCGGTTAAATACATATATATATATATATATATATATATATATATATATATGTTGAAAATACCCTTGAAATGTTCTCTATATATGATACACTATTTATTTATATATGTAATATTCAATATGCCACCATTTGGGCGGTTTGTGGTGACAACAAAAAACGCAAGTGAATCGCAATGATACTATACAGTTTTTATTTATCGAAACAAGCCTACAAGAGACTATGAATTTAGAGATGTGGATACACACTAATAATATTCCAAACAAACAGAATAAGAAAAGCGGCAATGTGATACTAATAAGGGAAATATTTCCCGACTGGACAATGACTTTTACAGGACTTCCGGAACCAGAGTCCGAACCGGGTTTTGCAAAGCTCCTTTGTAGAGCACAAAATAATGGTCTTTTGGGGAGGTCAGATAGCCACTGAGGAAGGGGATGCTCTAACCCCGAAACGCGTCTGGTCTGATCCCCCAAGTATAACTTCATGCGAGGTCACCGCATCGACCTTACTCAGGAACAACTCTGAACCGACTTATAAAGCGCAGCCAGTCTGAAACCTCTACCCGGAAGGTTGGGACACTTCATCTGGATCCAAACAAGCGGGACCTTGTGCAGTGACCTAACTGGTAACAGGTGATCCATACTATCAACCGCGAGATTCACCTGACCGCAATAAGAAAACCGGGAATAAGTTTCGATAGACGGCAGAGGTTTCTCCCAAATGTGAAAACCTCCAACATCGGTAATAGTGTTCCTTTATTAACTACTGTCTTACTGTTGGATTGATTCCGGACCGAAAGTAAACCAATATACTCCACTGCTGCAAATACATTATATAATATCATTCTGCTACTTCAAATTGGCAACAAGTATTTGTGGGCACCTTTGTTACATTTGGATATTCAGAACCTCTCAGGTCAAGCGAATTCTTATTTTATCCCATCGTCACCTGACTTTATATCCTATTGTCACCTGATTTTATATCCCACTGCCATTGGATTATTATTGCATTTTTTCCGCTAATATACTGTTTTAACTTCATTGTTTTAATTTCACTGAATGTACCTTATATTTCATGTACTCCACTTTTCTGCTTATGCTGGGATTGAAGTGAGGCTGTTAGGTCACAATAACAATTGCGAGTGACCAACTCAGCTTCATCCCAACCACAAATACACAGAATTTTTATTTTGAGTGCTGCCAAATAGTGTGGCAGTGATTTAAGTTATACTTTGGTACCACATATCCCTATTTCAAATTTATGTTTTAAACTATTCTATTTCAATAAATATTAGCTACTAATATCTTAGGTGTGCCCAGTCATTTCTTTTATATTTCTGTTCTTTTTAGCAGCGGGGTGACGCTGCAAGACTGAGAGCACCCTGTTTGGTGCATCAGCCATCCTGTGCATCTAACTAATACACTATTATTGAGCTTTTACTTGGTGTTTTCATTTGATTTAGAATTTTGACATGCAAAAACCCACTATAGGAAGAGGATAATTAGGCGATTTATTTTTACATTTATATTTGGCACATATGACCCACGCTGAATTTTCTTCTTAATTTTGGCATGCATTTTGCATACTTTAGATGAAATTAAAATGTTAAAACATTATTTTACTTATAATTTTAGGTTTTTCAATGTAATTTTAATTTTGGCAGGTTACAACTCCCATAAGCCTGCACTCATTCAACGGTACAGAAGCTAAATGTGCACCTGGCCAAGTTGCTGGTACTAAGTCCCATCCTTTACCCTGCACATTTCAGAGAACTGTGGACCAGTCCTTGGGCCTCTCAGTGTCTGGTAGAATGCTGACATATAGAGTTGTAACTATGGTCATAGACTATATACTGTATGTCATTTCCCACTGGGTAAATGTGGTTCCGGCCCAGGCACACCAGCAGATTGGCAAGGTGATGGCTATGCCACCTACACAATGTAATGCTGGGACTTCTGTGCCAATGTCCTCTTCTCCTCTTCTGCCTCCTCATTCTCCACCTTGTCCTCACCCTCCCCTCTAGATACAGTTCATAGTGGTCCTCCATCTTATTACCTATGCAAATCTTGGCATTGTCATGCCAGTACTGCACATGATCAGCCCTGGTGAACTGAGACACACCGGGAAGGAATTGTCTGGCGTTATCGATAAAGAAATCAAACACCAGCTGTCTCCTTGCCAACTAGAGATAAGAATTATGGTTACTGATAACTGGAAGAACATTTTGTCTGCGCTGTGTTAGGGAGAGCTGACCCATGCGCCCTGCATGGCTTATGTCTTCAATCTCGTTGTCACCTCATTCCTCAAGTCTTCCACTGAACTGCAAGAGCTGTTAAAAATGTCCAGGAAACTGTGCATTTGCTTCAGCCACTCTTACCCTGCAAAACACATCCTCCTTGAGCTGCAAAGGCAAAATGTTCTTCTCCAACTTTGCTTGATATGCAATGTTTCCACCTGTTGAAACTCCACGTTAGACTGCCTGTACGAGCAGAGGAAGGTGGTCAACAATCTCTTAATGCTGCAGACAGACAGGTATACTCCCCTGTTAATAATGTCATTCCACTCCTTCACATCCTGGAGAGGATGCTGATAAATCTAACTGGTGAGGGGACAGAAGACGAGACACCTACATCTCACAGCCACCTAAGCCCTGAGGAGGATGAACTAGTAGATGAGAAAGATGATGAGGAGGACATAAATGCCCAGGAATTTTATACACAACTAGGTGGTTTATCAGCCCAAGCAACAGGAAAGGAGCATGAGATACCGGAGGAGGATGATGCAGATCACCACAACAGACTGTGGTAGTATGCAGTGGAGATGGAGGCAGGGAGGCCCTCTGATTCCCTTGCGCAAATCGCCAAATGCATGTGTTTTTGTTTGTGTAGATATAGCCCCATTGTCAGGATTCAACAGAGGGATGACTGCTGGCTATCCACATAGTTAGACCCTCGCTACCGGTCATAAATGAGTGAATGTTTTAGACCTTCTAAAAGGGATGCAAAAATAGACTACTATAGAGACATACTGTGTTGTTGGTTGGCCACTGCTTGGCGTTCGACGGGTTCGGCCGCACTTTGTTTCAAAGTTAGGTTTGAGTACCCGAACTTGAGCCTGAACCTTGCGGCAGAAAAATTGCTGTATAATAGTAAGGGTTCATGCACATGAACAAATTTTCTTTCTGTGTCCATAAATTTTTTGGGTGGTGGACCATATGCAGAACAATTCATTTCAATGGGTCCGCAAAAAAAACTGAAGTTACTCCAAGTGCATTTCATTTCTGTATGTCCATATTTCCGTTCAAAAATAGAACATGCTCTATTATTGTCCGCATTACGGACAAGGATAGTACTGTTCTATTAGGGTCCAGCTGTTCTGCTTCACAAAATACGGAATGCACACAGATGTCATCCGTATTTTTGCAGATCCGTTTTTTGTGGACCGCAAAATACACACGGTCATGTGCATGAGCCATAATAGAGAGGGATAGTGGTTTGCAAAAGGAAGCAAAATCGGGTAAGAGCAGAACAATTGCCCTGCAAACAAATGTTGATGGGGAAATTATTAACAAAGAATACATTTAAAAAAATTATAATAATCTTCAACCAGGAGGTGGAGGCCAATGTGGATTAGGAAGTTGAGGGGGCTGTGGATGTGGCGATGTAGGTGGAAGAAGCCAACACAAATTTTTATTTTATTATTACTTTTTATTTGTCTGTTAATTCTGTGTGTCACCTATAGCCATTTTTTGGGGTGCAGCCAGTATACTTCTCTACTCTGCCACTATAACAAATAATAATCTTGAACCAGGAGGTGCAGAGGCAGTGGTGGAAGAGATGGAGGAGGGAGCCAACACAGTTTTAGTTTTTTCCCCCAAAACATTGGGAAATGGCAATCAGAACGCACAAACTGTGCTAGAGTATAACAATGGCTCGGAGTGGCCGGTATACTTCTCTACTCTGTCAATATAAGAAATAATAATATTGAGCCAGGAGGTGGAGTTCTGAATGGGGGACAAGGTGGATGTGGCGGTTTAGGTGGAAAAGGCGGAGGAGGTAGCCAATAGTGTTGATCACAAATATTCTAATCGCAAATTTTTATTGTGAATATCGGCACTTCAATTTGTAAAGATTTAGAGTATAGTGCTATATCTTCGTAATTGCGAATATTCTAGATTTTTTTTTTATCAGTACCCTCCTGCTTTTTGCTTTGGGCCAATGAGAAGGCTGCAATATCTTTGTCTGAGCTTAGAAACATCCCTAGCAACCAATAGAAAAGTTGACTACCCCTTACTATATAAGAAACTCCCCAAGCAGCCATTGTCTGCTGTTTTTTGTGGTTCTGAGAGATAGAGAGCAGTGTCATTGCTATGCTCTGTGCTTTGGTTAGTCATTTACTATGCTGAGTCAATTACATTAGATAGTTAGCTCATATACAGTATATAATACAGATAATTAGTGGGAGATAGTCAGTGTAAGTTAAATAGTGATATATGTAGTGTCCCACTAGGTAAAGGTGGGCACTACACAGGTTAATGTGTTTCATTGTATTGAATGTCATATGCATGGTTTTCCCTGTGTTATCTGGGTGTCAGGCCTGTCAGGGTGTAATTTAGCCTCCCAGAGGTTAGAGGGAGCTAGAGAGCCCTATAAATATATATATATATATATATATATATATATATATATATATATATATAGGAAGGCCCAGACAGGGGAGAGTTAGTTCATTCCAGGGGACTAGAAGAGTTACCTCGTCAGCCTGAAGCTCCTAAGGCTAAGCTTAGCTCAGTTGAGATACCCCAGTAGCAGGACAGAACCTCCTGGGAGAAACCCACAGTCCTTCACCAGACAAGTCAGGATATTACAAGCAAAGATAAGTAACACTGATGGGCAGATGCATTAGAAAGTAAAGCAAGGATCTAATACCAGAGGAAGATATCGTTTTTACCAAGGATTTAAGCCACCATTTAGGCATCCGGGCCTTGGGATAGAAAGCCAGACAGGAGTTCTAGAAAGAACAGTGTACGCTATTTCTGAGGAAAGGTACAACCTGATTCTGAGTGCATTGTGGATTTACCCTCTGAGTATCTTGCATAATCAATACCTGCCATCTTGTGGAATAAGCCTGCTTGTAAAGCTGTGATCTAAAAGACTGTGTTACCATCTGTATGTACAAAGTTGGACTGTTAAGTAAAGCAACGTTTGGTTCACTATACCACCTGTGTACCTCACTTATTCCAACTATCAACCATTGTGCCACCGTCAAAGGCACTGGCGTCATGAACCTTAAGGGGACCTTGCGCCAGGCACTCAAAATACCCGTAACATCCAGGGCACCTCATCCACCATCGGGCCTGGTCCCTACATACAGAGTGTGCCCCAGAGGAACCGTGTCTACCTCTCCTTCACTGCCACATGCCTGCCCAGGGTTCTCCAATACAGTGAGCAACCCTCGATTGCCCATAGCCGTGACCTCACTTCGCTGTGCCCTGCAGGTCTGGCGTGTTGCATATAGTGTAGCTGGTTCCAGTGCAGGGTGTTAGGTAGTGTGATAGGAATTACTGTACTGTGCATTTTCTCCAGTCTCAGGAAATTTCTAGCAGCTTAAAAAATGTAGCAAAAGTGACCCATGCCTGTATTGCACGCGCAATACGCGCATATTACATTGTCAATTTTCGCAATCAAGAAAATAATGACTGGAGATCACAAATTCTAGAATTTGCTAATTTATTGTAAATATCTGAATGTCCCCCTGTGGGTAACATCATCCCATTCCTTTCTGTACCAATAAATGTCCCTGATATTCCTTCTGATGTAGGAATTTATCCCTGCTGTATATATGACCTTGCGATCGTGGGCATCCCCATCATATGCGCTGGATCGCGATGCTGGGGATATACAGCTGGTGTGTGCCTCCCCCTGGCCCCCTGGCCCCTGATGTCATTCTATTTTTGCTCCCCTTCCTCTGATCGTCCCCCTGTGGTTGACGTCAGCCTATTCCTTTCTGTAACAATAAATGTCCCTGATATTGTTTCTGATGTAGGAAATTATCCCTGCTGTATATATGGCCTCTGTGACAAACTCCCCTCTTTTGAGGTTGCCACGAGTGCTTGGAGAGGACTACTTGCCAGCCTCTTACCATATGATTACGGTCCCATGTTGTATGCACCGGTTTTATGCAATAGCGCCATAGTTATATAAGTTCATGTATTTTTCTGTCTTTGGAATTTTATTGTATGTTATGTGAGGGTACCCAGATAGCTAATTTCTAGTGTATATGTGTAGTCTGAGTGCCATTCAACTAATAATATGCACTCAGACTTGAGCTATCTGGGGATATGTTAAATGTCTGTGTTTACTGTAAGGGTTGTGACATTGTATGTTTAAATGGTGATTTCTGTCCTGTTGTCGCCACATGTGTATTGGCGATTTCCCTTTGTCCTGAGAGATAATTGAATTGCTTCTCAGGTGTCTCCAGGGCAGAGAGTAGGAAACCATGATGCATTGTGGGAATGTATTGTGTCTGTGTATCCTGAATTGCTGCATATCTGTCCTGTGTCACAGTCTTCCTTCTAGTCCCCTAGGGGCGTGTCCACCAGATGGGGACCTGCATAAATACGGGTGGGTAGCCCTCAATAAAGAGTTCCTGTTTTACCCTTTACCATGTTGAGGCTGGTGTTTGGGTAACTGATCGACACTGGGGGATTGCTATACGCTGGAGATTTGCTATACTCCCCTGGCATAACTACTAGCTCTTGTAAGAGCTGTTCCTGCTCTCTGGATGTAGGAGAGGTTCACCCACTGGAGCCTGGAGCCTTGTCATAGGTCCAGGGTGGGTAGGAGACGGTGAGACCTCAACCACGCTTCGGCGGTTCGTGGGGTCTGCAGCGCTTACGGTGTCAAGTGGAGCTCTTGGAGTCCTCGGGAAGCACTAGGAGCATCATTCGACGGAGGTACCCAGTCAGGGTGCCAGGAGTTTTGCTACAGCCTCCATCAATTATTTATCTTGCGATTATGGGCATCCCCATCATATAGCACTGGGGGTATACAGGTGGTGTGTGCCGCCCCTTGTCCCCTGATTTGTCCGCGTGGATCCCCCGTCATAGTAGGGGAGGGACCTTGCCTTTAAATATGAGCGCGTTTGGTCGCCGCTTCACGGCCAAACTAGCACGGATGCTGTCACCACGTCAGCTAATACTCCGCATTCCTTTAGGCAGTCTAAGCTCCTGTTGACTCTAATTCGAAGAAACGCGTTGAGCTAGGACGCGCTGCCATACCTTTACTAGCTGAGCTATTGAATGTATCCATGCCTCGCTAGTGCAGAGGACTGGTCCCCTTATCTGCATTCAAAATCATTCACTAAGCAGATGGTGAGGGATTCCGTCCGTATATTCCACTGAGAGGGTGCATACAAATTCCCCAGTGTAAGTGGGGCACCCTTGTGGATCTGCACTAAGGAGGCATGTCCGCTTCACTGTATCAACAGAGCCTCAGGTGTTCTTTTTTTTCCTACACTTGTCTGTACTTTCCCCAGCAACTAAGGAGTTAATGATGGCTCTGCAGTGAAATGGTCTCTTGCTGCAATTTGGACTTTTACCTTCTAGCTTGTTGGCCCCTGTGTGTAGTCTAGTGCATAGTTGACACACCCCGGACTCACAGCTTAGAAATATTATTCAGCCAATACACTCCACCTGTGGTAATAACAGGGGGGTGGTGATGTTTTAAACACAATTTTCACCCTTGACACTCAAGACTCACATATTATAGTCCTCTGTGTGTCATTATATGTGTTTTCCACTTATAGTCTTGTCCAAGGGATTCACGAGTCCTTTTCCCTTTTTAATGCATATCGATCAAAGTGTTAGTTTTTAGCGCCTCCTTTTCTTTCCGTAATTTTCCCCATTCTAGAGACGCATTATCTTATACTCAGTTTGCCCGTGATACGGTATAGTGAATATTAGGCCAAAAATTTGCAAAATATCATGAAAACGAATATCGCCTATGCTGCTCATCACTAGAAGCCAACACTTTTTTTTTTCTTAGTGTTTTTTTATTTTTTTTTATTGGGAAGGCCCCAACATATTGGGAAATGGCAAACAGAACCCATAAACTGTGCTGGAGTATAACAATGGCTGAGTGCGGATGGAATATTTCTCTACTCTGCCCAAGGTATAGACAAGTTTTGTGGGATCCATGCCTGGTTTATTTTGATGAACTTAAGCTTGTCTACGTTGGCTGTGGACAGGCTGATACGCCTGTCCGTGATTACACACTCTGCTGTGCTAAACACCCGTTCAGACAATACATTTGCCACAGGGCAAGCCAGAACCTTCAAGGTGTAAAGGGCAAGCTCAGGCTATGTGTCCAATTTGGAGACCCAGAAGTTAAATGGGGCAGACTCCTCTGTCAGTACATGCAGACGTGTGCACACGTACTCTTCCACCATGTTGCTGAAATGCTGCCCCCTGCTAAGATGGTCCGTATCAGATGGTGGTGCTGGATGTTGTGGCGTGCTGACACATTTCAGCTATGTTAACCCTTCCTTTTAAGGTGGTGCCGGTGCCTTAGCTGCATTGGTGACGTCCTCCTCTGCCTTGTGCTTCCACTGAGCCCCGCTGTCAGGTGGGAATGCCGTAAGTGGCATGCCTTTCAGCGTGCGCTTGTATTCACGCATGTTTTCCTTGTAGCAGGTATCCAACAGGGTGGCCATGCAGTAATCAGCACTGATAACAATGGGGGCAACTCGACATTTAGTGCACATGCATTACTGCATCATGTAGTTGCTCATGTGTTCCAGGCTGCCCAGAGACAACAACAAGCTGTCCTTGGTGGGAGGTGTATTTTCTGTGTTCTCTGTATCCCCCCAGCCACGCTCAATTGATGCCCGTGACCTGATTTGGGTGCCACCCTGCTGTGAACATGGTTCCTGCTCTTCATCATCCTCCTCCTCCAAAACTGTACCCTGGCTGGACAGTTGTGTAACTGGCCGCTGTTGGTGCAGGAACCCACCCTCCAAGGACAACTGGCCTGATAACCGTGGGAATGATCCCTCTTCCTCCTCCTCTTCTTTCTGTGCCACATCTCGATCCATTATCGCCTGAAACGTTTTTTCAAGGCGGCATAGAGGTGAAACAGTAATGCTGAGGACAGCGTCATCGGTGCTGACCATCTTGGTGGAGTACTAGAAACAGCGCAACATGGCACACACTTCCTGCATGGAGGCTCACTCGTTGGTGGTCAAGTGGTGCTGTTCCACCGAGTGACTCACCAGTGCGTGCTGAAGCTGAATCTCCACTATAGCCTGCTACTGCTCACAAAGTCTCTCCAGCATGTGCAAGGTGGAGTTCCACCTTGTGCGTATGTCGCATATGAAGCAGTGAGTGGGAAGGCTGAAGTTACGCTGCAGCGCAGACAGTTTCCCCTGGCGGTGCTAAAGTTGATGGTGTAGGTGTTACGCTGACCAGATGAGGAGGTGGTAGAGGAGGATAAGGAAGCGGACTAGGAGGCAACAGAAGGCACCGAGAAATGCCCAGCAATCCTCGGTGGCGGTAGGACATGCGCCAAACCTCTTTCCACCTCAGGACCAGTCACCACGACATTTACCCAGTGGGGAATTAGGGAGATATAACAGCATTTCAGAGGCCAGGAATTTTGAACTGCTGGCATTCAGGGCCAGGGCTCGTGGGCGGGTAGGAGGGTACTTTCTCTTTCTCTCCAGTGATTGGGGGATAGATAGCTGGTGGTGGTGGTGTTGCTGTCACATGCTTTCTTTGTGGGGTGCCAGGTGTCCCTGTCGCTCCAGAGGAGGAGGAAAAGGCCAAGACTGCAGCAGAAGAGGGAACGGCTAAATGGCTAAAGCTGATACTTAGAGGACTAAGAGGAGACTAAGAGGAAATATGGAAGCCCCAGTGATTCTGAACTGTGCTTTTCTGAGAATCCCAGGAGATCACCCACCAATAAAGATAACATTGCAGCCGACAGTCAAGCAACAGACTTGTCAACAATAGATGATGTATGTTTAGAAATTGTGAACAGATGCCAACAGAAGTGGAATCAATCTGTTGCAGAGAAGTTGTTAATATTGAACCTTATTTTAGAGAGAAAATCAGTATAATTCAACACGAGTATTTAATAAATGTTGTTAAGATAGAGGAAAGGTGCAGATCTCAATGTGGGCAATTCGTCAGGTTATCTTTCCTCCCCCGGATAAAGATTTGAACAGGTTTGAAAATTAGGTTTTTCATTTGGTTCCCTGAATAATCTTATTGAAGCAAAACCATCTGGCAGGAAGTTCCAGTTGAGTTATAACCATGAGAGATAAAGATATAATTAATAATACAGTAGTTTAAAAATGCATTAGTTTTAATACACAGCATCTATTGCATGATACTGCATGTCTAGCACAAACCCTACATTTATGATTTGTGATTGGTTATGTTCTCTTTGAATCAAATTATAGTCTATTGTGTACTTTGTAAATAGGTACGAATGCTGTACCACGCGTAATCAAGAGGGTGGTTTATGTATAAAAATATATTCCTGAAAAAATCCTTTTTGTTACTGAATATAGATAAAATCTTTACTGTTCATTTATTGAAATGTTATCCTCTGTAAAGTGCAGAAGCAGGTTTTTGGGTGTAAATGCCTTTATAGTTATTTGACTAATTTGATTATCGATCAAATTCCCTGTTTGTAGTAGTACTGTTCTGGAAGAATACCTATATCTAATCTGGTACACCATGTGTTGTAAATTGGTAATTTGGCAGGGAACAGAGTTATTTATTTTTGTATGATGTGTTAAACTCATCAATGCTGTCTATTTTATCAAAATAAGTACTTAATTTTTTTCTTTCATATAACAGAAGAAAAAGAAAATGAAAGAGGCAGGTTCAGGACAGGTGGGGGTCCAGAGCTTGTTCCTGGGCCATGCCACTTAGTTGGAACTGGGGGTGTCTGATGTCACTTAAGATAAGGTTGAAGACCGAGTCAACCATTCAAAAGATAGCTGGGTTGCTGGTCGAAACACAACCGCAGGATGACAGTGGCAGCTCTGGCCTGTCGCTGCGACTGCTGCTACCACTCCCCCCTTTCTTTTTATGCTGTTACATTTTGGCCATTGCCCATTCTCTTAGAAGGGCCTTGCACCTGTCTGTCTGACATACTGTACTGTGACAGTAACTGCAAGTGTAAAATAGCAGTAGCGTAAGGCTGCAATTTTATCCTCAAAGCAAGGATGAATGGATTTACTTATATTACTTAAATATAAGAGAACGGGAGCACCCTAATATCTGTAGTATCAGGCTACAATTTTACCCCAATTACACAATTAGGGATTAAATAATTGAATTATTTGAAAAAGTATGTAAACACCCCAAAATTTTTAGTATCAAACCGGAATTTTACTCCAAATACACAATTAAGAATTAACGGATTTACTTATGTGTAAAAGAATGTTAACACCCCAAAATCTGTAGTATCAGACCACTTTTTACAATTTACTATAAAACAGCTATTTCACCCAAATTACACAATCAAGGACAAACAGACTGAATTATATATAAAGAATGTGAACTCCCCAAAATCTGTAGTATCAGGCTGCAGTTTCACCCCAATAACAGAATCAAGGATTAATGAAATTACTTATGTATAAAAAAATGCAAATACCCTAAAATCAGCAATATTAGATCACTTTTTAACCCCAATTAGTGCAGCAAATTGTCATAGACTAGCTCCTACTAGCCAGGCTTTACACTGTTCAATTGGTCCCTGCTCTCTAGCAACAGTGTGGACAATGCCTCCCTAATTTCCCTTTCCTAATCACTGCCCCGAGTGCCTGTAACGTCTCCCTGCACTAAGTTCACTGGAAAATGGCAGAGATTTTTTATACGGCTGTGACATCACAGGGGCTGGCTATCTGCTGATCGGCTATCTGCATGGCATTATGGGTGAACCCTTGTTCCCGGGTATCTTACTTCCTCTTTCTAACATGTGAAGCAGCTATTTTAGGAAAAAAATATGATTCGTTACCACAAAGCGCAAGGAAATTCGACTTCGGGATGAATCAAATTTTTCATGAAATTTGGATCGAATTCCACTTCATCAACTTTGATTCGCTCATCTCTATACATGACATTTTCATTAGTACAATTTTGAGGTAGATTTTGATCGCTTAATATTGTGGTTTTGCATGGTGACCAAAGATGGTTGTTTTGGCACTGTTCTTATTATTTTTTTCTGACGCTTATCATCATAAGTAATCATTTTATAAAGGAGGTCATTAAGGATGCAGCAATACATAATCCTTTTTTTTTATGCATTATGTATGCAGACCCTTAAAATGCCTAGTTTTCAGTTTTTCACAATAAAACCTTTTTTTATTTTTACCTTTTTTTACATTTTCTCAGAGCCTCAGAGCCTTTTTTTCAGATGATGGTCTTGTATGAGGACTTATTTTTGTGGGATAAGTTCATGTTTTTATTGGTACCATTTTGGTGTACATAGAATTTTTTGATTGCTCGGTATGTTTTTATATAATAGTGTTTTTATTGAAATACAACAGTACATATTTGCTTCATCTTTTGTACAATGTACAAGGTGAAGTGAGCAAGACAATGTGTACAAAGCATTGGGCAGAAGAAACATAAATGAAGCATCTAAAATCAAGAGCAATTTATGTATTTGAGTATTTTCAAAAAGAAAAAGGGACAAATGTCAACGGTGTCCCATCATAAAGAAAATGCTCCTGTGGAGATAGCTACTTAGATTATAATAATAGGATGGGTATGATCTGAACTATGTCTTAGGCCTCATGCACACAAAAGTTTTTTTTTGGTGTCCGCCTGGCCGTGCGGAGCCAAACGGATCCATCCTGAATTACACAATATGGTGCAATTGCAAACGGATCCGTCCCCATTGACTTTTAATGTAAAGTCAGGAGTCCCTTTTATACCATCGGATCAGAGTTTTCTCCAATCCGATGGTATATTTTAACTTGAAGCATCCCCATCACCATGGGAATGCCTCTATGTTAGAATATACCATCGGATTTGAGTTACATTGTGAAAACTCATATCCGAGAGTATATTCTAACACAGAGGCGTTCCCATGGTGATGGGGAAGCTTCTAGTTAGAATATACTACAAACTGTGTACATAACTGCCCCCTGCTGCCTGGCTGCACCCGATCTCTTACAGAGGGCTGTGATCAGCACAATTAACCCCTCAGGTGCCGCACTGTGCCACCAAGCATCATACTTACCTGCTGGCTGCTGCGCTGTCTGTAACCGGCCGGGAGCTCCTCCTACTGGTAAGTGACAGATCATTAAGCAATGTGCCGCACAGACCTGTCACTTACCAGTAGGAGGAGCTCCCGGCCGGTCACAGACAGCGCAGCAGCCAGCAGGTAAGTATGATGCTTCTAATATTGCTAAGTAACCATGGCAACCAGGACTGCAGTAGCGCCCGCACACTGGCCACCAATGTTATAAATACAATAGAGGGAGGGAGGGGGGCCCGGGGGGGGGGGCACACACTGGCCACCAATGTTATAAATACAATAGAGGGAGGGAGGGAGGGCCGTGGGGGGCCGCACACTGGCCACCAATGTTATAAATACAATAGAGGGAGGGGGGGCCGCACACTGGCCACCAATGTTATAAATACAATAGAGGGAGGGGGGGCCGGGGGGGTGCACACTGGCCACCAATGTTATAAATACAATAGAGAGAGGGAGGGGGGGCCGGGGGGGCCGCACACTGGCCACCAATTAAATTGAAACTGGGGAGGGAGCGGGGTCTGCCCCCTGCTGCCTGGCAGCCCCGGATCTCTTACAAGGGGCTATGATACGCACAATTAACCCCTTCAGGTGCGGCACCTGAGGGGTTAATTGTACGGATCACAGCCCCCTGTAGGAGATCGGGTGCTGCCAGGCAGCAGGGGGCAGTCATGTACACAGTTCATAGTATATTCTAACTAGAAGCGTCCCCATCACTATGGGAACGCCTCTGTGTTAGAATATACTGTCGGATCTGAGTTTTTACGAAGTGAAAACTCAGCTCTGAAAAAGCTTTTATGCAGACGGATCTTCGGATCCGTCTGTATGAAAGTAACCTACGGCCACGGATCACGGACACGGATACCAATCTTGTGTGCATCCGTGTTTTTTCACGGACCTATTGACTTGTATAGGTCCGTGAACCGTTGTCCGTCAAAAAAATAGGACAGGTCCTATTTTTTTGACGGACAGGATACATGGATCACGGAGGCGGATGACAAACGGTGCATTTTCCGAGTTTTCAACTGACCCATTGAAAGTTAATGGATCTGCAGAAAATCACGGAAAACGGAACAACGGCCACGGGTGCACACAACGGTTGTGTGCATGAGGCCTTATCAGAACATTACAGACAAAAAGTAGGTAACTATATAAAAGAGAAAAAAATTGAAACATTGACAATATGGAGAAAGACACATTAGGAGATGGGGGGGAGAAAGGAGGCATAATATCCTCTAGGGCTCATCTCAGGGTTGTCTTGTAGTCCAATAAACATCACATACTTCCTAAATAGCGTGAAATAGGTCCACCTTATCTATGAAACAGAGGGCTGCAGTCAGCACTTGTATTAACAATTTAAGTGAATGTTTCCTAATATGTGCAGGTGTGATATTGAGTAGGAAGGATATGGGGTCAGGGGGTCTTCTATATCCGAAGAGATCACTCAGAAGGGTGCTGACCCCAGACCAGAAGGGACGTATCATCGAGCAGTCCCAGAAAACATGATGAAGCGTTCCTTGAGATGTCCCACATCTCCAGCAAACCTCTGTGACTGCTGAGTTCAATCTATGGAGAAGATCGGGAGTGTGGTACCAGTACATTAGTATCTTATATTGGTTCTCCTGAGACAGAACTGACATTGAGGACTTTGCCGATCTCCTCCATATAAGGCGCCACATTGCGTCAGGGAGAGTTCTTCCCAAATATTCCTCCCAGTGAACCATATAAGAATGTCTAGTAACCCGTTCTGGGAAAGGGTTTAACAGAATAGCGTAAATCTCAGATATTTACCCCCTAATATGTACTTCTCTTCTACAGAGGCGTTGAAATGCTGTCTAGAGGGAAACAGTTAACCCAGAGAAGACAGATTAGGCAAAATGTCTAATCTGAACATAGAAGTAATTAGTCAAAGAGGAAAGGTCGCATTTGTTCTGGATAGCTGAAAAAGATAATAGGTCTCCGGTAAATAGGTCCACTATGTCCGCGTATATTGGAAGACACCGCACTGAAACCACAGTCTTGTCGCTGAAGTGGTAAGACTAGCTGGAAGTAGTGGGTGATGTAGGAAAGAAGTCATAGAGGAGTGGTGGGAGGCCAGGGGGTATCTACTACTACTACAGATCTGCCATATGGATTTGGTGCAGGCCATGGGACCCAGGAGTTCCCTAGAGGATGATACACTATAGGTAGCTGGACCATAGCAGAGAATTAGGATGGATGGGCGCCAACCAGAGTCTCTCTATTTGCATCCATATAGAATAAGGTTTCAGAGATGCCCATGCTGTGACACAGCGCAGCTGAGCTGCCCAGTAATATTTGGTCAGGTCAGTTACTCCCAAACCACCCTGATACTTGCTAAACCAGAGTACTGACCTAGGGATCCTGTCACATTTTTCGGCCCAAATGAATCTGAAGAGCTGGGACTGGATTGACCGCAAATTCCTGAGGGAAACAGGAATGGGTAGCGTCTCAAACAGGTACAAGATCGATAAAGGGTATAGAGAGTGTATGCCATTTGGTGAGCAGCTCTCTAACTTCTCTATATATGGGAGGAAAATTATGTCTGTACAAATCCATATAATGGGTGGTAAGGTCTAGTGATGATTGAGCACCCCGATGCTCTACTGAGCACACGAGCCCTATAGAAGTCAATGGGAGGACCTGAGCATTAAACCATGCACCCCCTGCTCTGAAGAGGGGAGGGTGCTTGGTTCATAGGAAAAGGTCAGAAATTGATGGAAACACCCCTGAAATGGGTCGGGGACAGCATGGGGAGGATGTCTGGATGCATCTTGGACTACAATGTCGCTGCTGGTAGCGATGTTGCCCGAGATGTAAACCACTTTTAAAGACTGACCATAAAACTCACAAAACCGAAGGCGAAAGCGTTTTAGATGAAAAATTGTTAGGAAACATTCTTTCCTGTATATTTAATTTTATATAAAGCGCAAGTTCAGACAAAAATCTTCGTGATTTTCGGAACTGGGGCCATGACTAAGAGGGACGGCCGGTGGTTTTGATTGTGTTGACCGGACTCTTGGACAATCAAACTGAACTCATTGGAAGAGGAATGGCCGGTGGCATCCGTATTGTACCTGTAGAGAACATTTTCATTAATCAACAACTTAAGTTGGAGGTTCGAAGACGATCCCCGGCAGCATTATTCCCATTTCCCGCCAAGCATTTTCTGGGAAACTAAAGTCTTTGGGTTCCGGGGGGAGTATGGTTGCAAAGTTGAAACTTAAACTAATTGATGGGAGGGCACCACCAGGAAAGGAGACTGCGGCTTAATTTGACTACGCACGGGAAGCCTTACCTGGCCCAGACACAGAAAGGATTGACAGATTGATACCTATTTCACGATTCTGTGGGTGGTGGTGCATGGCCATTTTGAGCGTGTGGATCGAGTCGATTTGTGTGGTTCATTCCGATAACCAAAGACACTCCTCCATGCTAATTAGTTACGTGGCCCCCAGTGATTACGATTGTGCTGACCAGACTATCATCTGATGATAATGAACTTGGAACAGGAATAGACGTTGAGCTGACCGTGTAAAACATTATGGGTGAGGGCCTGCTGGTGAGCTGACCATCTAAAACATTATGGGTGAGGGCCTGCTGGTGAGCTGACCATCTAAAACATTATGAGAAGACATATACGTGATGGACGAGGAGGAGGGGGGGGATGAGAAAATGAAGATTCAACCATATACCCTTTTTTGTGGTGGAAGGGGTTCATGGCAATACAGAGCATTCAGTACATTCTAAACAACACATTTAAAGTGCCTTTATGTTCAGTTGTGGCTTTCCTCTGGTGGAGTTGAGAAGTCAGGGGCAATCCAGGCCATTTTATAAGAGTCAACCTGTCAGCATTTTCAGTTGACAGCTGGATACGCTTATCTGTTATAATGCCACTAGCAGCACTAAATACCCGCTGGCGGCAGGGCAGGCCAGCACCTCCAAGGCGTAGAGCGCCAGTTCGTGCCACGCGCACAGCTTGGACACCCACTAGTTGTAAGGCACTGAGGGATCATTGAGGACGCTGACATGGTCTGCTACATACTCCTTTACCATCTTTCAAAACTTTGACACCAGGACGTGCATCATGTTGAGGGTGCTGGCGGGGTGTCATAAAACTGTCCCAGGCCTTGGAGAGTGTTGCCCTGCCTTTGCTGGAAATGCTGTGTGTTCCCCTTTTTTTATTCAACAGACTTTTGGGTCCTTCAGGAGGTGGCCACACTATATTTATTTATATGTAAGATTCAGCGGTCACTGGGACCAAAGTGTGGCTTTTTGTCACCTCGCTGACAAATTATTTTAATAAAACATACATTTTAATGATTCATTTTAAAATATTTATTTCCACTCTAAATAACTAAGATTTAAAATTCCTCAGAACTTGGAGGGATGGGAATTGTATCTATTGCTAATACATGGACTTATTCCCTGCTGGGGTGCCTGATATCTCCTCAGGGCTATCCCCCTTCTTTTCATGTGTCCTACTCCTTTCAATCAGACTGTTTTCTATGCCAGCTGTTTATTTCGCTGTGTATACTGTCTCCCCTGTTGGGGTTCCCTTCTCTCCGATTCTGAACTAAAACTAATTTTACTCCTGCATCCCTACATGTTTTGCCATATCAACGGCTTCTTCAGGGGATGGCGTGCAGGCAACAACCTTGTGTGTTCCCCTTGTCTCCCCACCTCGGTTGAGCAAGGAAGTACGGACTCTGCTGCCAGCGCTGTCAGATGGAAATTTTTGCAGCAAACTGTCAACAAAGAACTTCTGGTATAGCACCATTTTGCTTGTCCTCTCCACCAGAGGAATGAGAGATGAGAAGTTCTCTTTGTAGCGGGGGTCCAGAAGAGTGAACACTCAGTACTCCCTGTTATCTAAAATGCGTATAACACGGGGGTCATGGGAAAGGCAGCCTAACATGAAGCCAGCCATGTGTGCCAGAGTACCAGTGGGCAAGACTTCACTGTCGTCATCAGGAGGATGACTGTCCATCTCCTCATCCTCTTCCTCCTCGTCTGTCCACCCACGCTGAACAGATGGAATTAAAGTTCCATGGCTACTACCCTGTGTAGCGGAGGTAACCTTCCCCTGCTCCTCCTCCTCCTCCAATACGTGCTGAGAAGACAAACTGAGGGTGTTCTGGCTATCACCCAGGGTCATGTCTTCTTCCCCCATTTCCAACTCTTCCCCACGAACAGCATCGGCCTTAATTGTGAGCAGCGAGCGTTTGAGTAGACACAGAAGTGGGATGGTTACACTGACAATAGTGTTATCGCCGCTCACCATCTGTGTCGATTCCTCAAAGTTTCTTAACTCCTCACAGAAGTCAGACATCCATGCCCACTCCTCGCTTGTGAAGAGCTGAATCTGACTGGAAAGGCGATGACAGTGCTGGAGCTGGTACTCCATTACTGCCCTTTGCTGCTCACAAAGCCTGGCCAACATGTGTAACGTGGAGTTCCGGAGCATGCTCACGTCGCACAACAGCACGTGAGCTGGCAATTTCAAGCGCTGCCGCAGCGTCAACAGACCGGCTGAAGCTGTTGATGACTTGCGGAAATGTGCACACACGCGGCACACCTTCGCCAGTAGCTCGGGCAAATTGGGGTAGGTTTTCAGAAACCCCTGAACCACTAAGTTAAAGACATGGGCTAGGCATGGGATGTGTGTGAGCTTGCCGAGCTCCAAAGCCGCCAGGTTGAGTGGCGAGAGCCACAGCTCAGTCTGGTCTCTTATCCCCTGTCACAGCTCTGCGGCGGTGTGCTGTTTATCCCCTAAGCGAATCATCTTCAGCACGGCCTGTTGACGCATTCCCACAGCAGTGCTACACTGCTTCCAGCTACCAGCTGATGGCTGACTGGTGCTGTACGCGGAGAATTCAGAGGTGGAAGTGGAGGAGGAGGTGGAGGAGCCACTTACATAGGTGCTGGTGGTATCCCTGATGGAAGTAGGGCCCAAAATCCGCAATTTTGGTGTGGCACAGGTTGCAAACTATTATTCTTTTGTCGTCTGCGCTTTCCGCAAAAAATCGCCATACCGCGTAACACCTACCCCTTGGCAAGGGAGATTTCCACAAGGGGGTGCCCTGTGGAACACTTGCGGGCCTGTTTGGCGTGGCCCGCCTTCTCCCTGTTGCTGGTGCTGCAGATCGCTCCCCCTCGGAACTGCTGTCCTCGTTCGCGTTTCAGCCTTCCCATGTTGGGTCAGTGAACTCATCATCCACCAAGTCCTCTTCAACTTCCCCACTCTAATCATCCTCCTCATTTTCTGACCCCAACACAACTTCAGTGATTGACAACGGTATATCATCCTCTTCATCAACCTCTGCAGACAGTAATTGTGGTTGACTTGATGGCAACTGTGTCTCGTCATCATCCACCTCCTTAAACACATCATCTTGTTAATGTGTGAAGGCTCTAGAGGTTGATAATCATGGCACAAGATCGCATGTCCTTCTTCAATAGTGCTTGGGGAGAGGGCCAAATTAAGTGATGGGGGTGAAAATAGCTCCTCGGAACATCCGAGTACCGGATCGCTTGTTTGGCAAGACTCTACATGGTGGGAGGAAGGATGATCAGGGTGAGGATTGTGTTGTTGACCAGACTGTTGGCTACTGAGACTGGACTTGGTGGAAGACAGGGTGGTGCTTAACCCAGTGGAAGCATTATCTGCTGCAATCCAACCGACCACCTGGTTGCACTGGTCTGACTTCAAGAGTGCTGTCTTGCGACGCCCTGCAAACTGGGACATGAAGCTAGGTATCGTGGATGACTGTTTTCCTTGTGCTCTGGCAGCAGGCACAGTTGCAACGCGCCCTGAGCCACGGCCTCTGCGTGAACCATCAGAATCATGTCCACTTCCCCATCCCTTAATGCTCGCCTTCTTTATATTAACACTGGCTGTCACTGATATTTGGATTAAATATAGGCCTCACACAATGTTTAGAAATAAATGTAGATTTGCTTCTCACTGGTCACAGCAAGCAGAGTTGGTATAATACAGAAACTGACTGTAACTGCAATTTGGATTAAATATAGGCGTCACACATGGCCTAGATATCAGTGCTGATTTGCTTCTCACTGGTCACAGCAAGCAGAGTTGGTATAATACAGAAACTGACTGTAACTGCTATTTGGATTCAATATAGGCGTCACAAACGGCCTAGATATCAGTGCTGATTTGCTTCTCACTGGTCACAGCAAGCAGAGTTTGTTTAATACAGAAACGGACTAACTGCAATTTGGATTAACCACTTTAGGACACAGCCATATTTCACCTTAAGGACCATTTTTTGCAAATCTGACCAGTGTCACTTTAAGTGCTGATAACTTTAAAACGCTTTGACTTATCCAGGCCATTCTGAGATTGTTTTTTCGTCACCAATTGTACTTCATGACACTAGTAAAATGAAGTAAAAAAAAGTAATTTTTATTTCTAAAAATAATTCCAAATTTACCAAATATTTGTAAAAAATTGCAAATTTCCAAGTTTCAATTTCTCTACTTGTATAATACATAGAAATACCTACAAAAATAGTTATTACTTTACATTCCCCATATGTATACTTCATGTTTGGATCAATTTGGGAATTATATTTTATTTTTAGGGGATGTTACAAGGCTTAGAACTTTAGAAGCAAATCTTGAAATTTTTCAGAAATTTTCAAAAACCCACTTTTTAGGGACCAGTTCAGGTCTGAAGTACCTTTGTGAGGCTTACATAATAGAAACCACCGAAAAATGACCCATTCTAGAAATTACACCCCTCAAGGTATTCAAAACTGATTTTACAAATGTCGTTAGGTGTTCCACAAAAGTTAATGTTAAATGGTGATAAAATTTCAGAATGTAGATTTTTTGGCAAATTTTCCATTTTAATCCATTTTTTCCAGTAACAAAGCAAGGGTTAACAGCCAAACAAAATGCTATATTTATTGTTCCGATTCTGTAGTTTGCAGAAACACCCCATATGTGGTCGTAAACTACTGTAAGAGCACACAGTAGGGCGTAGAGCGAAAGGTGTGCTGTATGGTTTTTGGAAGGTAGATTTTGCTGGACTGCTTTTTTTGACACCATGTCCCATTTGAAGCCCCCCTCATGCACCCCTAGAGTAGAAACTCCATAAAAGTGACCCATCTAAGAAACTACACCCCTCAAGGTATTCAAAACTGATTTTACAAACTTTGTTAACCCTTTAGGTGTTCCACAAGATTTAATGGAAAATAGAGATACAATTTCAAAATTTCACTTATATGGCAGATTTTCCATTTTAAGAATTTTTTTCCAGTTACAAAGCAAGGGTTAACAGCCAAACAAAACTCAATAGTAATGGGTCAGATTCTGTAGTTTACAGAAACACCCCATATGTGGTCGTAAACCGCTGTACGGGCACACGGCAGGGTGCAGAAGGTAAGGAATGCCATACGGTTTTGGAAGGCAGATTTTGCGGGACCGTTTTTTTTTTTTGACACAATGTTCCATTTGAAGCCCCCCTGATGCACCCCTATTGTTGGTACTAGTTTAGGGTACATATGATTTTTGGTTGCTCTATATTACACTTTTTGTGAGGCAAGGTAACAAGAAATAGCTGTTTTGGCACCGTTTTTATTTTTTGTTATTTTCAACATTCATCTGACAGGTTCGATCAGTGATGGCTAACCTTGAAACTCCAGCTGTGGTAAAACTACAACTCCCAAGATGCCCCCCTTGCTTGGCTGCTCTCATAACTCTGTAGAAATAAATGGAGCATGCTGGGAGTCGTAGATTCACCACAGCTGGAGTGCCAAGGTTAGTCTTCACTGGGTTAGATCATGTAATATTTTTATAGAGCAGGTTGTCACAGACGCGATGATACCTAATATGTATACTATTTTTTTTATTTATGTAAGTTTTACACAATGAGAGCCATAGTTTTTTCAGTTTTTGGGCAAATATCTTGGGTAGGGTATAATTTTTGCCAGGATGAGATGACGGTTTGATTGGCACTATTTTGGGGTGCGTATTACTTTTTGATCGCTTGCTATTACACGTTTTGTGATGTAAGGTGACAAAAAAATAGCTTTTTTTACACCGTTTTTTTTTTTTTACAGTATTCACCTGAGGGGTTAGGTCATGTGATATTTTTATAGAGCAGGTAATTACGGACGCGGCGATACCTAATATGTATACTTTTTATTTATTTATGTAAGTTTTACACAATTATTTCATTTTTGAAACAAAAACAAAAAAATCAAGTTTTTAAAGTTTCTGATCCCCGCGGTCAACTGCAGAAAGAGCAGAAAACCGCAGGTCTGAATCTGTTTGCTGCAATCGCCGACATGGGGGGGGGGTCACAGGACCCCCCGGCGCATCTAGCCAAGGTGCCTGCTCATTGATTTGAGCAGGCACCGGGTTCCGATCACCGCCTGCCGGGCGGTGGTGATCGGAACCATACATGACGTACCGGTACGTCATGTGTCCTTATGTACCAGGACAATATGACTGAGATCTAGGCCGCGTGTGACGCCTATATTTAACCTCTTAAGGACACATGACGTACCAGTACGTCATGTGTCCTTAAGTACCAGGACGACATGACGTACCGGTACGTCATGTGTCCTGAAGAGGTTAAATATAGGAGTCACACACGGCCTAGATATCAGTGCTGATTTGCTTCTCACTGGTCACAGCAAGCAGAGTTTGTATAATACAGAAACTGACTGTAACTGCAATTTGGATTTAATATAGGCGTCACACACAGCCTAGATATCAGTACTGATTTGCTTCTCACTGGTCACAGCAAGCAGAGTTTATTTAATACTGAAACTGACTGTAACTGCAATTTGGATTAAATATAGGCGTCACACACGGCCTAGATATCAGTGCTGATTTGCTTCTCACTGGTCACAGCAAGCAGCGTTTGTAAAATGCAGAAAATGAATGTCACTAACGGTCGCCCTGACACAAAAAAATAATTCCCCAAAAATAAATTTTGCTGCCACCTCTAACAATCGTCCTTAAAAGGACTTTTGGGTCTCTGAAACATTTGAGATCAAATTCACTCTACACTCGCTCTGTCCCTTTCTAACAGCAGCTCTCCCTGACTCGCAATGAGCCGGACCCGCGTGAACGGGTGCTATATGGCACCCGATGACGTGTGTTCCGGCCAGCCAATCTGTAATGCCAGTAGAAAACATGTCTAATGGCATTACAGTGATGGCAATACTTGCCAGCATGTTTATTGGCTGCTTAGAAGGCACCAAATGTCCGGGGAGGAGACTCGAGCATGGCGCTTGAGCACATGTGGTACTCGGCAGAGCGCTCGGATCTGCCGAGCATAGCGATGCTCAAGCCGAACCGATACTCGGCAGATCATGCTCGATCATCACTAGTAAGGTCCATTTCCTCGATATTAATCTTTTTGTTTAAAAAAAAAAAAAAACCTTGTCACTTTGCCTAAGTATAACTGTCAGATTTTTTATTTTTTTTTGGAGTATTGGATTGTGGTGATTAATATCACCTTGGTGGCCCTATTTCAACTTTTCACTGTGTATTTAATTACCTCTTAATTCCACATTTTTGGTCCATGTACTGCCTACTTTTACCTGTGCTTATAGGGTTGCTAAGCATGGTCCGTCTATCTGTTGAAGGACGGAGGATGGAGAAGCAGGCTGCGTGCAAGGTCACATTATTGACAGCCAGGGACTGTAAGTAAATGATTAAAGCCAGGTCCTCCCCAGCAGCTGATAACAGTGCCTGGGCTGAGTGCACTTCTCCCTGTCCCTGTGCTTGGCAGACGCTCCCTCACTCAGCAGAGCTGGAGAATGCAGAGTGGAAGCAGCGCAGAGCAGGGAAGGGAGATCTGCCATCTGCTCAGTGTATAAATTATCCGGTTACTGACACTTTTGGGGGGCTATTGTTACCGGCTAGTGAGGGCAGGCGGGATTAGCCTCAGGGTGAGGGCAGTGGTGGCCATCTTAACTGAATAGTCAAATTGAAGTTTTTATTAATGCCACAGCGCATAGCGAGGGCATTTTTGACTGCAGAGACAGAGATTGGGAGCCCGAGGGGTTAATCTCCATGTCTTCTGCCTGGTTGATTTAGTTTGTCCCGCGGGGAGGGGGGGGGGGTAAGTTATGCTGCCTCCCTCGTGCCTTCCCCCTCCTAGGGTTTTCATGGTTGGTTCGGTCTGCCCCTCCCCTAGAGTGATTAAAAAGGGGGGCTTACCTTCTCCCCGCTCTTTTCTCCGGCACCTTCAAGCAGTTTGCTTCAGGTATGGCTGACGAAAAGGCAATCCTGGCAGCCATCTCTGCCAGAGTTCAATCTGAGGGACCAGGCTTCTTGTCCCGTTTTCTATCAGGGCTGCAGGAGCCCCCTCCTGCTCCTCCAGCATCTCGCTCGGGTGGTGGAAGACGGACTACCCGGTGTACCCTCCCACCATGCCATTTCAGCCCCAGCCACCCTCCTCTACTAGAAGAGAAGCTAAGTCCTGTAAGCAGGGGGGTGCTGTATCCAACGTGCTGCCTGGGACTTCCTCTGTCTTGCCTGCCAGGGACCCTGCCTCTTCCAGCGGTCAGGGGCCAGGGGCCGTTCGCAGACCAGGAGCTTGTTGGCTCTATAATGAGGGCCACTGCAAATTTTTCGCATTGTGCAAATATAGACATGAATGTTCTGTATGCGGAGGAACCCACGCAGCCATCTGCAGTTCCCGACAGCCACCTCACAGACCCCCAGCTCACATTAGTTGGGAGAGACTCCGGTGAGCGTTCTCGCGATGTCCCCATACCTCGACCTGTACCCCAATAAAAGCACCGCCACTCAATTCCGCAGTGGTTTTGCTTTAGTTTTTTTCATCCCCTTTTATTTTTCTAGTTCGCCCGCCATGCTGATAATCTGCCCTCCGCAAGGCGCCAGCCAGAGGTTTTGCGTGCCAAAATTCAAAAGGAAGTTGAACTGGGTAGAATTGCCGGTCTGTTTACATTGCAGCCTTTTTCCAACCTCCGGGTTTCCTCGTTGGGCATTGTTCCCAAATGGGAAGCTGGGAAGTTTTGCCTGATTCACTATCTCTCCTTCCCTAAGGGAACCTCAGTGAACGATGGCATTTCAAAAGATGATGCCTCCATTTCCTATGTTTCCTTTGATAGGGCAGTCACATTAGTCAGAGAGGCAGGCAGAGGGGCGCTGATGGCAAAATCGGACATAGAATCTGCCTTTCGGCTTCTTCCGGTGCACCCAGATTGTTATCATCTGCTGGGTTGCATGGTGGACGGGTATTATTATTACGATACCTGTCTCCCCATGGGTTGCGCCATTTCATGTAACTATTTTGAGTTATTTAGTTGTTCCATTTTGGAATGGGTAATCCGCTATGAAACAGGCTCCCGCGCAATCATTCATTATCTTGACGATTTTCTTTTTGTCTCCCCTGGTGGTTCTTCCCAGAGTCAACAGACCTTTTGAACTCCTTTTGTTTCTTTATGTCCCGTTTTGGTGTTCCCCTTTCTGAGGAAAAACCTTGGGTCTGTCCACCTCCATTACCTTTTTAGGCATTGAGATAGACTCCTCTCTAATGGTTTTCAGGCTCCCCCAAAATAAGCTATCAAAACTCCTAGGCCTTATTAAGGGGTTTTGCGCAGTGCACCCTCAAGGAGCTCCAGTCTCTCCTTGGTTTATTGGTTTTTGCATGCCGGGTCATGCCTATGGGCAGGGTTTTTTCTAGGCGACTATCTTTGGCCACACGTGGTGTTCGTAAACATCATCATCACGTGTGTTTAACCCGGCAGTTAAAACTTGACCTCATGGTATGGTGGGATATTTCTAGCCCTGACCTCTCCCTTTTCACTGATGCCGCGGGTTCAACGGGTTTTGGTGCAATTTTGGGTTCAGAATGGTGTGCTGCTCCCTGGCCGTCCCAGTGGCGCACTGCTGGTCTTTGCTCCAACATCACTCTCCCAGAATTGTTTCCCATAATTGTTGCCATTGAATTGTGGGGTTCACGGCTGCAGAACAGGCACGTCCGTTTTTGGATGGACAATATGGCAGTGGTTTATTGCATCAACAAATTAACATCTTCCTCTCCTCCAGTTTTGTCCTTGTTACACTACTTTGTTCTTCGCTGTCTGTCCTTAAACATCTATTTCAGGGCTTCCCACGTCCCAGGTGTTAACAATGTGGCTGCTGACTCTCTCTCACATTTTCTTCTGCAGGAATTTCAGGAGCTTGTGCCGGATGCTGCGCTCTAGGGTCTTCCGTGCCCTCCTCAGCTTTGGGAACTTCCGTTGAACGTCTGATGCCTCTTGCCCGGGCTTCTGTGGTGCCTGGGACCTGGTCTGGTTATGGTAAGACATGGTCGGAATGGGTTTTGCTGGCAGCTGATCAGCTGGTTCATACTTGTGTGTCCGCTTGTCTTCGAATTACCATTGATTACGCACTGCAGGGGTATCAGCGGTCATCGCGCAGCGTCGGCTGTCGGGAATCGGTTTTCACTTTCATTTGTGCAGATGGTCGAATGTCACCAAATTCTTTATAGTTCGCCAAGCCCTTTAAGGGCTGGAGAAAAGAGTGCGCTCGCAAAGAGCGCCGGCACCCCATTTCTTACCAGATCCTCACTTACCTTATTCAGTTTTTAGACTCGCTTTTTTCGGCGCGTTTCGGATCGGCGAGCTTCTTCCCCAGTCCCAACACCGGCCAGGCGGTCTCTCCCCCTCTGATGTATCTATTTCTGACGCATCTGTCCGCATTTGTATTCGCCGGTCTAAAACTGACGTTTTTTCAGTTGGCTCATGGGTCCCCTTGTATCCCATTGATGGTCCGGTTTGCTCTCACGGAGCCGTGGTTAATTACGCTGCCTCTCGGCCCGGTGGCTCCTCTTTTTTGTGCCATGTCTCCGGCCTTCCTCTCACTCGTTTTCAGTTTTGCTCCCTCGGAGTACGGTTCCCATTAGTTTCGGATAGGGGCGGCCATGGAGGCTTCCAGGGCAGGGTTGCCAGATTCTGAGGTACAGCGCATTGGCAGGTGGAAGTGCCCTGATTTATTGTTATGATTATATTGATTTTCTTTTTAGACTCCCCCCGCCCCACCGTGTGTTTTCTGGGGCATTCGTATATTTTCTGGGCTGGCCACAGAGCTTAGTTCCGTCCGGGTGGCAGAAGCCTGGGTTGTCTGGCTTTGCTGGTCGCAGGTCCTCCCAGAGGCTGTTCAGCTCAGCCAGGTGTTACAAACGCCGGTTATTTTAGTAGTTCACGCTGGAGGGAACGATCTATGTACGCTCAAGGTCGCTGAGCTCAATACCCTCATCAGAGCCAAACTGGAGAGAATCCCGTCCATCTTTCCAGAAGTGATTTTGGTTTGGTCGGAGATTGTCTCGAGGGTTACTTGGCAGGGCCCTAGAGACGCTGGTGCGATCGAGAGAGCCAGGCGTACTGTTAATGCCAGAATTTCTTTTCGTTCGCTCCAGGGTGGGAGTTGTGCTACGTCACCATCAGCTAGAAGGGGACAATCAGCGCCTTATGCGCCCAGATGGAGTGCATTTAAATTATATTGGCCTTTCTGGCCTTCAAGATGCGGTGGAGCAGGCCTTGTTTTTGTTGGGTGGGGGTCAGAGCGTTGTGTAGGTTTACACGGGCTCCTCCGTGGAGGTCGGTTTAAAAGAATATACTAAGAGGGAGTAGAAGGCGGACTTGCCCACTGGGGTGCAGTAGTGGCATATCGCTTCTCACACTCCTGAAGTGGTTGTGGTCTTCAGGGCCATCTTTAATATTGATTGGACCCTGGGCAAAAATTTACTTGGGCCCCCTGGATCCCGCCTTGCCACACCTTTGCAGGAAATCACGCCCTCCACCACAACACACACACACACAAAAAATCCATCTGGTAGAGTACAGTGAATGATTGTAAATACTTCCAGTTCTAAAGACTCCAGCAGCTCAGGATCAGTGCTCTGGGCAGCTGGGCTCAGGCTGGAAGTGGGCACCGCTCTGCAGGAAGGAGACCAGGGCTCGGCTCACCCTAGCGTTACAGTGCACCCCAATACCCCACAGTATTAAGTATAGCACCCTATAGTATACAGCACCACACAGTATGCAGTATAGCACCCCACACTATACAGTACAGCAGTATAGCAGCCCACAGTATACAACACCACACAGTATGCAGTATAGCACCCCACACTATACAGTACCCCACAGTATATAGTAGTGCAGTATAGCAGCCCACAGTATACAACACCTCACAGTATGCAGAATAGCACCCCACACTATACAGTACCCACAGTATATAGTAGTGCAGTATAGCAGCCTACAGTATACAACACCTCACAGTATACAGTAGAGCAGTATAGCAACTCACTGTATACAGCACCCCAAACTATACACAATACAGCACCCCACACTATACAGCCCCCCACACTATACAGTACAGCAGTATAGCACTCCACAATATACAGCACCCACAGTATAGAACCCCCCACAGTATACAGTACAGCAGTATAACACTCTACAATATACAGCACCCGCAGATACAGTATACAGCCCCCCACAGTATACAGCCCCCACACTATACAGTACAGTAGTATAGCACTCCACAATATACAGCACCCACAGTATACAGTATACAGCCCCCCACAGTATACAGGCCCCCACAGTATACAGCCCCCCACAGGATACAGGCCCCACACTATACAGCACCCCACTATACAGTAGTTTACAGTATATTAGCATAACAGCCCTGTCACCTTTTTCTGATGTAATCTTCACAAACAAAAGCTCCACAGCTAAGGCAAACTTCTACAGCAACACTCCTGGTAGAAAAGATCTTGATGACCTCATAGCCATGTGACCAGCAATATTGCTAAGTTACTGGTCACATGGTGATGATGTCATCTAAGGTCCTAGAGAATCACAGCTCTCACAGTACGCTGCCTGGAGTGCCGACAGGCATGGCATGGCAGCACCCCCTGTGTAGCTGACAGCCTGACACCCAGGGCAGTGGCTAGCAGGGCTCAAGAGGCAGCTGCCTTGGGCCCCCCAGGCTAAACTGGGCCCGGGGCAGCTGCCCCTTTTTTTTTTTTTTTTGCTGGACAGTTATTTTATTATTTTTTTAAATTTTTATTTTATTTTTATAACGTAACAAGGTACATTAATACGCGCTTACACACCTTCCAAGGCGTGCAGCACTTATAGAAATGTTAATACATGTGGTACACATCAGATACTAATAATGAAGAGTAAATTCACAGGTATAAATGTTTGACATTCTCATTATATCAGAGTTACATTTACTTATAGCATTAGTGTTTAACCATAGATGACATAACACCAATAACCGGGTCACCTGTATAGGGCCGATGATGTGTGGTTTATTTTCCTCCGCAGTAGGCCCAAGAAAAACCTTAGAGGACATTCCTGTCTGACAGGATGTAGAGCAAGACCTTATGTGTAGCTCGGTTGCCTATACTTTTGCCATAAATGCCAGTGGCGTTTAAATTTAGGATCATTCCTAGCTTCCCATGAGGATAATTCTTCAAAGCGAAAAATTTGATCCACTTTTATTTTCCATTACTCTATGGAAGGAGGGGTAGATGACAGCCAACATTTTGGGATTAAAAGTCGAGCTGCTATCAGAAGCTGTTTGAAGAGGAAAGGCATAGGGTGAGTTGCCTTATCTAAATCGAGGTTCAGTAGGGCTTTACTTGCAGACATTTGCACCTTGGTCTTGCATATTGAATTGCTAATCTGGAATATTTCTTCCCACCATGCTTTAATTGTTTATTTATTTATTATATTTATTTATTATACACACTTATATAGCGCTACTAATTCCGCAGCGCTTTACAGACATTATCATCCAACTGTCCCCAATGGGGCTCACAATCTAAGGTCCCTATCAGTATGTCTTTGGAGTGTGGGAGGAAACCGGTAAAACCCAGAGGAAACTCACGCAAACACGGGGAGAACATACAAACTCCATGCAGATGTTGCCCTTGGTCGGATTCGAACCTAGGACCAGTGCTAACCACTGAGCCACCGTGCTACCCCACCAGTTGGGGAAAAAAGTTCCCCTACTAATACTGCACCTCCAGCATAGGTCAGAAGCTGTTGCCGAATACAGTGAGGTTGTATCGGGGGTTTTGTACCACCTGGTTAGGATCTTGTACCCATTTTCCTGTATGCGGACACATCTGGATGAGTAGTGTGGAGAAGATAATATGTCTGGGATTGTGATGCTTGAGAGCTCCTTTCCTAAATCCCTTTCCTAATGGCGGATAAACGCTGGCTTAGTGGGGATTGGTGGGATGTTTAGCCTTTTGAAGAGTTGTGAGATTAATTTCTTAGGGGGAATAGGGTTTGAGATTAAGGCTTCAGACCAAAGTAAAGATCTAAAAATGTATTATCATACATTTATCATACATCATTATTCTCAATAACTTCACACACACGCTACTGTGCATATCCCAGTCTAATTCTGTCTGTAAACGTACACCTGTCACCCAGCGCCTAAATAATAGGCCTCAAATTTATAGTCAGCTAAATCTGTGGTTATTGCTGTGGCTGGGCAAGTTATTTAGTGTCCGTCAAAGCACAGTTTTTATTCTGGGTTGAAATACAATTCCCAATTTAGCAATTCTCTAAATTAGTGGTTTCTGCTGTATCAGGCCTACTTTAAATACATCCCTAAAAGGGTATATCAGAATCAAGGTGCTGATAGGGTCATTCTCAATAACTTCACACACACGCTACTGTGCATATCTCAGTCTAATTCTGTCCATAAACGTATACCTGTCACCCAGCGCCTAAATACTAGGCCTCAAATTTATAATCAGCTAAATCTGTGGTCATTGCTGTGGCTGGGCAAGTTATTTAGTGTCCGTCAAAGCACAGTTTTTGTTCTGGTTTGAAATACAATTCCCAATTTAGCAATTCTCTAAATTAGTGGTTTCTGCTGTATCAGGCCTACTTTAAATACATCCCTAAAAGGGTATATTAGAATCAAGGTGCTGATAGGGTCATTCTCAATAACTTCACACACACGCTACTGTGCATATCCTAGTCTAATTCTGTCCGTAAACGTATACCTGTCACCCACCGCCTAAATACTAGGCCTCAAAATTATAGTCAGCTAAATCTGTGGTTATTGCTGTGGCTGGGCAAGTTATTTAGTGTCCGTCAAAGCACAGTTTTTGTTCTGGGTTGAAATACAATTCCCAATTTAGCAATTCTCTAAATTAGCGGTTTCTGCTGTATTAGGCCTACTTTAAATACATCCCTAAAAGGGTATATCAGAATCAAGGTGCTGATAGGGTCAGTCTCAATAACTTCACACACACGCTACTGTGCATATCCCAGTCTAATTCTGTCTGTAAACGTATACCTGTCACCCAGCGCCTAAATACTAGGTCTCAAATTCATAGTCAGCTAAATCTGTGGTTACTGCTGTGCCTGTATTAGTGTAATACGGTACCTAAATAGATAGCCAGATATTGTTAGGTGTCTTTAAAAAAAGGCCTGTATTTGAATTCAATACATTGGGCCAAATAATATTTTTGTTGTTGTGGTGAACGATAACAATGAGGAAAACATCTAGTAAGGGACGCGGACATGGTCGTGGTGGTGTTAGTGGACCCTCTGGTGCTGGGAGAGGACGTGGCCGTTCTGCCACATCCACACGTCCTAGTGTACCAACTACCTACAGGTCCCAGTAGCCGCCAAAATTTACAGCGATATTTGGTGGGGCCCAATGCCGTTCTAAGGATGGTAAGGCCAGAGCAGGTACAGGCATTAGTCAATTGGGTGGCCGACAGTGGATCCAGCACGTTCACATTATCTCCCACCCAGTCTTCTGCAGAAAGCGCACAGATGGCGCCTGAAAACCAACCCCATCAGTCTGTCACATCACCCCCATGCATATCAGGGAAACTGTCTGAGCCTCAAGTTAAGCAGCAGTCTCTTATGCTGTTTGAAGACTCCGCTGGCAGGGTTTCCCAAGGGCATCCACCTAGCCCTTCCCCAGCGGTGGAAGACATAGAATGCACTGACGCACAACCACTTATGTTTCCTGATGATGAGGACATGGGAATACCACCTCAGCACGTCTCTGATGATGACGAAACACAGGTGCCAACTGCTGCAACTTTCTGCAGTGTGCAGACTGAACAGGAGGTCAGGGATCAAGACAGGGTGGAAGACGATGCAGGGGACGATGAGGTCCTAGACCCCACATGGAATGAAGGTCGTGCCACTGTCTTTCACAGTTCGGAGGAAGAGGCAGTGGTGAGACCGAGCCAACAGCATAGCAAAAGCCTCTTCCTCCGCCTGTGGAGGAACGTTGGCACCTGCCGCCCAGCAAACAGGGGATGTACCACCAACACCACCACCTCCGTCACCAAGCATCTCAACCATGTCACACGGCAGCGTTCAGCTCTCCATCTCACAAACATTTGAGAGAAAGCGTAAATTCCCACCTAGCCACCCTCGATCCCTGGCCCTGAATGCCAGCATTTCTAAACTACTGGCCTATGAAATGCTGTCATTTAGGCTGGTGGACACAGACAGCTTCAAACAGCTCATGTCGCTTGCTGTCCCACAGTATGTTGTTCCCAGCCGGCACTACTTCTCCAAGAGAGCTGTGCCTTCCGCAGCAGGCCATAGTGGAGTTTCAGCTGCAGCACGCATGGGTCAGTCGCACTGCGGAACAGCACCACTTCACCACCAATGACTGGGCCTCCATGCGAGACCTGTGTGCCCTGTTGCGCTGTTTCGAGTACTCCACCAACATGGCCAGTGGCGATGACGCCGTTCTCAGCGTTACAATACCACTTCTATGTCTCCTTGAGAAAAAACACTTAGGGCGATGATGGAAGAGGAGGTTGCCCAGGAGGAGGAGGAGGAGGAGGAAGAGGGGTCATTTTTAGCACTTTCAGGCCAGTCTCTTCGAAGTGACTCAGAGGGAGGTTTTTTGCAACAGCAGAGGCCAGGTACAAATGTGGCCAGCCAGGGCCCACTACTGGAGGACGAGGAGGACGAGGATGAGGAGGAGGTGGAGGAGGAGGTGGAGGAGGATGAGGATGAAGCATGGTCACAGCGGGGTGGCACCCAACTCAGCTCGGGTCCATCACTGGTTCGTGGCTGGGGGGAAACGCAGGACGATGACGATACGCCTCCCAGAGGACAGCTTGTCCTTACCCCTGGGCAGCCTGGCACACATGAGCGACTACATGCTGCAGTGCCTGCGCAACGACAGCAGAGTTGCCACATTTTAACCTGTGCGGACTACTGGGTTGCCACCCTGCTGGATCCACGCTACAAAGACAATGTGCCCACCTTACTTCCTGCACTGGAGCGTGATAGGAAGATGCGCGAGAACAAGCGCACGTTGGTAGACGCGCTACTGAGAGCATTCCCAAATGTCACAGGGGAACAAGTGGAAGCCCAAGGCCAAGGCAGAGGAGGAGCAAGAGGTCGCCAAGGCAGCTGTGTCACGGCCAGCTCCTCTGAGGGCAGGGTTAGCATGGCAGAGATGTGGAAAAGTTTTGTCAACACGCCACAGCTAACTGCACCACCACCTGATACGCAACATGTTAGCAGGAGGCAACATTTCACTAACACGGTGGAACAGTACGTGTGCACACCCCTGGGTCTCTAAATTGTCCACGTGGCCAGAGCTAGCCTTTAATGCCTTGGAGGTGCTGGCCTGCCCGGCGGCCAGCGTTTTGTCTTAACGTGTATTCAGCACGGCAGGGGGCGTCATTACAGACAAACGCAGCCGCCTGTCTACAGCCAATCTGGACAAGCTGACGTTCATAAAAATGAACCAGACATGGATCCCACAGGACCTGTCCATCCCTTGTGCAGATTAGACATTAACTACCTCCCCTTAACCATATATTATTGTACTCCAGGGCACTTCCTCATTCAATCCTATTTTTATTTTCATTTTACCATTATATTGCGAGGCAACCCAAAGTTGATTGAACCTCTCCTCTGTCTGGGTGCCGGGGCCTAAATATATGACAATGGACTGTTCCAATGTTGGGTGACGTGAAGCATGATTATCTGCTATGACATGCAGACTGATTATCTGCTGACATGAATCCAGATTCTCTGTTATGGGACCTCTCTCCTCTGCCTGGGTGCCTGGGCCTAAATATATAACAATGGACTGTTACAGTGGTGGCTGACGTGAAGCCTGATTCTCTGCTATGACATGCAGACTGATTCTCTGCTGACATGAAGCCAGATTCTCTGTTACGGGACCTCTCTCCTCTGCCTGGGTGCCTGGGCCTAAATATCTGACAATGGACTGTTCTAATGTTGGGTGACGTGAAGCATGATTCTCTGCTATGATATGAAGACTGATTCTCTGCTGACATGAAGCCAGATTCTCTGTTACGGGACCTATCTCCTCTGCCTGGTTGCCTGGGCCTAAATATCTGACAATGGACTGTTCCAGTGTTGGGTGACGTAAAGCATGATTCTCTTCTATGACATGAAGACTGATTCTCTGCTGACATGAAGCCAGATTCTCTGTTATGGGACCTCTCTCCTCTGCCTGGGTGCCTGGGCCTAAATTTATGACAATGGACTGTTACAGTGCTGGGTGACGTGAAGCATGATTCTCTGCTATGATATGAAGACTGATTCTCTGCTGACATGAAGCCATATTCTCTGTTACGGGACCTCTCTCCTCTGCCTGGGTGCCGGGGCCTAAATTTATGACAATGGACTGTTACAGTGCTGGGTGACGTTAAGCATGATTCTCTACTATGATATAAAGACTGATTCTCTGCTGACATGAAGCCAGATTCTCTGTTACGGGACCTCTCTCCTCTGCCTGGGTGCCGGGGCCTACATTTATGACAATGGACTGTTACAGTGCTGGGTGACGTGAAGCCAGATTCTCTGCTATGGGACCTCTCTCCATTTGATATTGGTTAATTTTTATTTATTTTATTTTTATTTTAATTAATTTCCCTATCCACATTTGTTTGCAGGGGATTTACCTACATGTTGCTGCCTTTTGCAGCCCTCTAGCCCTTTCCTGGGCTGTTTTACAGCCTTTTTAGTGCCGAAAAGTTTGGGTCCCCTTTGACTTCAATGGGGTTCGGGACGAAGTTCGGATCGGGTTTGGATACCGAACCCGAACATTTCCGGGAAGTTCGGCCGAACTTCTCAAACCCGAACATCCAGGTGTTCGCTCAACTCTACTCCTGACTAAGCTGCCATCTCGGTCTGGCGCTAGCTCCGCCCCCCCGCTCGGGCAGCTGCCCCTTTTACCCCTTGTTAAAGACGGCCCTGGTGGTGTTGGAAAGAAATCTGAGTTGAAAATGTTAAAGAAAAATAACAGGTTAAATAAAGCTGTGACCGACCCTCATTCCAACAAAATCATGGTCTTGTGTGGTTTTTATTGGTGGGAAGACATGGGGTTAAGGTTTGGGGGTGTTAGTTCCTGCAGTCTATGCAGACTGATTGCTAAGGGCTGAATCTTATTAAATATGGGGTAAGTCAGTCTAATAGTAACTGATTCTGGAATATCATGTTGTTAGTAACTACATATATGAAAATTTAAATTAGGGTCTAAATGTGACAGTTATCCTTTAAGTTTTTCACCTGATGGGGTAGAGCATGTAAGTATATGTTTTGTACAATGGTCCTGCTATCTTAACACAATAGGAGAGTAGCTATAAGGCTGCATGAGCCAGTCACCAGCCAATATCTGTAGTGCTTCTGAGTGCATGGGGTATGGTGGACACGGATGAATCAGGTTCAGAACAATGAAAGGGGTGGGGATAGTGAATGGCGGCAAATTAGGCGAACCTAAAAAGAAGCATTTTTTTTATGAATCACAAATTAAGCAGGTGGGAGGAGCCTAACTGATGTTAGTCAGGCTCCACCCACCCATTTAATTTGTGACTAATTCTAGTAGGGAAGCATCGGGCCTGATGCTCGAGGCCTGGAGCACATATGATGCAGGTGAGTTGAGCGCTCTGACAGGGCCCGGCTTGAAGTACAGTGACAATGCTGGACCCCGTTACATGTGATTGAAGACTGGGGGCAGTGGGAAACATTAGGGGGCAGTGGGGGACACTACTGGGGGTAGTAGGGGGGACACTACTGGGGGCAGTAGGGGACATTACTTTGGGCAGTGGGGGACACTACGGGGGGCAGTGGGGAACATTACTTGGGGCAGCGAGAGACATTACTGGGGTCATTACTGGGGGATCAGGGACCAGGGGTGTAATGCTTATCGTCAAAGAGGGTGTGACCGAGCACGGTGTGTGTGTGGGGTAGCTTGATTCAAAGTTTGCCCTGAGGCCAATAACACTCTAGTTACGCCAGTGAGCACAGCAGGAGTGATGCCACAGAAAGAAGCATATAGTTAGGTGTCATCAGCATAGAAATGTACTGGAAACCAAATCTGCTGATATGGGCTATGTAGAGAGAAAAAAGGAGAGTACCTACTACTGAACCCTAAAAAGTCCCAACAGCCATGATACACTGAAATAGTGTTCAGAGAGATAGGATGATAACCAAGAGAGAACTGTGTACTTAAAGCTGATGGATTGGTGCATGGTGAGGAGAAAATCGTAGTCTACAGTGTCAAATGCTGCTAAGAGATTGAGGAGAATTAGTAGTATATGCAATGAATAATACTGTACCCAAGTTTTCTAGGAGTATGGTCTTGATTTATCATGCCTTCACCTAAAAGTAAAAAAATTGGGCTTTTTGGACTCACTTGCTAAAATATTGCATTTTTTTCACCACTCATTCCAATTATTGCATTTTTTTCACCACTCATTCCAATTTTAAAATATGGTTGGAAAACTGGGCATGGTTAGATATGTTAAAGTTTCACTCCAGATTTATCGCTGAAACTTTTTTTAAAAGTTGCAAAAAAAGTCAAAATCTTACTCCAGTAGGAGGGTGGAGTAGAAAAACTGGAGTACCTTTTCTAGACAGAAGTGTTAGATTTAAAGAAGAGACAAATATATCCCCAACATGTGGCATTTGATAAATGAGGCATAAAGTACAGTGCGTTAACACAGACTCAATCAAAACTGACTTCAAGTATTACCCTTTTGATAAATAAGCCCCCCCCCCCCCCCCCCCCCCATGTCGTTATACTAAGTTACCCACCTAAATTGCATACCACATTAACCTCTTAAGAAAAATAGTTTTTTATTTTTCATTTTTCTGGGAGTGAGTTTTGAACATAAAACCATATGTTACTTTTCTTTTTTTATGTTGTGTGAGTCATAACAATTGCTTCATAGGTGCAACTATAAACTATAGCCATATGGAGCTCTGAGGTTCAGGGGGTTTACAGACCCTGCCTAAATATGCAGAAACTGAAGGGGTTTAAAGTGCAATAATGCTGTGGTTCTTCCCTTCACAATTACCACATATGTAGAGTTGAGCGGACGCGTGAAAAAAATAATTTGGGTTCGGGACCCGAACTTGACCCGGACCCCATTGAAGTCAATGGGGACCCGAACTTTTGAGCACTAAAATGTCTGTAAAAATGTCATGGAAAGAGCTAGAGGGCTGCAAAAGCCAGCAAAATGTGCTTAAAGGGGTATTATCAACACGCTATTTGATACTTACCTGCTCCCGGCGCGCTGTCCACTTCCTGGTTTCGGCACTCGGCAGGGGGCGAGCTCCATCTGCATTGATGTCTTCTCCCGGCCGGGCCGCTCACTGTACTGAACGTGCACGCCAAGGCCGCGCATGCGCCCTGGTGACTTCTTCCTGGCAAGTATACTATACTGACCAGGAAGAAATCACCATAGCGCATGCGAAGCCTCGGCGTGTGCGTTCAGTACAGCGCACGGCCGGCCGGGAAAAGAGAAGAAGTCGTTTGCGCACGCGCGGCCACCGCGATTCCTGAGAAGAGCGGTGGCCGTAACCAGGGGAGACGGAAGACAACAGTCAGGTAGTATATGTTTATTTTCTTCTAAGGGGTGGGAATTTGTTAATTAAATATATTTAGAAAAATGATCACTGTTAAATCATTAACAGATTTAACAGTGATCATTAAGATGGGAATACCCCTTTAAGAGCATGGCAAATGCTCTGCAAACAAATGTGAAGAGAGAAATGAATAAAAAAAACATAAAAGACCTTAAAAAAATAAAAATTAGGAATGATGTAGGAGGAAGAAGTTGAGGAGGCGAATGGGTGGATGTGGCCGTGTAGGCTCACGTGGCGGTCTAGGTGGAAGCGGCGGCGAAGGAGGAATAGGTAGCCCACACAGATGTGTGCTATTTTGCATTTTTACATAGGGGTATCCCCCAAAATAAAAAATAAAAAAAGGAATACACGTAAGTGCACTTGAGTACAAGGATGGATGGTTGAGGCTGTTAGAACTGTCTATTCTGCACAAGGTACAGACAAGTCCTGAGGGATCCAAGCCTGGTTCATTTTAATGTACGTGATCTTGTCCACGTTGGCTGTGGACAGGCGGCTGCGTCTGTCTGTAATGACGCCTCCTGCCGTTTAGAGAGTACACTGGCTGCAGGGCAGGCCAGCACCTCCAAGGCATATAGGGCAAGTTCTGGCCATGTGGACAATTTGGAGACCCAGAAGTTGAATGGGGCAGAACCATCAGTCAGTACGTGTAGGCGTGTGCACAAATACTGTTCCACCATGTTGTTCAAATGCTGCCTTCTGCTAACACGCTCCATATCAGCAGTTGGGGCCGGTTGTTGCGGCGAGGTGACAAAGCTTTTCCACATGTCGGCCATCCTAACCCTGACTTCTGAGGTGCTGGCGCTGACACAGCTGCATTGGCGACCTCTTCCTCCTCCCCTGCCTTCGCCTTGTCCCCCGGCGTCAGTCGGGAATGCTCTCAGCAGCGCGTCTACCAGCGCGCGCCTGTAGTCACGCATCTTCCGCTCACGCTCCAGTGAGGGAATTAAGGACGGCACATTGTCTTTGTAACAGGGATCCAGCAGGGTGGCCACCAAGTAGTTAGCACACGTTAAAATGTGGGCAACTCTGCTGTTGTTGTGCAGGCACTGCAGCATGTAGTCGCTCATGTGTGCCAGGCTGCCCAGAGGAAAGGACAAGCTGTCCTCTGTGGGAGGCGTATCGTCTGCGTCCTCCTTATCCCCCCAGCCACGCACCAGTGATGGGCCCGAGCTGCGTTGGATGCCACCCCACTGTGAACATGCTTCATCCCCATCCTCCTCCTCCTCCTCCTTATCCTCCTCCTCGTCCTCCGGTAGTGGGCCCTGGCTGGCCACATTTGTACCTGGCCTCTGCCTCTGCAAAAATCCTCTTTCTGAGCCACTTCTAAAAGACTGTCCGGAAAGTGTTAGAGATGACCCCTCTTCCTCCTCCTCATCCTGGGCCACATCCTCTTCCATCATCGCCCTAAGTGTTTTCCCAAGGAGACATAGAAGTGGTATTGTAATGCTGATAACGGCATCATCGCCACTGGCCAGCGCAACAGGGCACACAGGTCTTGCATGGAGGCCCAGTCATTGGCAGTGAAGTGGTGCTGTTCCGCAGTGCGACTCACCCGTGAGTGCTGCAGCTGAAACTCCACTATGGCCTGCCGCTGCTCACACAGTCTCTCCAGCATGTGCAAGGTGGAGTTCCACCTGGTGGGCACGTTGCATATGAGGCGGTGAGCGGGAAGGCCGAAGTTACGCTGTAGAGCAGACAGCCGAGCGGTGGCAGGATGAGAATGCCGGAGAGCACACAGACGGCCCGCACTATATGCAGCAGCTCTGACATGTCAGGGTAGTTGTGAAGGAATGTCTGCACCACCAAATTCAGCACATGCGCCAGGCAAGGAATGTGCGTTAAACCGGCTAGTTCCAGAGCTGCAACAAAATTTCGCCCATTATCGCACACCACCAGGCCGGGCTTGTGGGACAGCAAACGACATGAGCTGTTTGAAGCTGTCCGTCTCCACCAGCCTGAATGACAGCATTTCAAAGGCCAGTAGTTTAGAAATGCTGGCATTCAGGGCCAGGGATCGAGGGTGGCTAGGTGGGAATTTATGCTTTCTATCAAAGGTTTGTGAGATGGAGAGCTGAACGCTTCCGTGTGACATGGTGGAGATGCTTGGTGACGGAGGTGGTGTTGTTGGTGACACATCCTCTGTTTGCTGGGCGGCAGGTGCCAACGTTTCTCCAGAGGTGGAGGAAGAGGCCGAGGCAGCAGCAGAAGAGGGAGCAGGAGGGGCCTGAGCCCTTTCTTGGTTTTGAAGGTGCTTACTCCACTGCAGCCCGTGTCTCGCATGTAGATGCCTGGTCATGCAGGTAGTGCTAAGGTTCAGAACGTTAATGCCTCGCTTCAGGCTCTGATGGCAAAGCGTGTAAACCACTAGGGTCTTGTCATCAGCACATTGTGAGAAGAAGTGCCATGCCAGGGAACTCCTTGAAGCTGCCTTTGGTGTGCTCGGTCCCTGGTGATGGTGGCCAGTTGCAGGCAAACTGTTTTGGCGACGGCTGCTCTGCTTTTGCACCCTGCTCCCGCTTTTGCTACGCTGTTGGCTCGGTCTCACCACTGCCTCTTACTCCAAACTCTGAAAGTCAGTGGCACGACCTTCATTCCATGTAGGATCTAGGACCCCATCGGCCCCTGCATCGTCTTCCATCCAGTCTTCCTCCCTGACCTCCTTTTTGGTCTGCACACTGCAGAAAGACGCATTAGTTGGCACCTGTGTTTCGTCATCATCAGAGATGTGCTGAGGTGGTATTCCCTAGGTGGATGCCCTTGGGAAACCCTGCCAGCAGAGTCTTCAAACAGCATAAGAGACTGCTGCATGACTTGATGCTCAGACAGGTCCCCCGATATGCACGGGGGTGATGTGACCGACTGATGGGCATGGGTTTCAGGCGCCACCTGTGCGCTTTCTGCAGAAGACTGGGTGGGAGATAATGTGAACATGCTGGATCCACTGTCGGCCACCCAATTGACTAGCGCCTGTACTTGCTCAGGCCTTACCATCCTTAGAATGGCATTAGCCCGACCAAATATCGCTGTAGATTCTGGCGGCTACTGGGACCTAAGGTAGTAGGTTCAGTAGGACGTGTAGCTGTGGCAGAACGGCCACATACTCTCCCTGCACCAGAGGCTCCACCAACACCACCACCATGATCGCATCCCTTATTAGATGTTTGCCTCATAGTTAGCGTTCACAAAGCAAAGTAAAAAGTGGTTAAGTCTGTTAAAAATAATTAACCGCCAATAAAAACCCAGATTTTTTTTTTTTTTTTTTTTTTTTTATTACTCTATATGTGGCCTAAATGTAAGCCTCACTTATGCACGTCTAATCCCAGATGTGCAGTATATTAGAGGGTTTTTTCACCCCAGTAAGCACAAAGCCGTATTTGTGGCCTAAATGTGACACTCACTTATGCATGTCTAATCCCAGATGTGCAGTATATCAGAGGGTTTTTCACCCCAGTAAGCAAAAAGCTGTATTTCTGGCCTAAATGTGACACTCACTTATGCATGTCTAATCCCAGATGTGCACTATATGAAAGTTGTTTTTTTAACCCCAGTAAGCAAAAATCTGTATTTCTGGACTTGCAGACATGCAGATATCCTGTGCTGGTGCACTATCGTTGCATAAAATGGCTGCCGATTATGTATTGAAAATGACAAACTGAAGTAAAAAAAAGTTCGTTTTCAGTAGTAGTTGGCTCAGGGCAGGCTTAAAAAAATTGTGCACTGCACCCACAAAACACATTTGCTGAGTAAAAAAACTGTTCTTCATAAGATTTCTCCCTGATCTCTCCCTCACAGCAGATGCAGCCTCTCCCTACACTAATCCGAGCAGAGTGACGGGCGGCGCTACGTGACTCCAGCTTAAATAGAGGCTGGGTCACATGCTGCAGTTGGCCAATCACAGCCATGACACTAGTAGGCATGGCTGTGATGGCCTTTTGGGGCAAGTAGCATGACGCTTGTAGATTGGCTGCTGTGCAGCCTTTCAAAAAGCGCCAAGAAAGCGCCGAACACTGAACCCAAACCCAAACTTTTACTTAAATGTTCGGGTGCCGAAAAACCTAAAGTTTGGTATAAAAACAAACTTTACAGTTCGGGTTCGCTCAACTCTACACATATGTTAACCCAGCCATACTGTATTGTTTCACAGTAGTAAACATTTTTTAAAAATATTTTTCAGATGCTTGAGGAAAATTCAGAATCAGATATTAAGCAATTTGACCTTAAAGAAATGATTAAGATATTTGACAGAATTTCGCTTGATCTGAAAAAGCTCACTGGTAAGTAGAAATCTTTGAAGAAAGTCCTGTCCTGTTATGTTGTATAGCTTGGAAGAATGACGAGACAGAGGGGATATGATAGAAACTTTTAAATACATAAAGGGAATCAACAAGGTAAAAGAGGAAAGAATATTTAAAAGAAGAAAAACTGCTACAAGAGGACATAGTTTTAAATTAGAGGGGCAAAGGTTTAAAAGTAATATCAGGAAGTATTACTTTACTGAGAGAGTAGTGGATGCATGGAATAGCCTTCCTGCAGAAGTGGTAGCTGCAAATACAGTGAAGGAGTTTAAGCATGCATGGGATAGGCATAAGGCCATCCTTCATGTAAGATAGGTCCTGGGGCTATTCATAGTATTCAGTGTATTGGGCAGACTAGATGGGCCAAATGGTTCTTATCTGCCGACACATTCTATGTTTCCATTTATTTTAAACCTATATTGTTAAAGGGAACCTATCACCTAAACTATGCTATCCTCACTGAGGACAGCATAGTGTACTGACAGACCCACTGATTTTAACGGTCTGTCACTTCTAGGATTGCAATCATTACTTTGAGAAAAAAAAAAGTATATATATATATATATATATATATAAACTAATACAACATTTGATATGATAAATAAACATGTGGTTCTTAATTATATTTTGATCAAAAAATATCTGAGCCCATCTACCATGGCAAGGTGACCTCAGTCCATACTCTATTTAATACCTTTCTCTATGCTGTATGGTCATCAGGAGAGCAGAACTCGTACATATCCTGTATTGCTACAATTGATACCTCTGTGTGCCATCAGGCATCCAATGAGATAAAGAGCAGACTTAGCTATATATATCTCACACTAATTAAAATGAGCCTTTGGAATGGATGGGATAATAGGGGTGCATTCAGACTTGGAGGCGGCCACACCTCCAAGTATGTACTACAAAAAAAAAAAAAAGACACAAAACTGATGAATACATTCTACATGATATGATAAATAGATATGCAGATGTAAGTGGCAACAATTAAAGAAAAAGACAACATAAAAGCACTCTCAAAGTACTATATAAATAATCTATGAACTAATATGGCATTTGATATGATTAATAAACATGAGGTTCTTAGCAAATATATTTTGATCAAGAAATATCTGTGCCCACCCAACACTGCAAACATTGAGGCCATGTACATCTGCATATCATCTGTTTATCATATTGTGTAGGATATGATTGGCATTTTATGTCATTTTTCTTTTCTTCCTTCCTGTCCTCATCCTCACTTGCATCTCCCTTACTCTCTGGAACTTACTACCGCAGCATATCAGACTCCAACACCCAGTCCTTCATAAGCAGCCTGAAAACCCACCTCTTCAGAAAAGCCTACAGCCTGCTAAAAGCATTCTGCCACTACATAGCTAGATGAGCAGCTTTTACTCTCATCTACTGTTTCCTTTCCCTTGCTTAGTAGATTGTAAGCCTCCGTGGGCAGGGTCCTCACTAGAGATGAGCGTAGTTCTCTAAAATTCAATTCGGCTGCTTTGCCGAATTGTAAGAAGAAATTTGCTTTGTGATGAACTACTTTGCGGCATCTGATATTCATATTAAGGCAGTTTAATGTTTGCATATAAAAAAAATATATATATCATACTTACCTCATCCATTTGATTGCGAAAAGGTCGCCACAGCCATCTCGCTTAAAGATCCAGCACAAAATCTTGCACGGCATGTGATGAGGTCATCATGTGAGATGGAGAAACAGTCACCATTGTCTGAATAATGTGTATATGAATACTGATTCATTAGCACTGTCATTCTGTTTTTTAACCACAAGATGTCACTGTTTCTTAACACAGCTAACATATTGCAAGTGTTTGAATATTCATGGGAGGTGGGATTGGACAGTCTGAAGGAGAACCAGGAAGCTGTGGCCTCCATCTCGAGAGGAACAGGGAAGGACTGTGTGTGAACAGCAGGGATCTCAAGTCTCCCGGATGTTCATGGAGTTTCCCGCTATTAGATAGCAGCTCCCTGACGCCCGCATGTGAAACAATATATTTCGGAAAGGTTTATTCGCAGTAAACCTTTCCGGCAACCTGTAGCAGTGTCCCCTTCTCAGCGCATGTGCACAGTGCAAGAAGAAGCCGATGCCAGCAGTCCGCAACGGCGCATCAGGCTGAGCCTCTGCGCACGCGTGGGATCTCAAAGCAGGAGGAGCGGGGGAGGGAGGGAAAGGCGGCACTGAGGAGTAGAAAGCTGCGCTGGCACAAACGGCGATGCGTGCGGCCTGGCACCATGCATCCACAGACCTCCCCTGCTTGGGCACCTTAATTCAATGATTGACAGGTTAGTAAAACGTGTTTTTCCGCAGAATAAAGCCCCAAATAGATTTTTATAAGGCCACCTTAGAAATCAGAATGCTACCCTGGACATGAGCATATGTTTAGCTCACAGGGCTTATAGGTGGTGACAGAATCCCTTTAATCATATACATAAATATGATCATTTGGGGCAGGGTAATGAGCCCAGTCCTCCACACCATAGAGTAAAGTGTGCAGATACTGCATATGTTTGGAAAATCTAATACAAAGTTTGTGAAAGAAAAAAAAAAGAAAACCTTCCGGAAATGAGAAGTGCACCTCCCTGAAATGAGATTTTGCAGGTTGGGATGTCTGGAACAGAATCCGGTCGCATCCTGGCGTCAGGGGGTCCTGGAGTGGCCGGAGTCGCAGCAGAGAGGGACTGATCGCTTTCCTATACCCAAATCCTGTCCGGAGTCAAAGGATTGTTTCTAAGAGGGCTGTTAGGAGCTTTGGAACAGAGTGCTGCCTAGCCTGCAGGACCTTATGGTTGCTGAAGAGACTTGTTGCTGTTCAGTTTAAAGACATCATTGGATACAGAACAAGACCCGGGTCAGTAAAATTGTGCATGCACCAAATTGCAGATTGGCGCCTAAGAGACTGAGGCTAGGTCTGTTAGTTAGATAGGGACTGTGTTATATAAGGGTAGAACTATTTGCCACGTTTGCTCCAAGGACTCCATAACTAAAAGAGACATTGTGCAATTGAGAGCTAACAACCTGTCCACAACTTCAATTCAATCCAGCGCATTGCTCAGAAACAATACTCTGATATGGGTTCCTGGACTAATTATGGGAGGGGAGGTATTCTAGAGTTGGTAAGATTGTAAGCTGCTGTGTTGCACAGCAGAAACCCCATACTGAGCACTCATTTAATCAACAGGGTAATAACAGATATGGTGCACCCCTGAGGAAGCCGGACACTACCGGCGATATGCATGGGGCACTGCTTGTCTACCACAGGCCCACTTATGTTATTCCAGGTTGACTTGCTGTATGTCATACAGGTATTAGGTGTCTTGATGCCACATTATCACTATTATATGGTAAATTATTATCTGACCCTTCTGTTTTTGTACTACCTGTTATTGTTAAACCTGGACTATACATATTGTGTCCTTATTTGTGGACTCTGGTGGGGGTTGTTTGTGTCTGGCACTTGTGTACCAGCACTTGGTTCATTGTATACAATTTTTAAGCTGTTTGTGTGTCTTTGTGCTTCAATATATTCATATGCTTTTATATTTGTGGATGTACACTTTATTGGGGTTCTCTTGGGTCAGTTGGCCCATTGGTTAATAATTATGTGTTGTTTTGAACCGCTTGTGCACTCCACTATAATTCTAGTGTGCCCCCCAATCCATGACTTATAAAGATTACTGCCAGAATGTTGTAGTGTGATGCATCAGGCATGTGGAAATTCTGGCTGATCCACGCCTGATTCATCTTTATACATTTTGTGTTCAATGGCAAGTTTTCTTTTGAGAAACTATGCCACCCGCAGTACTAAACACCTGCTCTGAAGCCACACCACTGGCCAGGCAGGAAAGCTTGCCTAGGGAAAACTCGGCCACTTGCAGCCATAATTCAAGTTTGGCTGTCCAGTAGGTCCAGTCCAAATATGTCACGACCTGATTCAGGTTCTGCTCCAAGTCCTGCTACTCCTGTCTGGTTTCTTCAGTAGGTGGGTGAGAAAAGTGCTCATCAGAGACTCAAGACTTAAAGGGAACCTGTCACCATTTTTATGGTGTCCTAACTAAGGGCAACATAAATAAGTGACTGATTCGCAAAATGCTGGGTCACTTTCTTTAATTGACCCAGTCAATCTGCCAACATCTTGTATTGAAAAGCTCCAGCTCATAATGATGAGTCATGAATATTCATGAACTCCTGACTCTCCCCGCCCACCTGCTGCTGAATGACAGTTTTTTTTTACCATATGAATCAGCAGCAGGTGGGCAGGGGAGTGGCTATAGCTCTGAATTAAATATACGCTGGACTCAATGACATCACGCCGGACTCGAATCAGCTCATTGGCATGCAACATCTTTATGTGTATATTATGAGGTAACCATCTGTCACACCAGTAAGTGAATACATCTAAGGCACTTTTTAGTAGTTAATGATTTTATATAATTAGTTAGATTATAATCAAATATCCACATGACAGGTTCCCTTTAAAGGGATTCTGTCACCAGATTTAACCCTATTAAGCTAGCTGACATTAGCGATGTGCTAATGTCAGCTAAACCTAACTAGCCTATTCCTATTTTTATCTATGCCCCCGTTAAGCCTGAAATCTAACTTTTATAATATGCTAATTAGCCTCTAGGAACGGGGGGGGGGGGGGGGGCATTGTTCCTGCTCCTAGAGGCTCCGTTCTCACACCTTTTGAGGCGACAAAGGTGGGAGAACCAAGCTAATGTCAGCTAGCTTAATAGGGTTAAATCTGGTGGCAGAAACCCTTAAAGTTGTGGCTGATGTTGAGTGTGAACTCAGAGGGTCACCCCAGTGTTAGGCTTTAATGAGGATGGGCAATGGTGCACATAGCCAGCGACCAACTGACTACAAAGGATGTCTCAATAGTAGCTGAGTTATTCATCCCTCTCAGAAGGTGTAAAAAAGGCCCCCGTTTTGGACTGGTAGAGAGGGTTTAACATTGTGGAAAGCCAGTAGTCATCCCTCTGCCGAATGGTAATAATGCGGCTGTCACTACGCAAGCAACTCAGCATATATCTGACCATTTGCTCAAGGGACAGAGAGGGACTTCCTGCTTCCATCTCAACTGCATACTGCCATGGTCTGTCGGGGTCATCTGCGTTTTCACCCTCTAGCTCCCCATGCACCTCCTGCTCTTCTACTGTCGCTTGGGCAGATAAACCACCTAGTTGTGTATAGAATTCCTGGGCATTTATGTCCTCCTTCTCCATTCTCCTCCTGTGCCAGTTCAGCCTCCACAAGCCTCAGGTAGCCGTGAGATGTTGACGCCATGTCTTCTGTCCTCTTGCCAGTCAGATTTATCAGCATCTCCTCCAGCATGTGAAGGAGTGTAATGACATCATGCATCCTATCGTCCTGGTGACTGACAAATAAAATGGCCTCCTCAAAGGGCCTGAAACAGCAGGTATCACACATGAACTGCCACTGTCTAAAGTTAAAGTTGCACCAGAGAGTAGTCCTCTGTCTGCATCATCAAGAAATCGGTCATGGGTTTCTTCTGCTCATACAGTCGGTCCAACATTCAGAGCATGGAGTTTCAACGTGTGGAAATGTTGCATATGAGGTGATGTAGAGGAAAACGATTCTGCCTTTGCAGCTCATGGAGGATGTGTTTTGAATGGTAAGAATGGCTGAAGTGCATGCAGTTTCCTTGACATTTTCAAAACATCTTGCAGCTGGGTGGAAGAATTCAGGAACTGGGTGACAAGCAGTTTGAAGACCTGTGCCAAGTAGGACATATGGGTTATCCCTCCCTGATGCACCACAGACAGAATGTCCTACACATTATCTGTGGCCATGGTTCCTATCTCCAGCGCGGATTCGATTTTGTGGTTAATGAGGCAAAGCATGGGACTCAGTTCGCCCAGGCTCACCAGGTTCAGAACTGATTGACAACGCCGTGCTTTGCATAGGTGGTATTCTGGAGGACCACTCTGAACTGTGCCTACAGAGGAGGCTGAGGACTAGGTGGAGAATGAGGAGGACATTGGTGCAGAATTGGCCAAGTTGCTGGTGTGCCTGGGCTGGAACTAAATTTACCCAGGTGGCAGTAAAGGACATATATTGTACTTGACCATAGTTACAGCTCTACCTGTCAGCACTGGCATGAACTGTATTAGACACTGACAGGCTCAAAAATTGTCCATCTTTCTGCTCAAAATATGTGTGCAGGGCTAGTACAGCTATTTTAGAGAATTAATGACGGCTTGGGACTTTCCACCTTGGGTAGGTAAAAACCATCAGTTCTCTGAAATGTTCAGAGTTCACGATATGCGGGGGGGGGGGGGGGGGGGGACTGTAGTACCAGCAACTTGGCCAGGTGCACATTCAGCCTCTGCACCACTGGATGAGTGGTGATCGATTGCTGGTGAAACACATGACAAGAAGAAGGAGGAGCATCAGGAGCAATACACGACGGGAAGGAATGACAGCTTCCTCCTGCTGACATTGAGGTGTCCTGACTGCTAGAGAAAGTGTGTGGGCCACTAGGAGGTTGCTACTTCAGGCTTTATCACTACATTTGTGCCATGGTTTTCCCAGGCCACTTTATGGTGATGCTCCAACGGTTCACGCAGGGCCGTGGTGTCAACATTAACACCTTGACCACGCTTTACTTTCTGCCCACATACTGTATCCTGCATACCGCCATGCTAACATCCTCCAGCAACTTAATAAAACAATTCCCACGAGTATGACATTTTACACCCACTACTCCCTGCTGACTGCCTGCCGCTGCCTTTATAAACTAGTGCACTGATAGTTGTATTCTGACAGGTAGCCTCCTGAGTAAAAGATGGACTACCCTGGGCGCATTTGGCTCCATATCTACTGCTCTACTGCTTCCACCCTTCGGGCTCATTAGCACGTTGCCACCCTGCTGCGTTCTCATGGACCTGCTTCCACCCTCACCCGCCTCACATGATGATAATGCCACCCCCTCTTCATCTGGCTCACCTCCGCAATTACGGACAAGAATAGGCATATTCTATAGTGCCGGCAATGTGCGGTCCGGAAAATGCGGACCGTACATTGCCACTGTCCTTGTTTTGTGGATCCACGGATCCGCAAAACACGTTGCGGACGTGTGAATGGACCCTTACTGAAAGACAGACACACTCATTCACACACTCACTGACAGACAAACACACACATATACACTCACACAGACACTCACTGACAAACATACACACACTTCTGACAAACACACAGACACTTACTGACCGACAGACATCCACACTCACTGACATACACATACTCACTCAATGACATACACACACAGACACTCAATGACAGACACACATACATTTACTGACCGACAGACAGACACACACAGGCAGACACTCAAAGACTCACTTCCCTGGGGTCCAGTGTGGTACAGCTCCTTAGTCCTCCAGCGTGCCGTTTAGTATGCCGTGGCCAGAATGACGTCATATTCCGGCATCACAGAGGGAGCGCGAGGGAGGAGTGGGGAGCTGCTAGAACAGCGTCCCTTGCCGCCCACCTCTTTTCCTCCGGTAATTTACTGGCAGAGCAGGCACCTGCCATCAGGGTAAGCAGATGCCTGCTCTACCATATTTAAGAAGGACCTCCACCTCCTGGTCCCCTTTTAACGGTGCTGGGGGAGGCTCAAGAGCCGCTAACCCAGGTCTGCAGCCCCAGACAGGGGGAGCCCACCAGAGTGCCCCCAGCAGGCCGTTGTCCTAGACGAATGCCTAGTTCACCTAATGGTGGCACCGGCCCTGGGAATACTGCACGTCTCAGATGATGACGAAACACAGGTGCCAACTGCTATGGCTTTTAAAAGTGTGCAGACCGACAAGGAGGGCAGGGGTGAAGACCGGATGGAAGATTATGTGGAGGATGATGAGGTCCTCGACCCCACATGGAATCAAGGTCATGCAAGTGACCTGTGTAGTTCGAAAGGGAGAGGCGGTGGTCGCACAGAGCCACCAGCACAGCAGAGCGGCCATCCCCTAGACAGTATGCCTATTACTGCCCACCGCAGCAAGGGACCGAGCCCACCAAAGCCAACTCCAAGTATTTCCCTGGCGGGGCAGTTTTTCAGACAATGTGCTGATGAAAAGACATGAGTAGTTTGCACACTGTGCAATCAAAGCCTGAAGCGAAGCATAAACATTCTCAATCTGAGCACAACCTGCATTACTAAGCAAAGCATGAGCTGCAGTGGAGTAGACACCTCAAAAACCAAGAAAGGTCTCTGGCTCCTCCTGCTTCCTTTCTGCTGCAGTCTTGGCCTCTTCACCCACCTCTGGAGTGACAGTGCCACCTGCCACCCCAAAAACAGAGGATCTGCCAGCAACACCACCACCTGGGTCACCAAGCATCTCCACAATGTCCCACGGAAGTGTTCAGCTCTCCATCTCCCAAACACTTGAGAGGAAGAGGAAGTACCCCCCTACCCACCCACGATCCCTAGCCCTGAATGCCAGCATTTCAAAATTACTGTCCTTTGAAATGCTGTCATTCTGTCTGGTGGAGAGAGTTTTAAAAGCCTTATGGCGGTGGCTGTCCCACAGTACGTTGTGCCCAGCCGCCACTACATTCTCAGACGTGCCATCCCTTCCCTGCACAACCAAGTGGGGGACAAAATCATGTGTGCACTGCTCAATGTCATCTGTGGCAAGGTCCACCTAACTACGGATACTTGGACCAGTAAGCACGGTCAGGGACTTTATATCTCCCTAACAGCACACTGGGTAAATGCAGTGGTGGCTGGGCCTGAGGTGGATAGCAGTTTGGCGCATGCCCTTCCACCACCAAGGATCGCAGGGCGCTTCAGTATGCCTCCTGTTGCTTCCTCCTCCTACTATGCTTCCTCATCCTCTACTGGCTCCTTATCCGGTCGGCGTAACACCTTCACCACCAACTTCAGCACAGCCAGGGGTAAAAAATAGCAGGCAGTTTTAAAATGTATCTGTTTTGGGGACAAACCCCACATCGCGCAGGAGTTGTGGACAGGCCTTGAACAAAAGACAGATGAGTGGTTGGTGCCAGTGAGCCTCAAGCCCAGCCTGCTGGTGTGCGATAATGGGCGAAATCTTGTAGCAGCTCTGGGACTAGCCAGTTTGACGCACATCCCTTGCCTGGTGCATGTGCTGAATTTGGTAGTGCAGAGATTCCTTAAAAATTACCCCAATATGTCAGAGCTGCTGCATAAAGTGCAGGCCATCTGTGCGCGCTTTCAGCGTTCTCACCCAGTTGCTTCTCAACTGTCAGCGCTGCAGCATAACTTTGGCCTTTCCGCTCACTGCCTCATATGCGACATGCTCACCAGGTGGAACTCCACCTTGCACATGCTGGCCAGACTGTGCGAGCAGCAGCAGGCGATAGTGGAGTTTCAGCTGCAGCATGCACGGGTGAGTCGCTCTGCCGAACAGCACCACATCACCACCAATGACTGGGCTTCCATGCGAGACCTGTGTTCCTTGTTGCGCTGTTTCGAGTACTCCACCAACATGGCCAGTGCCGATAACGCCGTTCTCAGTGTTACTATTAAACTTCTATGCCTCCTTGAAAAAACGTTTCTGGCGAAGATGGAAGAGGATGTGGCACAGGAGAAGGAGGAGGAAGAGGGATAATTTCATAGGGTTTCCGGCCAGTCTTTCACAAGTGGCTCTGAGGGTAAGTACCTGCACCCACAAATGCCAGGTCCACAATTGTCCAGCCAGGGCACAGTTCTGGAGGATGATGAGGTGGAGGAGGAAATGGAGGAGGAGGATCCGTGTTCACAGCAGGATGGCCCCCAAACCAGCTCATGGCCATCACTGCTGCATGACTGGGGGGATACAGAGGACACAGACGATACACCTCCCACAGAGGACAGCTTTTTGTTGCCTCTGAGCAGCCTGGCACACATGAGCAATTACATGCTGCAGTGTCTCCGCAACGACCGCCGAGTTCCCCACATTCTAACTTGTGCTGATTACTGGGTGGCCACCCTGCTGGATCCCCGTTACAAGGACAACGTACCACCCCTAATTCAGTCACTGGAGCGTGATCGTAACATGCGCGAGTACAAGCGCACACTGGCAGACGTGCTGCTGGTGGCATTCCCACCTGACAGTGGGGGTACAGTGGAAGCACAAGGCGAATTCAGAGGAGGAAGAGGTCACCAACGCAGCTGGGGCACCACCAGCACCTCAGAAGGCAGGGTTAGCATGGCCGAAACGTGGAAAAGCTTTGTCAGCACGCCACAGCAACCAGCACCACCGGCCAGCACCACCAGCTGATATGGAATGTCTTAGCAGGAGGCAGCATTTCAGCAACATGGTGGAGCAGTATGTGTGCACACGCCTACACGTACTGAATGACGGGTTTGCCCCCTTCAACTTCTGGGTCTCCAAATTGGGCACATGGCCTGAGCTTGCCCTTTGCCCATCTGTGCGCGCTTTCAGCGTTCTCACCCTGCTGCTGCTCGCCTGTCAGCGCTGCAGCGTAACTTCTGCCTTCCCACTCACCGACTCATATGCGATGTGCCCACAAGGTGGAACTTCACCTTGCACATGCTGGCCAGACTGTGCGAGCAGCAGCATGTGATAGTGGAGTTTCAGCTGCAGCACACACGGGTGAGTCGCGCTGCGGAACAGCACCACTTCACCAGCAAAGATTTTTTTTATTTATTTGTACATATTTTATTTTATGTAATTTCACTAATTTGTCTGTTACATTTTCGGGTGAAATTCACCAATTTTTGGGTGTGATATACCACTGTTGTACCTAGTAGACAGTTAAAAACATTTCACTAATTTGTCTGTTACACATTTGGGTGAAATTGAAGAATTTTTGGGTGTGATATGCCCCTTCTATACCTAGGTGACAGGTAAACAAATTTCACTAATTTGTCTGTTACATATTTGGGTGAAATTCAACAATTTTTGGGTGTGATATTCCCCTGCTCTACCTAGTAGACAGGTAAAAACATTTCACAAATGTTTCTGTTACATATTCGGGTGAAATTCATAAATTTTTTGGTGTAATATACCCCTGCTCTACCTAGTAGACAGGTAAAAACATTTCACAGATTTTCCTGCTACATTTTCGGGTGAAATTCACTAATTTTGGAGTTTCATATACCACTGCTATACCTAGTAGACCGGTAAAAAAAAAAAATCATGACTTTGTCTGTTATATATTCGTGTGAAATTAACCAATTTTTGGCTGTGATATACCCCTGCTCTACCTAGTAGACAGGTAAAAAAAAATAATATAACAAATTCGTCTGTTACATTTTCAGGTGAAATTCGCCAATTTTTGGCTGTGGTATACCACTGCTATACCTAGTTGACAGGTAAAAACATTTCACTAATTTGTCTGTTACATATTTGGGTGAAATTGAAGAATTTTTGGGTGTGATATGCCCCTTCTATACCTAGGTGACAGGTAAACAAATTTCACTAATTTGTCTGTTACATTCTCGGGTGAAATTCACCAGTTTTTGGCTGTGATATACCCCTGCAATACCTACGGTAGTACACATGTAAAAACATTTCAGTAATTTGTCTGTTACATTCTTGGGTGACATTTGACCATTTTTGCCGTGATTAAACCCCTGTTTTGCATGTGACAGGGACATAAATTTCTAAAAATCGTCTGGTGACATTTTACCAATTTTGCCGTATACAAACCCCTGCTCTGCATAGGTGACAGGGAATTAAATTTAAAAAATTCTTCTTTAGATGACGCGCGCCCCCCCACCTTTCATTTAATGCTTAAACTTTAACAACTTGTCCCACATTTGCACTTCAATAATTTGTCCCACTTTTCTGCTCAATCATATTTAATTTTATTTATATTAACCTCCCTTGGATGTGGTATACCTTTCTCACACTCCCTCTCCGGTGTGGAACCCTGATTCGCTGCTAACCGTGATCACCATGGTAGGCGCAGAAAAGAACATCGAAAGTTGATAGAGCAGATATCCAATTGGATCGTGGACATCACGGGGACGTGCGACATGGTGGAGCAGTAGGTGTGCACACGCCTACACGTACTGACAGATGGGTCGGCCCCCTTCAACTTCTGGGTCTCCAAATTGGGCACATGGCCTGAGCTTGCCTTTTTCGCCTTGTCACTTCACCTCTCCCCAATTTTTTTTTTGTAAAAAGTGATCAGAAGAGCATGCACACTTCAAATTGGTATCACTGAAAAGTACAGATTGCCTTCATACAGCTCTGCACATTATAACTAGAGATGAGTGAATTTTTAAAAAATTGCATTCGCCAGTTCGCCTAAATTTTTGGGAAAAATTTGGTTCCATCTGAATTTATTTGCGGCGAATTACAGTATGTTAAAAAAGCAGCTATTTCCTGGCTGCACAGAGCCTTTTTAGTGGTGTAGAACACTGTGCCTTGCAGTAGCACTCATTGGGAGTCTGCTTTGGTAGTGAAATAATACTGTGAATCAGTATGACATGCAAATGACAGGCATCGCTCTTGGAATCACAGCACACTTCACTTATTTGGGCAGTCATGGTAACATAGTAATATAGTACATAAGGCCGAAAAAAGACATTTGTCCATCCAGTTCGGCCTATTATCCCGCAAGTTGATCCAGAGGAAGGCAAAAAAAAAAAAAGCCTGTGAGGTGGAAGCCAATTATCTCCACTTTAGGGGACTATAAACTTCCTTCCCGACTCCAATCAGGCCATCAGAATAACTCCCTGGATCAACAACCCCTCTCTAGTAGCTATAGCCTGTAATATTATTAAGCTCCAGAAATACGTCCAGGGCCCTCTTGAATTCCTTTATTGTAATCACCATCACCACCTCCTCAGGCAGAGAGTTCCATATTCTCACTGCTCTTACCGTAAAGAATCCTTTTCTATGTTTGTGTACAAACCTTCTTTCCTCCAGACGCAGAGGATGTCCCCTCGTCACAGTCACAGTCCTGGGGATAAATAGCTGATGGGATAGATCTCTGTACTGACCCCTGATATATTTATACATATTAATTAGATCTCCCCTCAGTCGTCTTTTTTCTAAAGTGAATAACCCTAATTTTGATAATCTTTCAGGGTACTGTAGTTGCCCCATTCCAGTTATTACTTTAGATGCCCTCCTCTGGACCTTCTCCAGCTCTGCTATGTCTGCCTTGTTTACAGGAGCCCAGAACTGTACACAGTACTCCATGTGTGGTCTGACTAGCGATTTGAAGTGGTAGGACTATGTTCTTATCACGGGAATCTATGCCCCTTCTGATGCAACCCATTATCTTGTTGGCCTTGGCAGCAGCTGCCTGACACTGGTTTTTGCAGCTTAGTTTGCTGTTTATTAAAATTCCTAGATTCTTTTCCATGTCAGTGTTACCGAGTGTTTTACCATTTAGTATGTACGGGTGACTTGCATTTTTCCTTCCCATGTGCATAACTTTACATTTATCAGTGTTAAACCCCATCTGCCACTTATCTGCCCAAGCCTCCAATCTATCCAGATCCCTCTGTAGTAGTATACTGTCCTCATCAGTGTAAATTACTTTACACAGTTTAGTGTCATCTGCGAAAATTGATACTTTACTATGCAAGCCTTCTACAAGATCATTAATAAATATATTGAAGAGAATAGGGCCCAATACTGACCCCTGAGGTACCCCACTAGTGACAGTGACCCAATCTGAGTGTGTACCGTTAATAACCACCCTTTGTTTTCTATCACTGAGCCAGTTACTTAACCACATACAGATGTTTTCTCCCAGTCCGAGCATTCTCATTTTATATACTAACCTTTTATGTGGTACAGTGTCAAATGCTTTGGAGAAGTCCAAAGATATACGACATCCATTGATTCGCCGCTGTCAAGTCTAGAACTTACCTCCTCATAGAAACTGATTAAATTAGTCTGACATGACCGATCCCTCACGAAGCCATGCTGATATGGCGTTATTTGCTTATTTCTGTTGAGATGCTCTAATATAGCATCTCTCAGAAAACCTTCAAGCAGTTTACCCACAACAGATGTTAAACTTACCGGCCTATAGTTTCCAGGCTCTGTTTTTGGCCCCTTTTTGAATATTGGCACCACATATGCCATGCGCCAATCCTGTGGGACATTCCCTGTCAGTATAGAGTCTGCAAATATCAGAAATAAGGGTCTGGCTATGACATTACTTAATTCCTTTAGGATACGGGGGTGTATGTCATCCGGTCCTGGCGATTTGTCTATTTTAATCTTTTTAAGTCGCTGATGTACTTCTTCCTGGGTCAGACAGGACACTTTTAATGGGGAATTTATTTTTGCATTCTGCATGTCATCTGACAATTTATTTTCCTCAGTGAATACATTGGAGAAAAAAATATTTAACAGCTTTGCTTTCTCCTCATCGCTCGCTGCGACTTCCCCCTCATTACTCTTTAAAGGGCCGACACCTTCAGATTTTGGTGCCAAAACTGACCAAATAACTCAAGTATGAACTCAGCCTTACAGGTCGATGTTAGCACCAAGAAGAAGCGCACTCCTTTTACACCATAGTCAGCTGATTCCACATTAATGTCTACAGAACCTGTTCTATTAAACGCTTATACAAGTAGACCCCCCGACAAAGTGGAGAGAGTGTCAGCAGTAGGTTTGTGTTGACGTCACTGATTATTTTGCCCTTTCTCTGATCCGTCACAACAGTTACCCACAAAAAACGGATCCTGTCTGTGGAGCATCCGCCTTCACTCGGTCAGCATTTGGTCAGTAATCCATCAGTATCGCTAATGCCAACAAAAACAGGAGTGGATCCAAAACAGAGATGACACGTGAACGGAATATTTGTATGTCTTTGTATGTTTTGCACCCACTCCTGCTTTTGGCTACCAAATCATAAGCCAAGTCTGATGGGACCACTCCAAGTATGCCACCACCTGCTGGTTCATGTTCTGCTCCAGGTCTAGATGCTGCTGCTGGTGAGTAGTTCCTTCACTATGTGGGTGAATAAAGCTGCTCATCAGCGACTCTAGAATCAAGCTGCTGCTGCTGGAGCTGGTACTGCTCCTGCCAACCTACCCCTCCCCAGCAGTCATAGCAGTGGAACGTGAGGGCAGAGGGCCCCCCCAGTCAGACCTGCGAGAGGATGGACGATGGCGCAGATAGGCAGTGGCCAACTGACTGCATAGGATGTCTCTATAGTAGTTCAGTTTGTCCTCCCTCTCAACGGGTGTAAAAAAGGACCCCATTTTGGACCGGTAGCGAGGGTCCAACAAAGTTGAGAGCCAGAAGTCATCCCTCTGCCGAATGGTGACAATTCAGCTGTCACTACCCAAGCAAGTGAACATGCAGCGGGCCATTTGCGCAAGTGACTTGGAGGGACTCCCTGCCTCCATCTCAACTGCATACTGCAACGGTGTGTCTGGGTCCTCTGCCTAATCTCCCTGTAGCTCCTCTAGCTGGTCCTGCTCCTCCTTTTCTGTCATCTATGTAGAAGAATTACCCATTTTGCTACACATTGCTTGTCCTGCCATGTCCTCCTCCTCTATTTCCTCCAGTTCAGCCCCCACATGGCTCATGTGGCCGTGAGATCTAGGCGCCACGTCTCCAGTCCCCTGACCAGCCATATTTACCTGCATCTGTTCCAGAATATGAAGCAATGGAATGACATAGTTCATCCCCCAGTCCTGGTGACTGACAAATAACGTGGCCTCCTCAAAGGACCTGAGCAAACGGCAGTTCTCACGCATAAACTGCCACTGGCTGACATCGAAGTTACAAAGGGGAGTACTCCTTTCCGCTTAGATCATCAGGAAATAGTTTATGGCCTTTCTCTTTTCATACAGTCGGTCCAACATATGGAGGATGGAATTCCAACGGGGTGGAAATTTCGCATATCAGCCTATGTTGGGGGATGACCTTCTGCCTCTGCAGCTCAAGGAGAGTGTGCTTTGCGGTGTACGAGTGGCTGAAGTGCATGCAAAGTTTTGTGTCCATTTTTAGGATGTCTTGCAGATGGGTGGAAGACTTCAGGAACCACTTGACAACCAGATTGAACATGTGTGCCATACAGGGCACATGGCTCAGCCCTCCTTGACGCAGTGCCAACACAATGTTCTTCCCGTTGTCGGTCACCATGGTTCCGACTTTCAGTTGTCACGGAGAAGGCTAGGATTTGATTTCTTGCTGAAGGACACAGAGCAGTTCCTCCCTTGTGTAACTCCGTTCACCTAGGCAAATGAGGTGCAGAACAGCGTGACACTGCTCTGCCCTGCGTATGTGGTATGTTGGAGGGGCATTGTGAATTGTCCCTGCAGTGGAGGCTGAGGACACGGTGGAGGATGAGGAGGCAGAGGCGGACATTGTCGCAGGACCAATGGCTTGGCAATGTGGAGACAGAAGCGGCGTCACATGGCCAAGTTGCTGGTGTGGCTGTGCAAGAATGACATTCACCCAGTGGGCCATAAAGGACATGTATTGTCTCTGACTGTAGTTACAGCTCCACACGTCAGCACTGCCGTGCACTTTGGCAGACACCGAATGGCTCAAGGACTGGCCCAAATTCTGTTCTACATGTGCGGGCAGGGCTGGTACTGCCTTTTTGGCAAAGAAATGAGTGCACAAATACTGTTGTCTCTTGGCAATTGATTCGGTGATCAATCGCTGATGGAATGAGTGACGAGGAGTAGGAGGAAGAGGGGCAGGAGCGTCAGGACCAGAAAATGATGGGAAGGACAGACAGCTTCCTTCGGCTGAGGTGGTGGAGCCTTGAGTGCCTGAAACCAGGTGCGTGCCACTGGGTGATGCAGGCTGGACTACCACATCAGAGCCATGGTTCTCCCAGGCCACTTTATGGCGATGCTGCATATGTTGATACAGGACCATAGTGCTAACATTGGCGCCCCCTGGCCACGCTTCACCCTCTGCCCACAGATTCTACATATGGCCACGTTTACCTCCTCCGGCGGCTTAACAAAAAACTGCCACACCGCCGAGTAGGTGATTTTACCCCCAACACTTCTCACTAACTACTGCTACTGCTGCTGTCGCCTTAAACCCCTGCATCGCTACTTCCCTGGCAGGTAGGCTCCCACTAAGTGGGTGGTCTACCCCGGGTACGTTTGGCTCCCGACTTCCCACTGATGCCACCCTGCTGACTCCCACCCACTTGCTGGCTCCACCGCTGGCTCACGGCAAGCTTCCACCCTCTTCTCCGGATGCTGATGAAGCCCCTTCATTACCCGTCTCCCAAATGCGATCAACAACATCATCATCATCATCATCGAGTAGTGTTTGCACGTCACTGATGTCCTCCTTAACTGTGTCTGGGTCAGGAGCCTGACCGCTCGCAACACCAGCTCCCAAGCCACTCTCCTCATCACTACTTGCCCGCCTACCGGAGGAAGCGGCGGATGTCTCCTCCAGATCTTGGCTGGGCAGTAGCTGCTGACTGTCGTCTAGTAGCTCTTCCTCTCCGGAGCCGAGCCTAAGGCATATAATACTTCACTTCTCGCGGTGAGGGAACTGAAAATGACAGGGGAAGGTTCTGGACTGGTAGGGGCACAGGGCCATGCATCTTGGCTGGGGGTGTCTGACATACTGTTAGATCAAATAATACAAATGTTACATCAAATATTTTTTAGTTTGCCACTAATAAATGGCAAACTGGACGTTAGAGTATATCACTGCACCGCACAAGGGCAATTAGGCCCTAATTTTTTTCTACTTTTGCAGAACACAACAGGCTTTTCAACAGATAAGTGCAACACTGGCTAGCGAATATATTTTTTTTTCACCACTAATGCACGGTAAACTGGGCTGTAGAATATATCACTGCACCGCTGAACGTCAATTAGGCAGTAATTTTGTTCTACTTGTACACAACACAAAAGACTTTTCAACCTATAAGTGCAACGTTGGATGGCGAATATATTTTCATTTCACCACTAATACATGGCAAACAGCAATAGGCCCTAATTTTTTTCTACTTTTGCACAACACAACAGGCTTTTCAACAGATAAGTGCAACCATGAACAGTGAATATATTTTTATTTTGCAACTAATACACAGCAAACAGGGCTGTAGAATATATCACTGCATGGCATAAGGGCAAATATATTTTTCTTTTGCCACTAATACACAGCAAAAAGGGCGTCACAATATATATATAAACTGCACTGCACAAGGGCAAATAAGATATACTGTAGAAATATTTCCTTGAAATAATGGCTGTATCAAACAGCACTTGCACCCCAATATCAAGAACGGATTGCTGGAATGACAGAGCTGTATAATGGCAATTTGGATCCCCAGTCAGTGCAGCAAGGGGTAACTTGACGGTAACTTGACTGGCGTATTGTCGAGTCGCTTACCTCTTAAACTCCACTCCCCCCCACAGACTCAGCAAGTGGATTATATGGGCACAGCAGCCTTTTATTAATAACATAAATACAAATAAATATCATAAATACATAACTTACCCCTTGACCTTCCCACCTGAAAGCCCCGCCCTAAAACCTTACCAAGAACCCATGAATGCCAACACGGGGAGGGTCCTTGGAGCCCCATAAATGACTGATAATTGGCCTTGCCCTCAGTTAAATTACCTCTAGCCGATAAACGCCAGCTCAGAGGCAGGAACCGGTAACCAAGGGCAACCAACTTGGGCCGCTACCCGCCATATCACACCTTAAACCAGTACCTGGGGAGTCCAGAGCCTCCTTTGGCCCCCTCCCCACCACCCCAGAGCCACCATAACCACCAACTCCAAGGACCCACCACCGCCCACGACTCAAGAAGGTGTCCCACCACACTCGCAGCGCTAATTCAATGCCGTCCTGCAAACAAGAACACCAGAGATCAATCCCCACCCCGTTCAAGTGCACCACATCGCTTCTCCAAAACGCCCCCTCAGCGGACTCCAGCTCCCTATGCTGAACAGCAATGCCACCGTTACATGCAACAAACCTACCAACTTCCCTGTTCACCTTAATTTGCGCCTTATTACGCCGCTCCACAGACCTCACCTCCCTCCAATGCTGGAGCGGCACCATATCTGACCAAACCGTCACCAGTCACGGATATTGCACCCACAATCGTAGCAAGTCAAACTTAATGTCCCTCGCTAACTCCCTGAAGGGGTGCGCCCCCAAATCATTCCCCCCTACATGTAACACCAAAACACCAGGAGGCCTATCCAACCGTGCAAACCTTTGAAACTCAGGAAGAACCCGACTCCACAGCATCCCTCGCATCCCAATACAACGAATCACCGCCACCTCTCTCGAAAACGATAACTGCCTCCTGTCCGGCCTGACTGCTGCTCGCAACGCTCCCCAGAACATGTAGGAGTGCCCCATAATCCAAACCAAGCAAAGAAAAAACGTCAACCAAACACAGCCTCCTGCCCCCAGCCCCCTCTCCCCCGCAAGTTCCTTATACCCATACTGGCCTCACATATGACCGAAATTGAATAGACTCCCAACGGCCAATGCGCCCCCCCTGGCAGCCTCCGTGGCCACCCCGATCCGAAGAGAATGTCCCCCATACAAAGAGGGATCCTTATCCAAGCCCAACAAGCATGATCGCAGGACCGCTATAAACTGGAAACGAGAAAGATAAGACCCGTCTCCATGAACTAATAAAGGTAATAAAGTGCCCGCTCTCCCTGTCCCACCCCATCCCCAAAACTCCCTCAGGCATCGAACCGGGCATGTGACCGATCCCTCTACCTTGAACAACACCACCCGACAACACCAACCCAGTTGGTCCGTTTTTGATCGTCTAATGCAGAATTCCAATCGGTCATCAAATAATTCCACATCCTGCCCACAAAGGCCCCCAGCCCGCCCCTTACTCAGACTAACCAACTCCCCGATCCTCAAGGCCCCAAAAAAGGTGGGCAAAAAAGCCAGCTTAAACAGCCTCCTCCAACCCAGTAAAGCTTGCGCAACCCAAAAAGACTTTGTCACATCCCCCACCCCCCGACAACCAAAAGCCACACCCGCCATAAACTTAGTCAACCTGGAATACGACCACCCCTCCGCCCTACAGTGCCCCACCCAAAGCAACATCAACGCGCTATTCTCCAACCCACAACCCTGCAAATGCCGCCTCCAGGCCTCCAACAGGACCCACGCCCGTTCATACGCCGCCCAGGTCCCCGCCGCCAAAGAACCCCACACCAAATCCTTAACCGACCGAATGGCAGATTCCACAGTCCCGGTGGAAAGCTGGTCCCCTCCGTCTCCGCCTCCAGTACCAATGCACGAAAACGATCCCACTGGAAACGAGACAAAGCATCCGCAATTGAGTTACTAACCCCCAGTACATGAGACGCCACCACCCACGCGTTCAAGGATAGATACCCAACGTTAAATACTGAAGCAACCGCACAACCGGTGGCGACGAAGCGGAATTGTGATTAATGGCCTCAACCACCCCCATATTAATCGCAATGAAAACATACCTTCTGATCCCGAAAAATTCCACCCCAAATGGACACCGCCATCACAATGAGGAAAGTTCCAGTAACACCAAGTTTGTCAACAAGCCCTCCTCCTTCCATACCTCCGGCCATTCCCCCACACACCAACAGCCCCCCAGATACGCCCCAAAACCCCGACCCCAGCCGCATCCGTAAACGAGTCTAAATCCGGTGGCGACACTCCGTCCGCCATCCACAAGGACCGCCCGTTATACGTCTCCAAAAAAGACGCCCACACCGTCAAGTCGTCCTGCAACTCATGGGTAACCCGAACAAAATGGTGGGGAGACCGCACTCCCGGGGTTGCCCTAGCCAATTTTCTACAAAAAAATCAGTCCCATGGGCATTATGCGACATGCAAAGTTGAGCTTGCCCAATAGGGACTGCAACTTGCGGAGCCGCATTTTGCGTTTGCCGCAAGCCACAGACACCTCCCGCCACAAGTTTATCCTCAGGCAACCTGCATTCCATAGCCACCATGTCAATGACTATCCCCCAAAAACTCAACCGCATTGTAGGGCCCTCCGTTTTTCCAGACGCCAAAGGAACACCGAAAAGGTGAGACATGGCTTCAAAAGAATGCAACATCACTGAGCAGCCATTAGAACATGGCGGCCCGATAAATAAAAAAATCATCCAAATAATGAATGATAGAACCCCAACCTGACCGCTTGCGTACAAACCACTCCAGAAAAGTACTGAACTTTTTAAAATAAGCGCACGAAACCGAACAAACCATCGGTAAACACTGGTCAACAAAATACCCTCCATCCCAGAAACAATCCCAACAAGTCCTGACACTCCGGGTGTACCGGCAAAAGACGAAACACCGCCTCAATGTCAACCTTGGCGAACAGCGTCCCCTGCCCATACAACCTAACCCTCATCAAACGACGTATATACAACCGAACACAATTCCGGCGCGATCACATCATTAACCGAGTTCCCTTTTGGGACAGAAAGGTGATGTATAAGGCGAAATGTATTCGGCTCCCTCTTAGGTACGACCCCCAACGGAGACACGCGCAAATCCTGCATCAGCAAGTCCCGAATGGACCCTGCCATGTGACCTAACTCCACCTCTTTCCGCAATTATTCGGTCACCACTCCAGGAAGTTCCGCCGCAAAACGTAAATGTTTTCCCCCAGACCCACCAACCCCCTCAACATATGGTATCCGAAAACCCTCCTGAAAACCAGCAAGCAAAAATTCTGCCGCCTCCACATCAGGGTATTCATTAAGAAAACGCTCCATCTCGGTTACCCGTATTGGTGTCCGCCCCGTTTCCAGCCGCATCACCCCCACTCTTACCCCTGCGCCCCCTGAATCACTGCTGCGCTCCGTAGTTTCCCCAGCAAAAGGAACACTCGTGCTTGAACTTGCACTTGTCCCAGTACTTGCATCCCCCCTCATTGAACAAAAAACAGAGTCCCTTAACTGAGGCCGCCGAGCGCTCCGATTGCCCCGAACCCCCGGCGCCCCCCCAGAAAGGGCTGCCCAGCCCTGGCCGGAGTCATAACCCGCATCCACAGGCCAATGTCTTTATGGTCCCAGTGCATACTAGGCCAGACCGCCTTCCGCTGCCTGAACTTCTCATCGTACCTCAACCACCCCAAATCCCCATACACTCAGTATGCCTCGCCTATTGCATCCAGATAACAGAAAAGTGCCGAACAATTGTCCGGCGCTTTCTCCCCGATAACACTGGCCAAGATCACAAAAGCCTGTAACCAGTTTGAAAAGGTCCGCGCAATCAAACGAGAACGCCGCTTATGCTCCTCCTCCTTTTTCCTATCATCCCGCCTATCACGGTCCAAATTAAATCGCTCCAGGGTAAGCAGCGAAAATATATCCATGTACTCCCCTTTCCAAATTTTTTCCCTAACTTCGTGCTCCAAGTGCGCCCCCAGCGGCCCCTCAAAGCACACATAAACCTCCCCTTTTGCTGCGTCATTTAAACGCGGCTCCTCACCATCCTTCTCCTTTGCCCCGTCCCTTACTTTTTCACCGTTCTTATCCGCTACTCCCTGTTGCGCCGCTCCAACCACACCCCCAGCTCCGGAACTGAACATTCGGAATGACAACATTCGGAATGAATTCCATGTTGTCAGCATCGATTCTCTCATCTCTAATTAGAACTACTGTACAAAAAAGTTATAGAGGTCAGTATATGGAGAATATGGAAAGAAAAAAAAATTGTACCAATATGGTATTGTTGTAGTCATACTGACCTGGAAAATAAAGGTAATAGGTCAATTTTACAACGCCGTAAAAAAAAAATAAAAAAAAAAATATATATATATATATATATATATATATATATATATGTATTACAGAATTGTGATGTTTTTTTTCACCAATATCACCACTACATCATATGCAATATTAAATAGTGCCATTAGAAAGTATAACTTGGTCTGCAGAAAATAAGCCTCATAAGGCTGTAAGAATGGAAAAATAAAAAAAGATATGGTACTGGGAAGGGGGAATGAAAAACAAAACCGGAAAATTGCAAGTTCCTCTAATGATTAATTCCTAACACAGTCCGTTTACCTTTTTGACGCCGACCTTCCCTGATGTATAACCTTATATTTTTCCATTTACATTGCACCATTGAGGACTTGTTTTTTGTGAGACAAGTGGTATTTCTGAATAGCACAATTTAATGTACCATATAATTCTTCCATTATGAATTTTGTTGATATAACATCATTTAACCCCTTAACGCCAAGCGCTGTACATGCTCGATCCGCGGCAGGGGTCCGGCAGTCACTGATTGCCGGACCCCTGCTGTATGCGCCAGCATTGAAAAAGATTGATCCCGGCGCATTAACCCTTGATGTGCCGAGGTCAGCGCTGACCACGGCACGTGCGATGTCCTTGCGGGGATCGGAGCAGCCATCAGGTCCCCTCGCTGCTGTGATGGGGACACGACAGCAGGGATTGTAGCCCAATGCCTTTCTTTAGGCATTGTAGCCGCCTTCCGTGACAGCCTGTAAGATCCAGCCGCCTGGATTTCACAGGCAAGCAGGCTGAAGTGTATTACATTCAGTAATACACTTACAGCCAATGCTTTACAATAGCGGTCGCCAATCGCTGTACCGCGGCAATCAGGGCTGTCTTTAATGCAGTACTAATGAAGCGCTTCCATTATATAAGCGCTTCATTAGTACCGAAGGATCAGGAAGCAGCGAAGGATCTGTAATCACTGCTTCCTGGTCCTCGACTTGGCTGTCGCTGTGCACAGCATGAGGGCGCACTGTGACCTCACACTGTGCGCCGCACCCGCAATACACAGCCGACAACAGGATGAAGAGGATCGTGATCTTGAGGAGCGGTGGTCTCCAGGATCAGGAGAGGTACAGTACAGACCAAAAGTTTGGACACAACTTCTCATTCAAAGAGTTTTCTTTATTTTCATGACTATGAAAATTGTAGATTCACACTGAAGGCATCAAAACTATGAATTAACACATGTGGAATTATATACATAACAATAAAGTATGAAACAACTGAAAATATGTCATATTCTAGGTTCTTCAAAGTAGCCACCTTTTGCTTTGATTACTGCTTTGCACTCTCTTGATGAGCTTCAAGAGGTAGTCACCTGAAATGGTCTTCCAACGGTCTTGAAGGAGTTCCCAGAGATGCTTAGCACTTGTTGGCCCTTTTGCCTTCACTCTGCGGTCCAGCTCACCCCAAACCATCTCGATTGGGTTCAGGTCCGGTGACTGTGGAGGCCAGGTCATCTAGCGCAGCATCCCATCACTCTCCTTCATGGTCAAATAGCCCTTACACAGCCTGGAGGTGTGTTTGGGGTCATTGTCCTGTTGAAATATAAATGATGGTCCAACTAAATGCAAACCGGATGGAATAGCATGCCGCTGCAAGATGCTGTGGTAGCCATGCTGGTTCAGTATGCCTTCGATTTTGAATAAATCCCCAACAGTGTCACCAGCAAAGCACCCCCACACCATCACACCTCGTCCTCCATGCTTCACGGTGGGAACCAGGCATGTAGAGTCCATCCGTTCACCTTTTCTGCGTCGCACAAAGACACGGTGGTTGAAACTAAAGATCTCAAATTTGGACTCATCAGACCAAAGCACAGATTTCCACTGGTCTAATGTCCATTCCTTGTGTTCTTTAGCCCAAACATGTCTCTTTCGCTTGTTGCCTGTCCTTTGCAGTGGTTTCCTAGCAGATATTCTACCATGAAGGCTTGATTCACACAGTCTCCTGTTAACAGTTGTTCTAGAGATGTGTCTGCTGCTAGTACTCTGTGTGGCATTGACCTGGTCTCTAATCTGAGCGGCGGTTAACCTGCGATTTCTGAAGCTGGTGACTCGGATGAACTTATCCTCCGCAGCAGATGTCACTCTTGGTCTTCCTTTCCTGGGGCAGTCCGCCTGTGAGCCAGTTTCTTTGTAGCGCTTGATGGTTTTTGTGACTGCACTTGGGGACACTTTCAAAGTTTTCCCCATTTTTCAGACTGAATGACCTTCATTTCTTAAAGTAATGATGGCCACTCGATTTTCTTTACTTAGCTGCTTTTTTCTTGCCATAATACAAATTCTAACAGTCTATTCAGTAGGACTATCAGCTATGTATCCACCTGACTTCTCCACAACGCAACTGATGGTCCCAACCCCATTTATAAGGCAAGAAATCCCACTTATTAAACCTGACAGGGCACATCTGTGAAGTGAAAACCATTTCAGGTGACTACCTCTTGAAGCTCATCAAGAGAATGCCAAGAGTGTGCAAAGCAGTAATCAAAGCAAAAGGTGGCTACTTTGAAGAACCTAGAATATGACATATTTTCAGTTGTTTCACACTTTTCTGTTATGTATATAATTCCACATGTGTTAATTCATAGTTTTGATGCCTTCAGTGTGAATCTACAATTTTCATAGTCATGAAAATAAAGAAAACTCTTTGAATGAGAATGTGTGTCCAAACTTTTGGTCTGTACTGTAAGTGGTTTATTTTATTTGCGCTGATGGCTGACATGAGGGCTGATGGCTGGCTTACAAGGGGGGCTGATGCCTGTCTGACATGGGGGCTGATGGATGGCTGACATGGGGGCTGATGGCTGGCTGACATGGGGGCTCTTGGCTGGCTGAAATGGGGGCTGTTGGCTGGCTGAAATGGGGGCTGATGGCTGGCTGAAGGTTGTGGGGTATATCTGAGGCATTGGGGGTCTGATCTGAGGTCTGATTAACATTGGGGATCTGATTGCTGATCTGACCTGAGGTGTAATGTAAAATATAGTTTTCTTATTGTTCTCCTCTAAAACCTAGGTAGGTCTTATAGGGCAAAAAATATGGTACAGTGCAGCAGAGGCCCTAGTCAGTTTATATAGTCGTTATATATAGAGTTGAGCGAACACCTGGATGTTCGGGTTCGAGAAGTTCGGCTGAACTTCCCGGAAATGTTCGGGTTCGGGATCCGAACCCGACCCGAACTTCGTCCCGAACCCGAACCCCATTGAAGTCAATGGGGACCCGAACTTTTCGGCACTAAAAAGGCTGTAAAACAGCCCAGGAAAGGGCTAGAGGGCTGCAAAAGGCAGCAACATGTAGGCAAACCCCCTGCAAACAAATGTGGATAGGGAAATTAATTAAAATAAAAATAAAATAAATAAAAATTAACCAATATCAATTGGAGAGAGGTCCCATATAATCTGGCTTCACGTCACCCACCACTGTAACAGTCCATTGTCATATATTTAGGCCCCGACACCCAGGCAGATGAGAGAGGTCCCATAACAGAGAATCTGGCTTCATGTCATAGCAGAGAATCATGCTTCATGTCACCCAACACTGGAACAGTCCATTGTCAGATATTTAGGCCCCGGCATCTAGGCAGAGGGCAGAGGACAGAGGTCCCGGAACAGAGAATATGGCTTCATGTCAGCAGAGAATCAGTCTTCATGTCATAGCAGAGAATCATGCTTCACGTCACCCAACACTGGAACAGTCCATTGTCAGATATTTAGGCCCCGGCATCCAGGCAGAGGAGAGAGGTCCCGTAACAGAGAATCTGACTTCATGTCAGCAGAGAATCATGCTTTACGTCACCCAACACTGGAACAGTCCATTGTCAGATATTTAGGCCCAGGCACCCAGGCAGAGGAGAGGTTCATTAAACTTTGGGTTGCCCCGCAATATAATGGTAAAATGAAAATAAAAATAGGATTGAATGAGGAAGTGCCCTGGAGTACAATAATATATGCTTAAGGGGAGGTAGTTAATGTCTAATCTGCACAAGGGATGGACAGGTCCTGTGGGATCCATGCCTGGTTAATTTTTATGAACGTCAGCTTGTCCACATTGGCTGTAGACAGGCGGCTGCGTTTGTCTGTAATGACGCCCCCTGCCGTGCTGAATACACGTTCAGACAAAACGCTGGCCGCCGGGCAGGCCAGCACCTCCAAGGCATAAAAGGCTAGCTCTGGCCACGTGGACAATTTAGAGACCCAGAAGTTGAATGGGGCCGAACCATCAGTCAGTACGTGGAGGGGTGTGCACACGTACTGTTCCACCATGTTAGTGAAATGTTGCCTCCTGCTAACACGTTGCGTATCAGGTGGTGGTGCAGTTAGCTGTGGCGTGTTGACAAAACTTTTCCACTCCTCTGCCATGCTAACCCTGTCCTCAGAGGAGCTGGTCGTGACACAGCTGCCTTGGCGACCTCTTGCTCCTCCTCTGCCTTGGCCTTGGGCTTCCACTTGTTCCCCTGTGACATTTGGGAATGCTCTCAGTAGCGCGTCTACCAACGTGCGCTTGTACTCTTGCATCTTCCTATCACGCTCCAGTTCAGGAAGTAAGGTGGGCACATTGTCTTTGTACCGTGGATCCAGCAGGGTGGCAACCCAGTAGTCCGCACACGTTAAAATGTGGGCAACTCTGCTGTCGTTGCGCAGGCACTGCAGCATGTAGTCGCTCATGTGTGCCAGGCTGCCCAGGGGTAAGGACAAGCTGTCCTCTATGGGAGGCGTATCGTCATCGTCCTGCGTTTCCCCCCAGACACGCACCAGTGATAGGCCCGAGCTGCATTTGGTGCCACCCCGCTGTGACCATGCTTCATCCTCATCCTCCTCCACCTCCTCCTCATCCTCCTCATCCTCCAGTAGTGGGCCCTGGCTGGCCAAATTTGTACCTGGCCTCTGCTGTTGCAAAAAACCTCCCTCTGAGTCACTTCGAAGAGACTGGCCTGAAAGTGCTAAAAATGACCCCTCTTCCTCCTCCTCCTCCTCCTCCTGGGCCACCTCCTCTTCCATCATCGCCCTAAGTGTTTTCTCAAGGAGACATAGAAGTGGTATTGTAACGCTGAGAACGGCGTCATCGCCACTGGCCATGTTGGTGGAGTACTCGAAACAGCGCAACAGGGCACACAGGTCTCGCATGGAGGCCCAGTGCGACTGACCCGTGCGTGCTGCAGCTGAAACTCCACTGTGGCCTGCTGCTGCTCGCACAGTCTGTCCAGCATGTGCAAGGTGGAGTTCCACCTGGTGGGCACGTCGCATATGAGGCGGTGAGCGGGAAGCCCAAAGTTACGCTGTAGCGCAGACAGGCGAGCAGCGGCAGGATGTGAACGCCGGAAGCGCGAACAGACGGCCCGCACTTTATGCAGCAGCTCTGACATGTCGGGGCAGTTGTGAATGATCTTCTGCACCACCAAATTCAGTGCATGCGCCAGGCAAGGGATGTGCCTCAAACCGGCTAGTCCCAGAGCTGCAACGAGATTTCGACCATTATCGCACACCACCAGGCCGGGCTTGAGGCTCACCGGCAGCAACCACTCATCGGTCTGTTATTCTATACTTCGCCACAACTCCTGTGCGGTGTGGGGCCTGTCCCCCAAACATATGAGTTTCAGAATGGCCTGCTGACTTTTACCCCGGGCTGTGCTGAAGTTGGTGGTGAAGGTGTGTGGCTGACTGGATGAGCAGGTGGAAGAAGAGGAGGAGGAAGCCGAGTAGGAGGAGGAGGCAAAGAATGTTGCCCTGCGATCCTTGGCTGCGGAAGGACGTGCACCAAACAGCTCTCCGCCTGGGGCCCAGCCGCCACTACATTTACCCAGTGTGCAGTTAGGGAGATATAGCGTCCCTGGCCGTGCTTACTGGTCCACATATCTGTGGTTAGGTGGACCTTGCCACAGATGGCGTTGCGCAGTGCACACTTGATTTTATCGGATGCTTGGTTGTGCAGGGAAGGCATGGCTCTCTTGGAGAAGTAGTGTCGGCTGGGAACAACATACTGTGGGACAGCAAGCGACATGAGCTGTTTGAAGCTGTCTGTGTCCACCAGCCTAAATGACAGCATTTCATAGGCCAGTAGTTTAGAAATGCTGGCATCCAGGGCCAGGGATCGAGGGTGGCTAGGTGGGAATTTACGCTTTCTCTCAAATGTTTGTGAGATGGAGAGCTGAACGCTGGCGTTTAATATGGTTGAGATGCTTGGTGACGGAGGTGGTGGTGGTGTTGGTGGTACATCCTCTGTTTGCTGGGCGGCAGGTGCCAACGTTCCTCCAGAGGCGGAGGAAGAGGCCGAGGCGGCAGCAGCAGAAGAGGCCGAGGTGGCAGCAGCAGAAGAGGTAGCAGGGGAAGCCTGAGTGACTTCCTTGTTTTTAAGGTGTTTACTCCACTGCAGTTCATGCTTTGCATGCAGGTTCCTGGTCATGCAGGTTGTGCTAAGGTTCAGAACGTTAATGCCTCGCTTCAGGCTCTGATGGCACAGCGTGCAAACCACTCGGGTCTTATCGTCATCACATTGTTTGAAGAAGTGCCATGCCAGGGAACTCCTTGAAGCTGCCTTTGGGGTGCTCGGTCCCAGATGGCGGCGGTCAGTAGCAGGCGGAGTCTCTTGGCGGCGGGTGTTCTGCTTTTGCCCACTGCTCCCTCTTTTGCTACGCTGTTAGCTCGGTCTCACCACTGCCTCTTCCTCCGAACTGTGAAAGTCAGTGGCACGACCTTCATTCCATGTGGGGTCTAGGACCTCATCGTCCCCTGCATCGTCTTCCACCCTGTCTTGATCCCTGACCTCCTGTTCAGTCTGCACACTGCAGAAAGACGCAGCAGTTGGCACCTGTGTTTCGTCATCATCAGAGACGTGCTGAGGTGGTATTCCCATGTCCTCATCATCAGGAAACATAAGTGGTTGTGCGTCAGTGCATTCTATGTCTTCCACTGCTGGGGAAGGGCTAGGTGGATGCCCTTGGGAAACCCTGCCAGCGGAGTCTTCAAACAGCATAAGAGACTGCTGCATAACTTGAGGCTCAGACAGTTTCCCTGGTATGCATGGGGGTGATGTGACAGACTGATGGGCTTGGTTTTCAGGCGCCATCTGTGCGCTTTCTGCAGGAGACTGGGTGGGAGATAATGTGAACGTGCTGGATCCACTGTCAGCCACCCAATTGACTAATGCCTGTACCTGCTCAGGCCTTACCATCCTTAGAACGGCATTGGGCCCCACCAAATATCGCTATAAATTCTGGCGGCTACTGGGACCTGAGGTAGTTGGTACACTAGGACGTGTGGCTGTGGCAGAACGGCCACATCCTCTCCCAGCACCAGAGGGTCCACTAACACCACCACGACCATGTCCGCTTCCCTTACTAGATGTTTTCCTCATTGTTACCGTTCACCACAATAAGAAAAATATTATTTGGCCCAATGTATTGAATTCAAATTCAGGCCTTTTTATTTTTACAAACACCTAACACTATCTGGCTCTCTATTTAGGTACCGTATTACACTAATAAAGGCACAGCAGTAACGACAGATTTAGCTGAATATAAATTTGAGGCCTAGTATTTAAGCGCTGGGTGACAGATATACGTTTACAGAAAGAATTAGACTTGGAATCGCACAGTAGCGTGTGTGTGAAGTTATTGAGAATGACCCTATCTGCACCTTGAATCTAATATACCCTTTTAGGGATAGATTTAAAGTAGGCCTAAAACAGCAGAAACCACTAATTTAGGAAATTGCTAAGTTGGGAATTGTATTTCAACCCTGAACAAAAATATATCCTTTGCCAGACAGCAGACAGTATTACAATTGGCTGGCCACAGCTGAAACACCAGATTTAGGCTACTGCTATTTTGGCAATTATATTTCACCCCTCAATAAAATAGCAAGCACAGCCAAGCCCCTGATGTAGGATATAGCCAAAAAATAACCACACTATTGATGGTTAAATGCACTTGGTGACAGCTTGACCCTGATGTAGGATATAGCCAAAAAGTAACCACACTATTGATGGTTAAATGCACTTGGTGACAGCTTGACCCTGATGTAGGATATAGCCAAAAAATAACCACACTATTGATGGTTAAATGTACTTGGTGGCAACTTGTGCTGGCGCACCACAAGACACAAAATGGCTGCCGATCACCCCAGAAAAAAAGTGAATGAAAAACGCTCTGGGCAGACTAAAAACAGTGAGCAATTGAATAGCAGCAGTTCAATGATCCACAGCTGTAGATCGATCACTGACTTAAGTCTTTTGGAGGCGTTAATCACTTCCTAATCTCGCCCTAACAGTCGCAGCTGCAACCTCTCCCTACACTGATCAGAGCAGAGTGACGTGCAGCGCTACGTGACTCCAGCTTAAATAGTGGCTGGGTCACATGCTGCACTGGCCAATCAAATAGTAGGCATGGTTGTGACGGCCTCTTGGGGCAGCCTTTCAAAAAGCGCCAAGAAAACGACGAACACCGAACCCGAACTTTTACTAAAATGTTCGGGTTCGGGTCCGTGTCACGGACACCCCAAAATTCGGAACGAACCCGAACTATACAGTTCGGGTTCGCTCATACCTAGTTATACAGGTCCTTCTCAAAAAATTAGCATATTGTGATAAAGTTCATTATTTTCTGTAATGTACTGATAAACATTAGACTTTCATATATTTTAGATTCATTACACACCAACTGAAGTAGTTCAAACCTTTTATTGTTTTAATATTGATGATTTTGGCATACAGCTCATGAAAACCCAAAATTCCTATCTAAAAAAATTAGCATATCATGAAAAGGTTCTCTAAACAAGCTATTAACCTAATCATCTGAATCAACTAATTAACTCTAAACACATGCAAAAGATTCCTGAGGCTTTTAAAAACTCCCAGCCTGGTTCATTACTCAAAACCGCAATCATGGGTAAGACTGCCGACCTGACTGCTGTCCAGAAGGCCATCATTGACACCCTCAAGCAAGAGGGTAAGACACAGAAAGAAATTTCTGAACAAATAGGCTGTTCCCAGAGTGCTGTATCAAGGCACCTCAGTGGGAAGTCTGTGGGAAGGAAAAAGTGTGGCAGAAAACGCTGCACAACGAGAAGAGGTGACCGGACCCTGAGGAAGATTGTGGAGAAGGACCGATTCCAGACCTTGGGGGACCTGCGGAAGCAGTGGACTGAGTCTGGAGTAGAAACATCCAGAGCCACCGTGTACAGGCGTGTGCAGGAAATGGGCTACAGGTGCCGCATTCCCCAGAAACAGCGGCAGAAGCGCCTGACCTGGGCTACAGAGAAGCAGCACTGGACTGTTGCTCAGTGGTCCAAAGTACTTTTTTCGGATGAAAGCAAATTTTGCATGTCATTCGGAAATCAAGGTGCCAGAGTCTGGAGGAAGACTGGGGGGAGGGAAATGCCAAAATGCCTGAAGTCCAGTGTCAAGTACCCACAGTCAGTGATGGTCTGGAGTGCCATGTCAGCTGCTGGTGTTGGTCCACTGTGTTTTATCAAGGGCAGGGTCAATGCAGCTAGCTATCAGGAGATTTTGGAGCACTTCATGCTTCCATCTGCTGAAAAGCTTTATGGAGATGAAGATTTCATTTTTCAGCACGACCTGGCACCTGCTCACAGTGCCAAAACCACTGGTAAATGGTTTTCTGACCATGGTATTACTGTGCTCAATTGGCCTGCCAACTCTCCTGACCTGAACCCCTTAGAGAATCTGTGGGATATTGGGAAGAGAAAGTTGAGAGACGCAAGACCCAACACTCTGGATGAGCTTAAGGCCGCCATCAAAGCATCCTGGGCCTCCATAACACCTCAGCAGTGCCACAGACTGATTGCCTCCATGCCACGCCGCATTGAAGCAGTCATTTCTGCAAAAGGATTCCCGACCAAGTATTGAGTGCATAACTGAACATAATTATTTGAAGGTTGACTTTTTTTGTATTAAAAACACTTTTCTTTTACTGGTCGGATGAAATATGCTAATTTTTTGAGATAGGAATTTGGGGTTTTCATGAGCTGTATGCCAAAATCATCAATATTAAAACAATAAAAGGCTTGAACTACTTCAGTTGGTGTGTAATGAATCTAAAATATATGAAAGTCTAATGTTTATCAGTACATTACAGAAAATAATGAACTTTATCACAATATGCTAATTTTTTTTGAAGGACCTGTATAGTGTTATATATTTTAATATGCACTTTGTGTTTTGTTATGCGCGTGAATCTGTCAGCACCAACCAGCACCCCCTAAACCCCGCCCCAGAACCCCCCATCCCACCCAATCCCTGAGAAAATTGTCTTGCATGAAATTGGTCATTGGTGCAAAAAAGCTTGGGGACCACTGTTTTACAATACAGAACTATTGTAAAGCATTTTAAAGGGGATAAGGGGTGCAAGGGGTGTGTATGGCTTTTTAATTGCTTGGTATTACACTTTTTGTGATTTAGGTGACAAAAATTGCTTTTTTTACACCGTTTTTATTTAAAACATTTTACAGTGTTCACCTGAGGGGTTAATTCATGTTTTGCCATGGATCGCCCTCCGGCATGCCACAGTCCAGGTGTTAGTCCCCTTGAAACAACCTTTCCATCACTATTGTGGCCAGAAAGAGTCCCTGTGGGTTTTAAAATTCGCCTGCCTATTGAAGTCAATGGCGGTTCGCCCGGTTTGTGAACATTTGCAGAAATTCGCGTTCGCAAACGGAAAATTTTATGTTTGCGACATCTCTAGTACTGATAGGACGGCGGCCATTTTATTTCTCATAATGCTTTCTCCCCAGACAAAATTAGCAATTATAACTGATGAAAGGTATTTGGGAATATATTTATAATAAACAATATTTAAGTATTTTCTTAATTCCCTGAGAACAGCCCAATTGAGTATTGTATTTCTGTATCACTGGTGCAAAGGAGGTGTATTGCACTGATAAAAAATGCCTACAGGTCACCCACAGACTTAACAGATAGAGAAAAGCCTTACACTGTCGCTCATTCCAGCAGCATCCTGTCCCTACACTAGTTAGAGCAGAATAGTGGTTCAACACGTGATCTGGCATTTATGCATGCTGGGTGACATGCTGCACCAGCCAATCATAGCCATGCCAATACTAGGCATGACTGTGATGGCTTCCAAGTGCCCACAGTGCAAAAGCTTGTTCTTTAGCTAGCCTTTCAACAAGCTTTATTTAAATCTGAACACCAAACACAGACTTTTGCACTAATGTCCATGTTTGGGTACCCGGACACAGTAATGTAAGAACCCGAACATTCTGGTCCAGGTTTGCTCATCCCTAATTGTGAGCCAAAATTAGGTATGGCTCTAAACACAGATCAGGTGCAGATCTTTCCCTTATACCTTATGTCTGTGGAAGCTCCAAAACTGGTTTTGGCTCACATTCACTGACCAAAGAACTGACATGTGAATGAGGCTTTAGAGCAGGCATCTCAAACTCGCGGCCCTCCAGCTGTTGTAAAACTACAACTCCCACAATGCCCTGCTGTAGGCTGATACCTGTAGGCTGTCCGGGCATGCTGGGAGTTGTAGTTTTGCAACAGCTAGAGGGCCGCGAGTTTGAGATGCCTGCTTTAGAGTGTCTTTTTTAACTGACAATTCTACCTGTGGTCTCCGTACGTTTGTTCGTCTTGAGTTTCCACACAGAAAAATCCTTCCAGAGAGGAGAGAGGGAGAAGCACTGGAAAGGCCCCTCTAGGGCTACTTTCACACTAGCGTTCGATCGGATCCGTTCTGAACGGATCCGATCATAATAATGCAGACGGAGGCTCCGTTCAGAACGGATCCGTCTGCATTATATTGGCATATAAAAGCTAAGTGTGAAAATAGCCTCGGACGGATCCGTCCAGACTTTCAATGTAAAGTCAATGGGGGACGGATCCGCTTGAAGATTGAGCCATATTGTGGCATCTTCAAACGGATCCGTCCCCATTGACTTACATTGTAAGTCTGGACGGATCCGCACGCCTCCGCACGGCCAGGCGGACACCCGAACGCTGCAAGCAGCGTTCAGCTGTCCGCCTGTCCGTGCGGAGGCGAGCGGAGGCTGAACGCCGCCAGACTGATGCAGTCTGAGCGGATCCGCATCCATTCAGACTGCATCAGGGCTGGACGGAAGCGTTCGGGTCCGCTCGTGAGCCCCTTCAAACGGAGCTCACGAGCGGACAGCCGAACGCTAGTGTGAAAGTAGCCTAATACAAAGCAAAGCCGCCAACATCAGCTGCTGAAGTGGTTGCTAAGGGGGGTTGTGTTCCTCAGCCACTGACAGAAACGTGGAGACAAAGGAAAGCTTGGTGTGGTTCAGCCCTGACTTCATTTGGAGACAAAGCTTATCTGGAGGAGAAGTAATACGGACTTTGGGAGTGTTGAGAAAAAATGCATACTAATCGCATAAAAGATTTAAAAACTGTTCAGTCCGTTCCAAGTCTTATGTACAGTATATGTCTTTTTTGTCTAAACAACACCTGGCTGGGAGGATCAGAACAGTGGAGCTTGAGCAGATAGGGGTTGAACTGGTAATTAGAATTTGTTTAATTTTTTTCAACACATCATACCAACTGTTTTTTTTTTTTTTTTATGTGCAACCCCTTTAATATGATGTATATAATTATTTAGTGTAATAGTTAATGTTTTGTTTGGCAGAGAAATCCCACCTATTGCTGTGTGAGTTGAATTTAGAATGCAGTCAACCTGAAGAAATGAAGAGAAATCTGTTGTGAAGAAGTTTTCTGCAATCTGCAGCACTTGTTTATGTAGTTACGGTACATAGTTTAACAAGTGGATAGCCAAATATTATTTGAATGTGATGTGATATCTTTCATGTCTATAGTTTAATTTCCAATATTTTGTTCAATTTCCTGGTCAATAAAAGTTATAAACAACACCATTATTCATCTGAATATTTGTCTCCACATTTATATAATTTTCCTACAATATCCTACAATATAATCCTGTCCTACTAGAAATTGGGAATGGATTTTAAAAAAGATACGCTCTTTTGTTCTGGCTTTAAAAAATCTTCCGGGGAGACATGTGAGTGACATGTTCTGGCCATCAAATTTTGGCAGCAAGTTAAACAGCATGTCCATAGGGAGGGCCCTGAGGTACTCACATTAGCATCATGCACATTACCTTCAGTTGCCTCCATCTCTGTGACTGTACCCTGCTCGCAGCACCACTTGTAGCGGTCAGAGGAGGAAGAGACCGCAGGGCAGGGTTCAAATATAGTACAGCAGACAAGGAGGCTGAAGCAGATACCGGCTTTATTAAAGAATAAAATATAACGGCCGGAAAATCGGATTAACAGTATTGTGCTGATGCACCAGGGGTGCAATCGACAAATGACAGGAACAGTGATAACAAGTTTACATAAATTTACAGAAAGAATAACTGAACTTTGCATCCAAAAATTGTGCCCCAACCAGCAAGCACATAAAAATACAGGCTACTCTCCTCTACTATATTCCTGTCTGAACTCTGCTACTCAGGACACGTTGCTACTACGCACTGACTACAGTGTCCTGTTCTATGACCTATCACAGATTAGCACCGGTGCACACTCACAGTTCTGTGGGCAGCTGCATGTCTTGGTCTGGTACGTGGAGGCGGGTGTAGTCTGGATCCTGATCTGGTCGCTTGCTTGTCCCAGCATGGTCTTTTCCTCTCTCTGTCTAGATTGCAGGTACCTGCATCACATAGTTCGGCTCTCACAGCAGCCTGGAAGAATCACTTTACAGTTTCTGTTCTGTCCCACAGCAGCCTGGAAGAATCACTTTACAGTCTCTGTTCTGTCCCACAGCAGCCTGGAAGAATCACCTTACAGTCTCTGTTCATATCAGCCAGAAAATACTAACTCCAGCCAGAAAGACGCACACCAAACTGAGCCCGGGAAATTGAAACTCCTCCTACATCCTCTGGAACGAACAACTTCATTTCTCTCTTACTCAACGACACAGCGACCTCTTGTCGCTGGAGGAAGACACCACAGTCTGTGTGAAACCTTATCTTTAGCAATACAGCGAAATGTAAATTGGTGTTTCTAGGGGCTGACCCTTACAATTGGATATCAATTTTACTGCAGGCCACTGGATTACAGGCCCAAAACATTAGCCATTCACCGAACAGAAAACATCAAGTGATTATGTGGCTGGAGGTATATTAGGTGGTCACCGTATAACAATATTTCTGTTGGCCAGTTACATTAAAGGCCCCAAAAATTATGCATTCAACATACAGAAAAGATCAAGTCATTATGTGGCTGGAGGTACATTAGGCGGTCACCGTATAACAATTTTACTGTTGGTCAGTTAGATTACAGGCCCCGAACATTAGGCATTCACCGGACAAAAAACATCAAGTGATTCTGTGGCTGGAGGTATATTAGACGGTCATTGGATATCAATTTTACTGAATGCCAGTACAAATAAATGTCAAATACTTATGTTTAAAAGAACTAAAAGTATAAAATTAGATTAAAAACATGGCTAACGAAATCCCCCCTCTTGAAAAAAAAAAAAACAATAGTAATAGGTGAAATTCAATTAAATGTGGTTGTCACAGGTGTTGAATTCCTCCGAGATCCATGCCTCATTCATTTTCAGGTAGTCCACACTGTCATGAGCTAGGTGATGCACTTATCGGTCACGATCCCCCCTACTGCGCTGAATGTCCTTTCAGACAGGACACTCGATGAGGGGCAAACCAAGAGTTCCATGGCAAATTGTGCCAGCTCTGGACACAGGTCAAGCCTGCACACCCAGCTTCTCAGAGTGTCCACATCGGCCGTTAACCCTATGTAGACAGCACCTGTCAGTCTAGGCATTCACTGAGGCTAGATCCGGAGGGGTGGCTGTCGTTGGGTTGATTGCAAGAATGATCTCATATCCGAAGTGACCAACACAACTTCAAACTGCTCTCTTCTTGCATGAGCGGTAGGATTGGTACCCGCAACTGTTTCTCTGTGGATTGAAATTCCTCTGCCAGCGCACACAACAGCAAAATGCATCATCTCTCGAAGCAACGCCTGGAAATGCTGCATTCTGAGAGCCCTCTGTGATGCTGGTAACATGTCCGCCATTTTGTGTTTGTACCGGGGGTCTTAGTACGTTGCCACCCAGTACTGGGCCTTGCCATTTATGCTTTTTATACATTTTCACTAAATTGGAAGCGGTGGAGCGGCCTGGCTCCTGCTCATCACCCAGGAGAATGTTGTCCTCAGTCTCCTCCCCTATCCACGGACAACACCAGGGATCCCAGAAAAGTTAAAAGCCTGCTCTTCTTGCCCCTCCTCCTCCCCCCAGGCACCATCCTCCTCTGACTCCTCTTCAGACTCCTGCTGACTTGTCTCAAGTGGAGGGAATTCATTTAGCATTTAACTTCCTGCTCCTGCTCTTCGATGGCTTGATCAATGAAATGACGCAATGCACACTCCAGAAAGAAGGCATAAGATACGATGTCGCTGATGGAGCCCTGGCCACGACTGACCAGTTTGAGCAGCCACAGGTAGTCGTTAATGGCATGTTTCTGCTGGAGCAGCCTATGAAGGATATACAAGGTGGAGTTCCAGCGCGTCGGGCAGACACAAATCAGACATCTGATGGGCAAGTGGTGTCACCGCTGAACGTCAGCAAGGCGAGCCATGGCCGTGTAAGATCTTCTAAAATGGCCAGAGATTTTCCTGGCCTGTCACAAGACATTCTGAACCCCGGGGTATTTGGCAATGAATTGCTGCACGACTAAGTTTAGGACGTGTGCCATGCACGGCACGTGTGTTATTTTGCCCTGTTTCAGCGCGCTCAGCAGATTGGCACCATTGTCGCACACCGTTATACCAATTGTCAAATTGAGCAGGGTTAGCCACTGATCGGCCTGTGACCGCAGAGCTGAAAGGAGTGCAGGACCAGTGTGGCTCTTGGCTTCCAGGCACAACAGCCACAGCATAGACTTCCGGTTCCGGCGCGCACAATGTAGAGACACGAGCGGGAGAAGCTCCGGACCAGGGGGACCACTCGTCTGAGTGAATTTTACCTACCCCGGCACTTACCAACACGGCCAGGGTACCCGCATGGAAAGATTTCTCCTGCACAGCGGCTCCCAGACACCCGAGAGAAGACAGCGAGGCAAGATTGCTGTGGCGGCAGACAGAGCCAGCTGGCAAACAAGATCAGCCTCCCAGCCCCCACAAAACCACGCAGACTCGGAGGCTGCAGTACAGGTGGAGGAGGGGGGCTCCCTATCAGCTGACCTAATCCTGATCTCATGCAGAAACATGGAGATAGGGTCGCCAAACTATTAGCGCCAGATATAAAGGCCACATTAGAAGTCACAGTATCTTCTGCAATGAAGCAACTTTAATCAGAAGTACAGCAGCATACGGCTCAGATAACTGATTTGGAGAACAGAGTGGTTATAGTGGAAGTAGAGGAACAAGTGGAAAAGGCCCATATACAGATCAGGGACATACTGCAGGCCCAAAAAAGTTCTGAGGAACAAGGTCGATGACTTAGAAAATAGTTCCAGGAAGAACAACCTGCGGAGAGTGGGCTTGCCTGAATCAGTCGCTCCAAGCCAACTAGCTAAGCTATGTGCTCAGAACATACCACAAGCCTTGAGCCTACAGGGAAAATTCACTGTTGAAAGAGCGCACAGGTTCGGGCCTCCGGCTCGGCATGACCAATCACTGGGCTCCCCTCGGTCGCGGTCTGTTATTGTGAAATACCTAAACTATGCGGCAAAAGAAGCTATCTTGAACGCCTATAAGAAATCCTCTCAGCCGCTGCTAGTTAACAACAACAAGGTGCTATTGTTCAGCGATTACTCTATGGATGTCACAAGGCGGCAGCGAACATTCTCGACCATTTGCACCTCCTTGGTCCAGAAAAAGACACGGTTTGCTCTGATCTATCCGGCCACTGTGTGAATCTTCCAGCCGGATGGCACAGTTGAAACTTTTCTCACCCCGAAAGAGGCAGCGGAGGCACTGGATCTAGACTGTGATCCTTACGTAACCCAAGCCTCTTCACCACAACGGGTTTCTTCAATTGGGAGAGGAAGACGAGACAAGCTGGTAGGATGTTGCGGATCCCCAAGACACAGCATCGGAGCCAACACAACATCAGTGAGACCCCCAAATGAAGTATCAGACTGGGACTGAAGCGTTCATTTCAAGCACAGAGGACTAACGTGAGATGTTTTGGGGCACTATGTAGCCTTAGTCTTTCCATAGCTAGTGGCGGCCCAGGGGGACTCCTGTCTAAAACTAGTTCCCTCTTGGGGATTTAAAAAAAACGAATACTGGGGGGTGGAGGGTTCTCGTATTGGGGATTTTTTGTCTCTGAGTTTTGCTCTGATCCACAGGGCAAGGGAGGAAAAGGAGCAGAAGGGATGTTGGTTCTAAAAATGTGTACGATGAGAAGTACTGTTCAGTGTGTTTATCATTGCGTGAAAAAAAGTCAGAAGAAGTAATTTCTTCATTTTGTTTTTAAAGCTGGGGTTTTGGTTATTTGGAGGGGAAGTGGGTGGGGTTTGGAAATGGTATACCACTAACTTTGTCCAAGTTGGGAGGTATGTCTAGTCAATCAGTCTTACCACCCTGGAGCCGTTCGGGGGGGGGGGGGGAGCTCCCCCTGGAGTGAGCCGCATGATAAAATTATCATGAAGATTGTCACATGGAATGTAAAGGGATTGCGCTCCCAGTATAAGCGCACGAGTGTATTGAGACATTTGTTGAAGCTTAAAGCTGATATGGCCCTCCTCCAGGAGACTCATCTAGAAGACCAGGACTTCGGGAGACTCTGCAAACTATGGGTAGGGCAGGTATATGGCTCACCCTCCCAAGGGAGAAAGGCGGGAGTAATCACACTGTTACACAAGCATTTGTATTTAATTAAAGCCTACAATAACCCAAAAACAGAACCTCACTCCCCAACCTACTGCAGCTTGTACAAAAAAAGAGCACGGATTTATGCAAGGTAAAAAAATCTCATTTTATTTAATATAAATCACATGATCATTACAGGTAATGCTCAAAAGGGACAGGACATGGAGACTGGGCCACAAGGGGCTATTCAATGTGGAGAATCACAATGGGGGATGATGTGACCATAAACAGCAGGAAACAGCAATTAAACAGAGGCCGTGAACAAAGGTGTGGTTGCGGGTGCAAGTGCTGATCCCTAGTATTGAACAACTACCTGACTCATGTTCACAGCATCTGACCATAGGATACCTACCCATGTTGCTGCTGTGGAATGGTGACACGATTCCCCTACTGCTTCAACCTCGACATATGTTTCGCCAAGTAGGCTTCGTCAGGAGGTATAAACACACCAAGACAAACTTGGGCATATAAAGGCTAAAGAGGAGGGATTAATTATCACTCACCATGATCATCTGTACTGGCGATATGTTTCGGCACAAACCGCTCATGTTGCAAGACTGCCTCCTTCAGCGCTCCCGGGTCATCAAATTGCGACTTGATTCCAGCACTTCCGGGTGGCAGTCATACAGAGCATGCTCCAGCCGCGTCATCCCCAATCACATGATCGCTAACCAGTCACATGGTCCTGACATCATGGACATGTGACCATCTGTCAAGGAACCATGAACCAGACGTACAACAAGAGATGAGTGGAAATAAGAAGGCTTTATTGAAAATAAAGCTGTAAGGCAAAAGTCCAAACGGATGGCTAAACCGAAGCAGGGTCTTGCGAAACCAGGGATCAGGAACCAGAAGGGTAGTCAGACGAAGCCAGGATCAGGAATCAGCAGGGTAGTCAGACAAAGCCAGGATCAGGAATCAGCAGGGTAGTCAGACGAAGCCAGGATCAGGAACCAGAAGCAGCAGCAGTCTTAGAAGCATGTGAGCACAGGAGGACCAAGCAAGGAACTGAAGCCACAGACCTCCTATATATATGAGCTAGGCATCCAGCTCTTCCCAGTGGGAAGGAGGAGCCGCAGGGTGGGAGGCTACAAGAAACCCAGAAACCAAGATGGCCGCCAGCACATGTCAAACGAAGGAGGACAGCAAGGAGGTAAGACCATGACAGTACCTCCCCCTCAAAGGCCCCTCCTCCGCGGAGTAAGGAACAGTTTCTGAGGGAAGCGTGCGTGGAAGGCTCGGAGCAAGGCAGGAGCATGGACATCTGCGGAGGGAACCCAGGAACGCTCCTCTGGACCATAACCACGCCAATGGACCAAAAACTGCACCCGGCCGCGGACCAGGCGTGAGTCCAGGATATTGCTCACCTCATACTCCTCACGATTGCCCACTTGGACCGGACGAGGCTGAGGAATCGAGGAAGTGAAACGATTACACACCAGTGGCTTCAACAGGGAGACATGAAACACGTTGGAGATCCGCATGCCAGGAGGAAGCGCAAGGGCATAGGCTACCGGGTTTACCCTGCGAAGCACTCGGAAGGGACCAACAAAGCGAGGCGCCAGCTTGGGAGTGGGCACTCGAAGGTTGAGGTTGCAGGTGGACAACCATACGCGGTCTCCGACCTGGTAGGAAGGAGCAGGCGCTCGTCTGCGATCAGCCTGGAGTCTCTGGCGCTGCGCAGAGACCGCAAGGGACCTCTGGATCTGTACCCAAGAAGCACGTAGGACGGAAAGGTGATCCTCCACAGCCGGAATATCCTGGGGAGAGAATACCTCCGGTAACACGGCAGGTTGGAACCCATAATTGGCCATGAAGGGAGACGTCCCAGAGGAAGAGTTCACCGCCGTGTTCCTGGCAAACTCAGCCCAAGGCAGGAGGTCAACCCAATTGTCTTGGTGATCGGAGACATAGCAACGAAGGAATTGCTCCAAGGCCTGATTGGATCGTTCTGCGGCCCCATTGGACTGAGGGTGGTAGGCCGAGGAGAAAGAGAGATGAATCCCCAACTGGGAGCAAAAGGCGCGCCAGAACCTGGACACAAACTGACTCCCCCGATCCGACACAATCTCCTTGGGCAAACCGTGCAACCGGAAGACCTCCCTGGCAAAAATCGAGGCCAACTCTTGTGCAGAGGGTAACTTCTTAAGAGGAACACAGTGGCACATTTTGGAAAACCGATCCACAATCATGAGAATGACCGTATGGCCTCGGGATGCAGGGAGGTCCACAATGAAATCCATCCCCAGGTGTGACCATGGACGCTCCCCGGTGGCTATGGGTTGCAAAAGGCCCAACGGAAGGTGCCGAGGGGACTTACTCTGGGCACAAACGGAGCATGCCGCTACATATGCGGCGATGTCGGAACGTAGAGAAGGCCACCAGAACAGACGTGAAACAGCCCAGGACAGCTGATTCTTTCCAGGATGCCCCACGGCCTTGGAGTTATGGTAGGTTCGCAACAACCGAGTGCGCAACTCCTCAGGCACAAAACACCTGCCGTTGGGTCTCCCAGAGGGAGCACCAGATTGAGCCGCCAAAATCTGCTCACCCAGGGGAGAGGTCAGGCTGGTGCGAATGGCGGCCAGGATCTGATTCGGAGGTATGACCGAAGTCGGAATCGACTCCTCCCCGGACAGCTCGGAGTACTGCCGTGATAAGGCATCCGCTCTGATGTTCTTGGAACCGGGTAGGTAGGAGACCACGTAATTAAAACGTGACAAGAACAGAGCCCATCTGGCCTGACGTGGTGTCAATCTCTTGGCCTCAGAGAGGTAGGTCAGATTCTTGTGGTCCGTCAGGATGAGAACCGGAACCACCGAGCCCTCGAGCAAGTGCCTCCATTCTTTAAGGGCCTGCACGATGGCCAATAACTCCCTGTCACCAATCTGGTAGTTGCACTCCGCGGAAGACAGTTTCCGGGAGTAAAACCCACAAGGAAGCAGAGGACCCTCTGGTGTTCTACGCTGAGACAGGAGGGCGCCTACTCCCGTCTCAGACGCGTCCACCTCGAGGACAAACGGCAACCCAGGGTTGGGATGCGACAGAATCGAAGCCGACACAAAGGCGGACTTTAGAGCCTCAAAAGCTCGGATGGCCAGACCTGGGGATTACTGCCCTTCTTGGTCAGATCCGTGAGAGGCTTGGCTAGCATGGAAAAGTCCCTGATGAACTTCCGATAATAATTGGCGAAGCCCAAAAAGCGCTGCAGGGCACGAAGACCACTGGGCTGGGGCCACTGTAAGACAGCCGAAACCTTCTCAGGATCCATGGAGAACCCCTCAGCGGAAATGATGTAACCTAAGAAGGTTACCTGGGATCGGTGAAATTCGCATTTCTCAAGCTTACCGAACAGCTTGTTCTCTCGTAACCGTTGCAACACTCGTCTGACATCCAGAATGTGGGCCTCCATGGATTCAGAATATACCAAGATGTCATCCAAATAGACCACCACACACTGCTGCAACAGGTCACGGAAAACATCGTTGATGAATTCCTGGAAGACTGCGGGCGCATTGCACAACCCAAAGGGCATAACCAAGGATTCATAATGACCGGTCCTGGTGTTAAACGCGGTCTTCCACTCATCGCCCGCCTTGATCCTTACCAGGTTATATGCCGCCCTCAGGTCGAGTTTGGTAAAGACCGTGGCCCCTTTGAGGCGATCGAACAGCTCGGAAATCAAGGGTATCGGGTAAGCGTTCTTGATCGTGATGCGATTGAGACCCCTGTAATCGATGCAAGGCCTCAACTCACCGCCCTTCTTTTTCACAAAGAAAAATCCAGCCCCTGCCGGGGACGAGGATTTGCGAATGTGTCCGCGTGAAAGCGCCTCCCTCACGTACTCCTCCATGGCCTCATTCTCCGCTACCGACAGTGAATAGACTTTGCCACGAGGCGGAACGGCACCAGATTGTAACTCTATGGCACAATCGTATGGGCGGTGCGGAGGTAGGGCAACCGCACGCACCTTATCGAATACATCCCGGTACTCCTCGTTTCTATTCAGGAGGCAACAGAGAGTCCGAGGAAGTACACAGCAACTTGACAGGCCCATGGATGCAACTAGCCCCACACTGCGGTGACCACGAGAGGATCTCGGCCGATTTCCAATCGAAAGTCGGATTATGCTTCTGGAGCCAGGGGTACCCCAAGACCACCGAGTAGTGTGGAGACGAAATAACCTGGAGACAGACCGACTCTCTGTGAACGGCACCAATGGCCATCCCCACTGGAAGGGTCTCATGAGTCACGTGTGGCGGCAGAAGGGGTCTGCCGTCTATCGCCTCAAGAGCCAGTGGGGAACCTCGAGGCTGCAGAGGAATGGAATTGGCGGCAGCGAACACACTATCAATGAACAAACCACCAGCACCAGAGTCCACCAACGCCTGGGTCGTCACCGAGCCCCCGACCCAGGAGAGGACAACAGTAATCAGTGGTTTGTCAACACGGGAAACCGGGGACGAGGAGACTCCACCCAAGATCTGCCCCCGACAGGATCTCAGGTGCGAGCGTTTCCCGGACGGTTCGGGCATGCCAACCGAAAATGCCCACCGAGACCACAGAACATGCATCAGCCCTCGCGTCTCCGGAGTACCCTCTCCCCCTCGGACAGGCAAGCAAACCCCAGCTGCATGGGTTCACCCCCAGACAAGTCATCCCCAGGAGGCGTGGGAGGAGAGGGAGGCACGGGTGGGACAGCAAACGTAGGCGCCAATCTGTTAGAAGGCCTCCGCAGGCTCTCCTTAAAGGAAGGTCTCTCCCTGAGTCTGGTGTCAATCAAAATCAGGAAAGAAATAAGAGACTCGAGCTCCACTGGTAGGTCCTTAGCTGCAACCTCATCCTTCAAGGCATCCGAGAGACCATGAGAGAAAGCAGCGACCAGAGCCTCATTATTCCAGCCCACCTCTGCTACCAGGGTACGAAACTCAATGGCGTATTCAGCTACGGATCGTGAACCCTGTCTGATGGACATAAGGAGCTTCGCAGCAGAGGCAGCACGAGCCGGCACATCGAATACCTTCCGAAGAGAAGCAACAAAACCAGAAAACTCGGCAACCACCGGATTGTTGTTCTCCCATAAAGGGCTGGCCCAGGCCAAGGCCTTGTCCGAGAGCAGCGAGATCAAGAAGCCCACCTTTGATCTCTCAGTAGGAAAGGCATGTGGCAGCAACTCGAAGTAAATGCCCACCTGGTTAAGGAAACCTCGGCACTGAGTTGGCTTTCCCCCAAAGCGCTGTGGAAGGGGGGCAGAACCGGTCATACCCCGAAACACCGCAGGCGCAGCAACAGGTGTCGGGGTAGACTCTGGCGCAACAACCGGAGCGGCAGTAGGAGCGGGCCCAGGAGCGACAACCGACCCATCGACAACGGAAGCTAAATGAGCCGTGCGTTCAAGCAGGGTTTGCAACACCACAGCGAACCGACCCAACAGGTGATCCTGCTGATCAAGTCTGGCAACCAGCGTAGGTAGCGAGGATGGCCCTGTACCGTCAGAATTCATGGCTTGGTCCTAATGTCAAGGAACCATGAACCAGACGTACAACAAGAGATGAGTGGAAATAAGAAGGCTTTATTGAAAATAAAGCTGTAAGGCAAAAGTCCAAACGGATGGCTAAACCGAAGCAGGGTCTTGCGAAACCAGGGATCAGGAACCAGAAGGGTAGTCAGACGAAGCCAGGATCAGGAATCAGCAGGGTAGTCAGACGAAGCCTGGATCAGGAATCAGCAGGGTAGTCAGACGAAGCCAGGATCAGGAACCAGAAGCAGCAGCAGTCTTAGAAGCATGTGAGCACAGGAGGACCAAGCAAGGAACTGAAGCCACAGACCTCCTATATATATGAGCTAGGCATCCAGCTCTTCCCAGTGGGAAGGAGGAGCCGCAGGGTGGGAGGCTACAAGAAACCCAGAAACCAAGATGGCCGCCAGCACATGTCAAACGAAGGAGGACAGCAAGGAGGTAAGACCATGACACCATCTCCCAGGTCCTTCAACCATAGCTAAAAGTACTCCCAGGTCCTGAATACAGCTATTATAAAACAACTACCAATCATTTAACTAAAGCTAGCTATCCATAACTCAGCATACCTCTCGATTATCTTCATTTCAGCTCATAGGTAAATTCAAATACAAATATAATCTCAAGATCATTTCATAGCAGAATATATATTTAAATTACCATGATTAAGTCGTAGGGAGAAGGAAAGGGGAGGGGGGGGGGACCATCCTCTCATCCATTTATACAGGGAAGGCAAAAATCTAAATCACTAAATGGATACATGATCTTTACATTTAGCCAAAACCTCTGTGCAGAAGAATAAAGTGCATGTGTGCTCAAATAGCTTATATGAGCACAGTGACATTTAATGTCAATAATTATTACCAAAATATGAAAAAATGTATTACATAGTGAGCGGATCCAACTCCTAATAGCTGGCTGCAGGGCGACTGATCCCAGGGAAAATTGGGAATCAACCGTGCCGCAACCGCCAGTGGTGGGTCAGATCCGTCCCAAATACAAGTGAGTGAGGCTCATGTCCAAATGAGGATGGAACAGACCCACCTATTAGGTGGCCCAGTCCCCCATCAGATAGACAGTATGCCTTTTGATTTCCCAAACTGGTGCTGAGTACAATGCTGCTGGTGCACCCACCTCCCAGTGGGCTACAGCAGAGAAGCCAATCCACCAACTGGAGTTGACCCATCTGCCGTGCGCAATGGGGGGTGGGTTACACCACAGCCTCATAAAAAATAACAAATGTATGGGCCAGCTGTCCACCTAAGGGCGGACTGAACCACCCATAGTTATGGGACATATATCCTATGAAAAAACCAAAAAAGTGTATACAATACATAATCTATGTTAATCATCAATTTAGACGTGACAAAATATAAAATATGAACATGATAGTGCCCAAAAAAGAAAAAGTACTATTCCAGTTCAGAAACACTAAACTGGCTTAAAGAGGACCTTTCATTACAATTAAAAATCTAAACTAAGTTTGCTGACATGGAGAGCGGCGCCCAGGGATCTCCCTGCACTTACTATTATCCCAGGGTGCCGCTCCGTAATCCTGGTATAGGCTCCGGTATCTTCAGATTTTCGGCGCAACTGGGAGGAGCCTGCTCTTGTACTCCTGGGTGTCTCCTCCCAGGCTATGAGCTGAGTGCTGCGATTGGTCAGGAGAAGGAGACTTTCAGGAGAACAAGAGCAGGCTCCTCCCAGTTGAGCTGAAAATCTGAAGATACCGGAGCCTATACCGGGAGAACGGAGCGGTGCCCAGGGATAACTGTAAGTGCAGGGAGATCCCTGGGCGCCGCTCTCCATGTCAGCATACTTAGTTTTTTATTGTAATGAAAGGTCCTATTTAAGTCCCTGCTAACACATTGCTGCCACCTGCTGGTGAACATAGAAATTTCAGCAATATACATGTAAAAGGCTTATAATGCACATTTGTGAGAATATGATGTGAAATTACATTAGATGACAAAGTACATGCCCTTAACAGGTTTTAGCGAGGTAAAAGAGTTTCATAACACAACTCTGGGGTGTTACACAGACGCCGTAAACTGCGATTTTGCCCCGCTCACGCCATATCTAAAAAAGTAGACGGGGAAGGTGTTCTGTCCCCACATGAAGGCGAATGAAGGTGTAACTGATAATGACCTTGTGACTGTCCTACCTTCGTATCCAAGCAGTGGAGCAGACCGGACCGGCAGATGCTCAGGTTAAATGGACCCAGACGCAGACATGAGGATGCAATCAAACGTGGGTTTATTTGATCCAGAGCAGTGACATACAGTGATGCAGTACAGGATGCAGTAGATGCTGTGATGTGGATGTCTTTGCTGAGGCAACTGCTGGTCAAAAACGGATGCCTTCACAAGCCATGGTGTAGTCTCCAGTCACAAGGAGTGCAGCACTGAAAATGGCTACAGGAAGTGACAAGGACCAAGGCTGCTAAAACCACGCCCAGAAAGAAAAACTTTATAGACAAGGAACAAGGCGTGCAGCATACGAATTCCGGCCAGCAGATGGCAGCAGAGAACAATACGTTGGTAACAACATAGTGAAAGAAGATATAATAATACAGTGCAGGAATTTAATTTGAAAAGAACAACACAGAAGGGGAGGGGCCTATAGGCCTGTCTCATTCACCATTTTCTACGCCTGGTTTGGGGGTAGAAAATGATCTACAACTAGAACTGGAATATCTAGAACATGTAGAACTGGCAGAGGATCCACCAAAGTTATGAAGAGGCCAGCGCCTCTCCATAACTTCGGCGGAAGCACCGCCAGATATAGGGGTTATTAAGATCGGGGTCTAAAACGCTGGTCTTAATAAATGACCCCCTGAGTGTCTGAGCAACACTTTTAACCCATTTACACGACACGAACCAAATGCATTTTGGTTCAGCCCGCACAACCCTGTATGCAGGTGCACATTGCTATGGTGAAATACAGATACAAACGCAAAAACACAAATGCAATCGCACTCTGCAACCAGGACTCTGCCCTGCCTCTATGCTGGATGTTGAATGAGGCATTGGTGTACATTTTGGCCAAAGCGTAATAAGCCACTCACCACATCAAGGTCGTCTCCATGAGTGGTCCCTAACACTAGTTCCTACCTGTTATGGGCCATGACAGTCACACAAAGTCCAGGGAGCGCAGGTACAGCATGCACGCCAAGCACACTCTGCTTTTAACCCTGTCCGGTGCCATTACAGCTTTCATCGGATCCAGGGATGCAAGTACCAACATGCATGCTGAGCCCACTATATACTTCTCCTGGAGCCAAATGGCTACTAATAGGTGCTATATAAGAAGACTCAGTTTTATACTGACTTTAAAACCAGCCTCCAGGGCAGACAAACTGGTCAGGTGTGCATGACTACTTGGAGATCGCCACGCCTCCAATATATACTACAAAGAAAAAAATGTGGGTGGTTCAGCCCGCTCAACCCTGTATGCAGGTGCACATTGCTATAGCAAAATACAGATACAAATGCAAAAACACAAATGCAATCGCACTCTGCAACCAGGACTCTGCCCTGCCTCTATGCTGGATGTTGAATGAGGCATTGGTGTACATTTTGGCCAAAGCGTAATAAGTCACTCACCACGTCAAGGTCGCCTCCATGAGTGGTCCCTAACACTAGTTCCTACCTGTTATGGGCCATGACAGCCACACAAAGTCCAGGGAGCGCAGGTACAACATGCTCACCAAGCACACTCTGCTTTTAACCCTGTCCGGTGCCATTACAGCTTTCATCGGATCCAGGGATGCAAGTACCAACATGCATTCTGAGCCCACTATATACTTCTCCTGGAGCCAAATGGCTACTGGTAGGTGCTATATAAGAAGACTCAGTTTTATACTGACTTTAAAACCAGCCTCCAGGGCAGACAAACTGGTCAGGTGTGCATGACTGCTTGGAGATTGCCACGCCTCCAATATATACTACAAAGAAAAAAATGTAATCTGCAAATTACGGATGACGAGCATGTGCCATCTACCTTATTTTGCAGACCCATTAACTAGCCTGCACATTGGGGACCAGTATAGGACATGTCACATTTTCTATCCTTTGGGGAACAGACATACAGATGCAGAAAACAAATTACTTCTATATGCTTTCCATATCCTTATGTCCATTAAAAAATGCAGACTGCAGACCCATTTAAGTCAATGGGTCTGCAAAAATATGCGGATTGCACATGGAATACATACATAGCTTGCCGATCCATGAATCTCAAAATACATGAGCGTGGGCCAGGGCCAGTCACAGGAGGGCCAGAGGGGAACAGGGGTGATGGGTTTAGTAAAAAAAAATAACATACCAAGTGTCAAGTTCAGTGTCTGGCAGGGACAGTGGGCGCAGGGGCAACCTCCAGTCCTCACTCACTTTCTCCTGACACATTAAGCACCAACTCTGAGGTGCTGAGCAGCTAGGAGAGGACCAGATGTGGGTGAAGCTACCGTGGGGGGCTACCATCAACACTAGATGGGGCAGAGCTACCATCAGCACAAGATGGGGGCGGAGCTACTGACACCAAGAAGTGGCTCAGCACAGGCCTGGCTGAGCTCATTTTTTAACTCTTCATGACTGCCCCAGTGCCCCCCACACAGCAGGACTCGGCTGTAAGGAGGCAGGGCGATCACAGATACAGCTCAGGACAGGCTGCCCAGGCCCTGCTTCTCAGAGCTGTGGACGGCACAGCACGTCCTCAGACTCAAGACAGTGAGACACAATGCCAGGGGGGCCCATCTACATGCTGGATGGAGTTATGAAAGGTGAAGTTGGGAGCGGGCGGCTCTCTGCTTCACCATTAGAATCAGCTATCTGCATCCTGTGGAGGGCCTCCTCCCACGCGGGGCCCCTGTGTAGCTGAACCGGCTGCACAGGCATTATGTCCGCCCCTGTACTTAGTGCAGGGAGAGATGTCAGCAGGCGCTAGGGACAGTGTTAGAAAAAAACTTCATTGTGTGAAAAAACTATTTACAAGTGCAGGGAAAGATTATTCAAGGTGTAGGGAAAGGATAGCACTGACTCGGGATACAAATTGCCATTATACAGCTCTGTAATTCCAGCAAACCGTTCTTGTTATTGGGGTGTAAGTGCTGTTTGATACAGCCATTAACAGGGTTTATTGCAAGGAAATATATGTCTTATTTGCCCTTGCGCGGTGCAGTTATATGTTCTAAGTTTTTTTTTGGATTGTATTAGTGGGGAAAAAAGGGCTTATTAGCCGTTGTATGGTGAAGTGAGAAAATTACAACCCTTTTTGTCATGTATTAGTGGCAAAAGAAAAATATATTTGCCGTTCATCGGTGCAGTTATATGTTTTACAGCCCCTTTTGTGGCGTGTATAAGTGTAAAAAGAAAAATGTATTTGCTGTTCAGCAGTGAATTGTGATTGAATCTGTCTTATTAGTCGGTGTGCAGTGAACGGACATTGTTATACAGCCATTATTGGGGTGTATTAATGGGAAAAATAAGTGAGTATTATTAGCCGTTCTGCTGTGAATTTACATTGTCATTCAATGGTGAAATTTGTTTGTGATACAGCCTTTTTTGGGGAAAATTAGTCGGTAGCTGTAACTATGGTCAAGGACAATATATGCCCTTTACGGTCCACTGGGTAAATGTGGTTCCTGACCAGCCACACCAGCCAGGTGATGCCGCTTCCGCCTCCACATTCTTACGCCATTGGTCCTGCGACAATGTCCTCCTCTATCTCCTCATCCTCCACCGTGTCCTCAGCCTCCACTGCAGGGACAATTGAATACTGATGGATTACTGACCAAATGCTGACCAAGTAAAGGCGGATGCTCCACAGACAGGATCCGTATTCTGACGGATCAGAGAAAGGGCAAAATAATAAGTGACATCAACACAATCTAACTGCTGACACCCTCTCCACTCTGTCGAGGGGCTCTATTTGTATAAGCGTTTAATAGAACAGGTTCTTAAGACATCTATGTGGAATCAGCTGACTAGGGTGTAAAAGGAGTGCGTTTCTTCTTGATGCTAACATTGACCTGTAAGGCTGAGTTCATACTTGAGTTATTTGGTCAGTTTTGTCCCCGTGACTACCCAAATAAGTGAAGTGTGCAGTGATTCTAAGAGCAACGCCTGTCATCTTCATGTCATACTGACTCACAATATTATTTCACTACCACAGCAGACTCCCTATGCGTGTTACTGCAAGGCACAGTGTTTTACACCACTATAAAGGCTCTCTGCAGCCAGGAAATAGCAGTTTTTAAATGCGATTCGCTGTGAATAAATTCAGATTCAGATCTAACCTAATTTTTTCAAAAATATTCGGCTAACCGGCCAAACCGAATTTGAGAAATTCACTCATCTCTAATTAGCATACATACAGTTAAGAGACTTATGTATATTTTTTACCCTATACCTTTCCTTTTGAACTGTTCTAGTCCCTCCTTCCATTTCTCCCCCAGTCCCATTACCTTGCCCCCGGTCTCTACCTGCACTATCTTCTCATCCTATAACGTAATTACCCTCCCCCCAGTCCCTAGTTTAAACACTCCTCCAACCTTCTAGCCATCTTCTCCCCCAACACAGCTGCCCATTCTCCATTGAGGTGCAGCCCATCCCAACTCTAGAGCCTGTTGCCCACAGAGAAGTCATCCCAGTTCTCCAGGAACCCAACCCTCTCCTTCCTACACCAGTTCTTGAGCCACTTGTTAACCTCCATAATCTCCCGCTGCTATGAGGCCCAGGTGAAGAGGGGGCCCAGTCCTAGCTGGGATTATCTCCTCTTTGTCACGATTAGTGTGGGGGAAAAACTCCACAATAAACACATGAGGGAAGGGGAACAGTAACTCGGCCTGGAAACTAGGGAAGGAACAGGTCACCTCCTAAACAACAGTATTTTGTTTTATACTCTGAAGCATGGCTGTCGTATAGTGTCTAGGAGACCCCAGATATAGGCCAATATTCTGTCCCCTTCATTCTTTTCCCATGCCCCCACTATATATTGGAATACTTGGCGCAAATGTACTGGTTTTGCCAAGTGTGGTGGTAACCCATGTAAAACCTGTAAATTTGCAGTACAGACTACCAAATTTGAAAATTCTTCACACACTGATATTTTTTCTATAAAAAAATTACATCAATTGTAACACATGCGGTGTTGTCTATGTTATTAGATGCACTGCATGTGACCTAATGTATGTGGGAAGTACGAGCCGTCATTTCAAAACAAGATTCCGCGAACATCTTAATTACATAGCAAACCCACGAGCTACCAATATATTCAATGTAGCTAATCATTTTGTTGTGTTACATAATCGTATTATTGATAGTCTGTGTACATTTGCCATTGAGAAGATCATATCTCCTGCAAGAGTAGGTGATATCAAAAAGAAAATCCTCTTGCGAGAAGCATACTGGCTTTTCAGGCTTAATACCAGAATGACATATGGATTGAATCTTAAAAAAGAGTTAATGTACTTTTATTGATGCTGTGGATTATATTTATATAGTAGTTGTCTGTCTGGATGTGGGGGGTTTTGATAAAATATGCATGAGAGATTTTCTGTATGCTTTCTCCCTTTTCATGTTTGGCAAGTTCTCATTTAACTACATACACATTGTACGGTTTATATAATCTTTAGTCTGATGTTATACTATACAGTCTGTTCGCTATCCAACATAAGTATAATGTTTTGTTCTTTGTGTATGTTTTTTAATTGAGATTTTATCGCACTGGAGATTATTATGTTATGGTGATTTTATATATATGTAACGTGGGGACTTATTTTGTTTTGGGTGCTTTAGGGGTTTTCACTCCCTTTTCAGGGTGTGTGCTTCCTTCGTTCCTTTTTCCCCTCTTCGCCTCCCTCATTTGAGCTCCCCCTTCCCTCCTCCCCACACACCTGATTGGAGTGGCCCTCCATAAAGGTACTCGAACTCAGTCAGTCAACAGATCATGAGTAAGAGCCTTATGGTTCGAAACATGTAGATCTAACGGGAGGCATCGGGAGGTTATGTTTGTTGCGAGTGCTATGGAATAAAGGCGAAGCAATCTTTTATACTCACTACGTGCTGGAAGTTTTTCTTTCAAGGTTTATTGCATAGAGCTGGCCTGGGCTCGTCCGTTGCATGGTGGAGATTTGGTGAGCTGGATTTTTTTCTTTACCTCCTAAACAACCCTAATCCGGGCTCTAACTACCTATCAATATGAATAGACCTTGAAGGTAGGAATATTCATATGCTGGATACCTAGGCCCTTATATACCTATAAGGCCATGGAATGAGGATAGGACCAGAGACAACCCATTCCTCCACAGATGGATGAATGGAAGTCTCTGTCTCAGGCCCAGATACAAACAACAGGGAATATAACAAACACAGAACAATAAGAAAAGACAAGACTTATTTGAAAGTAGAAAACTGTAATATGTCTCCAAATGTAAAATATTTATGTATGAAAAATATATCAACCAAATTTGGTAATCCTCTCCAAATCTAATGTATGCTTATTTGGAGTAAAGAACACCCAGAGGACTCATCACCAGGATTCAACAAGAGTTATATATAAAAAAAAAAAAATGAATAATGCGATTTATTTTTAGTCTCCATAAGAGTTGATTACTTACAGAAATAGTTTAGGAAAAGTCTTAATGTCCTTGAAGTATCATTGTTGAAGGTTAGGAATCTTCAGGCTCCATGTGTCTTCATCTCTAGCCAGCAAAACAACAACCCCCAACAGACTTGAGAGTGAGTGTAAGAAGACCACCCCTTGTCTGTCCCTGTCAGTCATTTATATCATACATACAGGCGTGTCTTTACTAATGTATGGGCTTATACATTGTCATATATGGTAGACTTCAAATATAGGTCTTGACGTTCCCATACAGACCTCCCATTTACAAGTGTATTACTATAAATGGCGTGTAATGTAATACATACTTTATATTAAATATCAATTAATATTATATCACATATTATTTAACAAAAACTGGCAACTCCAGGAGCACCACAGAGTACAACCGACCAGCTAGTTAGAAGGCAGGAAGAAAATCTATAAACTGCACCTCCAAGAGTGAGAAGCAGCTACTTATGGGAAAAGTAAATTACCAACAAGCAACACCTGAAGCAAGGGGTGTGGAACCAAAATACAGACACAATTGGATCCACAGTAAACTTGTCAATTTAATCCACGAGTTGCCAGTCTCTCTGATCTCCTAGTACCTTCCACAGTAACGTCCGTGACAGTACCCCCCCTTCTACAGGTGACCTCCGGGCACCCAGGACCGACCTTATCCAGGTGAGATCTATGAAAGGCATTCACTAAACGATTGGCATTAACGTCAGATGCCAGCACCCACATCTTCTACACCGGTCAATAACCTTTCCAGTGGACAAGAAATTTAAGGGATCCACGGAGAACTCAAGAGTCAACTATTTTCCCGATCTCAAATTCCAAATTACCATTCACCATGACCAGAGCGGGAGCAAGGAAGATATGTTCTACATATTTTTCCAACAAAGACCTATGGAACACATTATGAATTTTCAGGGCCTGAGGAAGCTCAAGACAAAAAGCTACAGGATTTATAATGGCTGTGATCTTATATGGCACCATAAACCTTGGACCCAACTTTCAGGAAGGTACCTTCAACTTAATGTTTCTTGTGGACAGTAGGTCCGGACCACTTATAAACATGTGGCTGACAGAAAACGTATATTTCTTGCCCATATTTTTCAAGTTATTTTGAATTTTTTGCCATATTGATGATGAAAAGCGTTCTTCCTCAGGGATACCAGAAGTATTAGAACCAGAAAATGTGCCAAACTGTGGGTGAAATTCATAGGCCCCAAAAACCAGTGACTCACCAGTGGACTCCTGAATATGATTGTTTATGGCAAACTCTGCCAAAGACAAAAAGAAAGACCACTCCTCCTGGTTCTCAGATACAAAACATCTCAAGTAAGTCTCCAGACTCGGAGGGCTCGGAGCATGAGAGAGCGTCTGACGTAGGACGCTAGGGCTCCGCCTCCGCTTCCTCCCCTGCCTCTGCCCCTGCCCCACCGCCGCTCGCTGGCAGCCCGTACTGCCGGAACAGCTGAACAGCTGATGGGCCGGGAGTCCGAGACGCCGCAATGCTGAGGCTGCCCTGTTCTTGACGCCGGTGCTGGTATCCTGACCCCCGCTCCGCGACGCAAGGATTCGCCAGGTGGTGAGTCGCAACATCGGCTGTGTTGTGGGAGAGAACTATGAGTGGAGGAGCTGGCGTGCTGAAAAAAAAAAAGGCGCTCGGGATGCTGCCGTTAGAGCCTGCTGTTTGAGCCTGAGGTTTTGCCTGTTGTGGATCCCTGTTGCCCTCGTGGGAGAGGTTGACCTGGATGACCTGACCGCAGTGTCGTACGACAGGTCCTTTAAACTTGGACACAAGATCACCAGGGGTGATTAACTCAGGGGGTATAGTTTGTATTGCCTCCCACTGCAACCCATGCTCAATTTTTGCCCTTAGGTCTGCCCCCATTGTGAAGGTGTACAAGTAGAAGGGGTGATATCCCCAGTGATGGCAGCTGATAGAGGGTCTGTTTTTTCCACGGTAATTGTGGCTGTGAGGATGGGTATGCAGCATGAGGCTATTGCGGACTGAGGAAAAACGCTATACAACCCTGTCTTCTCCCAGGTTTCATAATTAACGACATTGTGTCTCCCCGACTTAAAGAACTAACTATCTGTACCTTCCGATACGCCTGGACCTTATGCCCTGTGTTACAACTCCGTAAGGAATCCACCTCTCTCGGTCAAAAGTCCTGATTAACATTACTAACATCACTAACTTTTCCCCCTTTGAATTGATTTTCTCACTATTGGATCGACTTTGAACTGATCTTCTCACTATTGGATTGACTTTTCGTATCTAAAATGATTCAAATATAGAAGTAATTTATTGTTTATATTCTGATTGTGATAAGAAGGGGGTTATATTTGTTTCTTTCAGGCTTTAAACCTGCCCTGGTATTGAGAGAGGGAGGGAGAAGAGGGGAAAAAAAAAAAAAAAAAAAAAAAAAGGGGAGAAGAGGGAGGAAAGGAAAGGAGGAAATAAAAAAAAAAAAAAAAGTGGAGAATTTAAATGCCGTCTAAGAAAAGGGAGGAACCGCGTGGCCCTGCGGGAAGTACCGCTAGGAGATTAGCCGCAGGTTTGGAAAGTGGGTCTAAACAACCGGGCCTAAATAAATATCTGGTTCCGAACTCACCAGGGCCAAGATCCCCACAAAAAGAAAAAACTGTGGATTCTAGACCGCAGGGTCCTACACATGAGACGTCAGTTGACGGGGGAGAGGGAGAGAGGGGAACCCCAGTGACATATACAGAAACAGATGTAAAAATGGTGCAGGATATACTCTGTACGGTCTCACGGATGGAGAATTTAATGGGCAATCTAGTAACCCAGGTTGGGGCAGTACAGACAGATGTTATGGTTATACGAGCGGAGATGAAAAAAGTTAGACAACGGTTGCAAGAGATGGAAAAAAAGATCCCCCCCCTTGAGAAATCTGTTCAGAAATTAGAGAAGGAAGTGATAGCTTTAAAACAGACAAACGCTAAGATGGAACAAAAATTGGTAGACCAGGAGGACAGATCAAGAAGGTCAAATATAAGATGTGTGGGGATTCCAGAACGAGCGGAGGGGGAGATAACTGTACCGATTTTATGGAGAGATGGTTAAGGGAAAACAGTAGAGAAGGTACTCTCTCTCCCCTGTTCTCCATCGAAAGAGCACACAGGATCCCCACAAAAAATAGGGTACCAGGAGACTATCCCAGACCGATATTGGTGAAATGTCTACTATCTAAGGACCGAGATGGAATATTAGCCGACGCTAGAACCTCGGAAAGATATCACATACAGGGGGTAAAGATTAAACTTTTTCCAGACTACTCATTCAGTACTAATGCACAAAGAAGAGAGTTCATATCGGTAAAAAAAAGATTAAGGGAAGCAGGTAAAAAGTATAGCCTTTTTTTTCCAGCAAAATTAAGGGTAGAACACAATGGCAAGTTCATTTTTTTCCAGACTCCGGAGGAGGTTAGCGAGTGGGCAGACGGGGAGGGTCTCTGAGGTTGGGGGGAGGAGGCAATAGGTGCCAATATGCTAAGATATGGAGTCGCCCGGACTGCCGACCAGCAGAAGGGGGGACTATTATGGAGGGGTTGGGGGGGGGGGTGGGGGGTGGGGCGTGGAGAGAATTAATTTTTTTTTTTGTTTTTTTTTTCTCTATCTGGATAGATGGTCAGGGTTCTTTCATTGAATGTGAGAGGGCTCCGCGAGAGGGTTAAAAGGTTTGCTATCCTTGAGTGGATCAAGAGGTTCCTGCCAGCCGTCATCTGCCTCCAGGAGACGCATTTAGACAAAGAATCAGTCAGGTGGTTGGAGAGGAGATGGATGGTGGTGGGATATCATTCGGTATACACTACCTACTCTAGAGGGGTCTCGATTTTGATACATAATAAAATTAAGTTTGAGGCTCTGGCATGTGAGGCTGATGATCGCGGCAGGTACCTCTTTCTATATTGCTATGTAGAGGGGAAAAAAACTGTACTTGCAAATATATATATTCCACCACCTTATAAATCTGATGTTTTGTATCAACTGTATAGATTTATGCTGAATAAACAGGAATGTATGTTGATTGCGGTCGGAGACGTTAATGCGGTTATGGATCCACTCAAGGATAGGATGTCTAGCGGAAGGGGAGGAGCACAAAATGTAGAGTTACGCAAACTAGTGTACGAATTTAATTGGGTAGATGTCTGGCGGGTGCAGAACCCGGATGAAATTAATTATTCTTGTTACTCAAAAACACACCAAACCTGGTCGAGAATAGATATGATTCTGGGAAATAAAAATTTAATATCTCAAAATAGGATTAGGATAAAGTATATACCCATGGCTTTATCGGACCATAGTGCAATGGTAATGGAGCTGGATCTGAATAAAAATAATACTTTGCCGTTGTTTAAGTTCAATCCCCATTGGTTATTATTAATCTCAGATAAAGAGAGTATAATAGAAGAGCTGAAACTCTTTTTTATGGAAAATAATGGTTCTGCCGGTAGACTTGTGGTTTGGGACACCTTTAAGGCTTTTTTGAGGGGATTATTGTTTAAAAAAGTAAATTATTGGAAAAAAAATACTAGAGAGAATGGGAAGGCATTGGAAAAAAAATTACAAGAGGCTGGAATGGTATGTATGAGACACCCTACTGCACTTAATAAGAGAGTTTGGGAGGAAGAACAAGAAAAGTTGAAGCTATATCAACTAGAAAAAAGTAGGAAAGAATTGCTCCTTCAGGGGATTAAGTTGGCCGTGGAAGGTGAAAAAGTCGGAAAAATATTAGCAAATATAGTTAGAAACCAAAAAGGGAAATCATGGATTGGAGTGATTAAAGATAAAATGGGAAAACTACTCACGGTACCTGAAGATATAAAAAAAAAGTGTTTGGGGATTACTTCCAAGAGTTATATAAGTCCAGGGTACAATACTCAAAACAAGAGTTAGAATCCTATCTAGATAAGATTGCTTTTAATAGGATCTCTGAGGCACAAAAAGAATTTCTGGAAAAAGAAATAACTGTGGCAGATATAAATTCAGCATTGGGCAAGGTAAAATCCGAGAAAGCACCAGGTGGAGATGGATTGCCCTTTGAAATATATAAAGCCTTCGCACAGGTATTAGTTCCAGAATTAAAAATAACATTGGATGAGGCCCAAAAATTAAGTGAGCTACCGAACTCTATGAAGGAAGCAATTATTACATTAATTCTAAAAAAGGGGAAGGAACAAACAGACCCTGGCTCATATAGGCCTATATCCCTCTTGAATACAGATGTAAAAATTTTGGCAAAAGTTCTAGCAGACAGGCTCTCTAAGGTTATTAAAGAAATAATAAATAAAGATCAAACAGGTTTTATACCGGGTAGAACAATATACTCCAATATAAGAAGACTATTCCTTAATATTGAAGCTAATAGATCAGATGCAGGGGAAAAAGCGATACTCTCATTGGATGCCCAAAAGGCGTTTGATTGCATCGAATGGGAGTATCTATGGGCAGTATTGAGGAGATTTGGCATAGGAGAAGGATTTATAGGGTGGATTCAGCTAATTTATCGTAACCCCAGGGCTAGAGTGGTTGTGGATGGGAGCTTATCCCCTTCGTTTGCTCTATCACGCGGTACAAGGCAGGGATGCCCTCTCTCCCCATTGCTATTTGCAATTGCAATTGAACCCCTGGCAAATATAATAAGAAATGACAGGGAGATTAAAAGTTTTACATATGTTATATATGTTTACAAATTGTTGATGTATGCAGATGATATTTTACTTTTTTTGCAAAACACTGGGGAACAGTTTAATAAAATAGTAGAGATAATAGATAAGTTTGGGTTCTACTCCGGTTTAAATATTAATTGGGGTAAATCACACATGTTACTATTAGGAGAGGGGCAACTACAGAGAGACACACGGGTGCATGTTTTAAAAAGGCACGAAAATTTTAAATATCTTGGTATACAAATCTCCGGGAACATAGAAGAATATGAAAAATTAAATATTCTCCCTTTAATAAAAGAACTAAGAACTAAAATACACATATGGAAAAGATTACCACTGTCAATGCAGGGTAGGGTAAATTTAATAAAAATGGTCTTCCTCCCAAAGATACTTTATGTATTGCAAAATGCCCCAGTAAGAATATCACAAAATATTTTTAAACTATTTGATAGATTAATGGGGGATTTTATGTGGAAGGGTGCGATCCCTCGGATAAAGAAGGAAGTCCTTCAGCTCCCAGTGAAAGAAGGAGGATTAGCGCTCCCTAATCTATTTTTCTACTACTTAATAACACAATACGGGAATATAAAGGATAGCTTAGATAGTCAGGTGGGTAGACAAGAAATAAATAGATGGGGATGGAAAGAAAATTCAATCACTTAGAGGTGTTGGAGTCAGGTTTTTTTGGGAAAAAAAATACTAGTAATAGGATATTTAACCTGTTAGAATATGTATGGGGGGAAATTAAGAAACTATTGGAGATTAAAGGGTTTTTGAAATATACACCGATATGGAAGAATCTTAATTTAAAGGAATTGGAAACAATAAGGGATTATATAGATTGGGAAAAAAAAGGAGTGAAATACCTAGAACAGATTTTTGCGGGAGATAAGCTGAAGGACTTTAATATAATGGTGTCGGAATTTGGGATCCCCCATAGGGACCTGTATAAATATTTCCAGCTTAGGAATGCATTGCGGATAGCGGTACAGGGGGATAGATACCGAAGGGAAACATCAGATATATTAGATAAGTTTATTGCAGCTGGGGAAGGAGGTGGAATAACTGCAAGGAGATATAAGATCTTGATGGAGGAAAAAAGAAAAACAACTACAATGCTTGCCGCGAAGAAATGGCAGAAAGACTTGGTTTCCTTCACGGAGGAAAAATGGAGCGATGCTCTTAGAAATTACGCGACAATTTCGGATAGGGGTTCGCATAAGATCTCACAATTTTTTATAATACACAGACTGCATCGGTCTCCATGGATGTTAAAAAGAATGGGGGTGAGACCAACAGATAAATGTTTAAAATGTCAGGAAGAGAGAGCTGATTTGATACACTGTTTTTGGAGGTGTCCCAAGCTTCATAGATACTGGACAGAAATTATGGAAACGGTGTTTTTGTTACTGAAGGTCCGAGTACCAAATGACCCAGTAATCTGTATTTTAGGGGCAACTGAACACTTGAAATTAAATAAAAATATACGATTGGTCTACTCTTAAATAAAGTATTATTTCAGGCTAGAATCCTGATACTTAGGAAATGGATAAAGGCAGATCCACCGACGGTGGAACAGTGGAGGAAAACAATAGACAAGTTAATTAAAGAAGAACGTGGGATGCAGAATTATACTAAAACGTTTTTAAACCTCGACCAGGTCTGGAAAAATTGGGTACTTTAGGTTTTTTTTTTTTTTTTTTTTCTTTCTCTCTCCACGCGGGGGGCAATGGGAGGGTGGGTGTCGGGAGGTGGTTGGGAATGGGGTGAAAGAAAGAAAAAGAATAGAAATGAAAGATGAACTGTAACCACCATTTGTTAATAACTTTTTCATATGTATTGTTGGGATAATGTTGTGTTACGGAAGTATTTATTGTACGAAATGGAAATAAAAAGATTTAAATAAAAAAATAAAAAAAAGTCTCCAGACTCTGATGTGCGCTCCGTCTGTCCGTTTGACTGAGGATGAAAAGGACAGTTGAATTCCTAGACTAATACAGAATGCCTTCCAGAATCTGGAAACAAACTGAGTCCCACGATCTGAGACCACGTCAGAGGGAATGCCATGAAGTTTCACAATGTTGTCAACAAATACCTGTGCAAGGGTTTTAGCATCAGGTAGGCCTGGTAATGCAAAAAAAAAATTGCCATTTTACTAAAGCAATCAACTACCACCAGAATACCTGTCTTTCCTGAAGAATTAGGTAGATCAGTGATAAAGTCCATGGATACATGAGTCCATGGTCTGGACGGAATGGGTAATGAAAGTAAAGATCCAGAAGGTCAAGTATGTGTCACCTTGGCACGTGCACAGGTAGTACAGGCTGACACATAGTCCTTCACACACTTACGCCACCCTGGCCACCAGAATCTATGAGATATGAGGTTGGCAAATTTGGCAGTGGACCTACTCCCAGGATGTCCTGTAAGAACCGTACAATGATGTTCCTCCAACACCTTGTGACACAATTCCCGTGGCACAAGTAGTTTCCAAGAGGGACACGAGTCCGCTACGTCTCCCTGAGCCTCTAACACCTTCACCTCAAGGTCAGGGTAGAGGGCGGATATCACCACCCCTTTAGACAGTATGGGACTGGGGTTTTCAAAATCACCACCTCTATGGAAACTACGTGACAAGGTGTCCCCCTTGACATTTTTAATCCCAGGATGATAGGTGACAGTGAAATTGAATCTGGTGAAAAACAGGGCCCATGTGACTTGTCTTTGGTTCAGTCGTTTCGCCGATTACTCCAGATAAGACAGATTTTTGTGGTCAGGGAAAACCATGATCGGATGAATCGCCCCTTCCAACCAATGACACCATTCCTCAAAAGCCAATTTTATAGCCAGCAGCTCTCTGTTACCCACATAATAATTTTTCTCAGCGGGGGATGTTTTTTTGCGAGAAAAATGCACATGGTCGCCATTTACCGGTTGATGGGCCCTGTAAAAAAACTGCTTCTACCCCCACCTCGGATGCGTCCACTTCCACAATAAAAGGTTGTGACAAATCTGGCTGCACCAATATGGGAGCAGAAAAGAAGCATTCCTTAATCGCAGAAAAGGCTTGCAACGCTGAATCAGACCATACAGAGACATCCGTCCCTTTCTTAGTCATGTCTGTTTGGAGTTTTACTATTGTCAAATAATTCTTAATACATTTTCGGTAATAGCTGGTGAATCCTAAAAACAGCATAAGAGCCTTCAAATTTTCGGGTCAATCACAGAGCAATACAGCACAGACTTTCTCAGAATCCATTCGAAAACCGAAGATGACAGCAGGTAGCCCAAGAACTGCACCTTGTGTACCGCAAGAACACATTTCTCTAATTTTGCAAGCAATTTATTATCCCTTAGAATCTGTAATGCCTGTCTCACATGATTCTGATGTGTTTCCATGTCAGGAGAATAAATAAGAATGTCATCCAAATACACGATCACAAACCTCCCCCCAGGTGATGAAAGATATCATTCGCAAAATGTTGGAAGACCGCTGGTGCAATTGGTCAACCCGAAAGGCATGACCAGGTTCTCAAAGTGCCCCTTAGGAATATTAAAGGCCGTCTTCCATTCATTCCCTTCCTTAATCCTAACCAGATTATATGCCCGCCTTAAATCTAACTTGGAGAACACCTTGGCACCAATAATCTGGTTAAACAAATCGGGAATCAAAGGAAGAGGGTAAGGATCACGGATAGTAATCTGATTGAGTTGACTAAAATCCAGACATGGCCAAAGATCTCCATATTTTTTATTTTATTTTTATACAAAAAAGAACCCTGCAGCCACTGGAGACTTGGAAGGTCTTATGTGCCCTTTCTTCAATCTCTCGGCAATATATCTCTCATGGCCTGCTTTTCTGGTTCAGAATGATTATACAACCTAGATTTAGGCAATTTAGCCCCAGGAATAAGATTGGCAGGGCAATCATATTCCCGATGGTAAGGTAAATCTTGACATCCGCTCTCAGAAAACACATGGTAAACTTGGATATAAAAGAGGGTACAGCCTTAGTAGTAACCACTGAAAAGGATGTATTGAGACAATTATCAATGCAATAGTCCTCCCTATCAAGAATCTGCCTAGCTTGCCAATCGATAGTTGTATTATGTTTGGCAAGCCACGGTAAACCCAGAACCATAGGTGCAGGGAGACCTTCGAAGACAAAAGATGAGATAACTTCTTGATGAAAGTCACCCACTCTTAATCTGACATCATGCAAAACTTGCAACAAGCACCTCTGAGTAAGAAGGAAAAAGACATAAATTACTCTTACCGGTAATTGGATTTTCCTTTAGCCTCCACAACGGCACTTACCTGGAGGTTGGCCCGTCTTCTCAGGGACAGGAAACAATTAGAGAGATCAGCCAATAAAGGGCCCCCTCCCTCTTACCTCTCCAGTTAATAACCTAGGACTCATAATAGGCATGAAAACAAGGAGTAATTTAATGAGGTATACACATAAACAACAGAGATAAACTCACTCAAAATAGAAGCACTTCAAAACTTCATAGTGTTCTAAAAACAAAAAGGTAACTACTCCTATTTCATCAAAAGAGTATAAAGCAAAAACATATGTAGAACTATCTACATACTGGACACTTTTTCGGGTGGGAATCCTGTGCCGTTGTGGAGGCTAATAGAAAATCCAATTACCGGTAAGAGTAATTTATGTCTTTTCCCCACGCCTCCACAACGGCACTTACCTGGAGGAATAACATAGGATACCTAACTAGGGTGGGACTACCGCAGATAAGACTTTGTGGCCAAAGGACAAGTCTCTATTGGTGGAAACATCCAGCTTGTACTGCTTAAAGAAAGTACACGGGTTGGACCATGTCGCTGCTCGACAGATCTCTTCCAATGAAGCAGAGGCACCTTCAGCCCAGGATGGTGACAATGCTCTGGTGGAGTGAGCTTTCAGTGAAGGAGGTGGAGCGATCCCCTCAGTTTCGTAGGCTAACGTAATGCATGCCTTTATCCATCTGGAGATGGAGGTTTTGCTGGCTGCTTCGCCTCTGTGAAGTCCCAGATATTGTACTATCAACTGGTTCGACTTCCTCAAAACTTCCGTTGCACTCAAATACTGAAGTACGCACCATCTAACATCCAAATGATGAAACAATTTTTCCTTATCTGATGTCGCCTGGGAGCAAAAGGAGTGGAGAGTGATTTCCTGTTGACAGTGAAACCTGGATACTACCTTGGGAAGGAACTCTGGAGCATGTTTTAATATAATCCTATCGTCTAAGACCGTAAGATATGGAGGCAAAATAGAGAAAGCCTGGATTTCTCCTACTCTTCTTGCAGTGGTGATTGCTAATAGGAAAACTGTTTTGAGTGTTAATGCTCTCAAGGAGATTTCTCAGAGGGGTTCAAAGGGTGGATGCATTAGCCTGGATAGGACCAGATTCAAGTCCCAAGGATGGACAGAAGATCTAAGTCTAGGGCGAATTCTACTTGCCCCTTTAAGGAATCTTTTGACTACACTCAAATCTGAAAGTTTGATATTTAGAAAAGCACTCAAAGCTGCTACTTGGACTCGAATGATACTTTAACAAGCCCTGTCTGAAGGAAGTCTAAGATCAGGGTCACCTCTGGCTCGCTGAAGGGATCCCACTTGTTGTTCCCAAAACGTAAAAAGGTTTCCCAGGTCCTTAAATAGATTTTAGACATTACAGGTTTCCTACTCTGCAACAGCGTGGAGATTACCGACTCTGAGAACCCTTTTCCTCTTAGGATGCTTCTTTCAGTTTCCAGACCATCAAGCAAAGCTGGCTGACTCTGAGATGCATTACTAGTCCCTGGAGAAGCAGATCTGGTCGGGGTGGTAGCAACCAGTATTCTTCTCCTGCTAGGTTTTTCAGTGTAGAGAACCACGTTCTCCTGGGCCAGTAGGGTGTGATCAGGAGAATGTGAGCCTTCTCTTCCAGGATCTTGGAAATGACCTTGTGTATTAGAGGAAAGGGTGGGACCGCATAAAGAAGATCCTGAGGCCAGGGTGATGAAAGGGCATCCACTGCAAGGGGTCGGTCTAGAGAGGATAGGGAAAAGAAGCCTGCGACTTGTCTGTTTCTCCTTGTCGCAAATAGATTGATTTTTGGAGTGCCCCATCTGGCACAAATCTGGGCAAAGATCTGATGGTTCAGGCTCCATTCCCCCGGTTGTAGTCGATCCCTGCTTAGGAAGTCCGCCAATTGATTTTCTCTCCCTCTTATGTGGGCTGCTGATAGAGAGTTTAGGTTTTTCACGGCACAATCTAGAATTTTCCTTGCGACTAGGGACATGGGAGGGGCTTCTCGTTCCCCCTTGCTTGTTTAGGTAAGCTACCGTGGTAGAATTGTCCGATAACATTTTCACGTTTTTCAGATGGATATGTAACCCTGTGAAGCAACACAGGCTGCATTATCTGAAATGCCCAGTAGATGTCAGATGGACTCAGTATGCTGTTAATAAAACATTGAGCATTGGTCACATGATTGCGACATCATCGAAGGTCCTGGAAGTTTTCTAGAAGTTACTACATGCTCAGCCAGAGAAAGGACATGTTGTGAGAGACTGCAGCACAGAGATGGAACCTTGCTGAGAGAACCTGCTTCACCCAAGATCACACCTGCTGAGAGAGGGACCTGCTGGCAAAGACAAGCACTGAGTCCAGACGTATGGTGAATCCAGTGAGAGGAGACTGCTGCTGACTGACCTGGCTAATCGTGTTGTGAGGGTAAGCCAAACCTCTCCCTGTATCACCACAGGGCACCTGTCTCCTCACTCACAGTAAAGACTCTGAGGTCCAGTGACGGACATTACACAGCTCAGGCTGCTTCAGTGACCCTGCAGAGCAGGACTTATAAGGGCCCCAACTCTCCTATGTGCACCAACGGCCACTAGGGCGAAGATAAGGGGGTGGGATACAGGCGTGCTTGTGGGTGGGTGAGGAAAATCCACATTTCATTGTTACCTGTATTACTCTATTGTATTTTCTTATGTATGTTGGTTAATTTGCTGCTTACTATATAAAGTGAATTCCAGTTAGGCTGTGTCAGTCTCATTGCACTAAGTATGTTCCCAGTGGGACCCCACATCCCTACCCCGGATGCTCCACTGGGTGGAGGCACTGCCGCAGACATGTACCCCAGCTCCCAGATAGCGGAGGCTCAGGATCCGCCTGTCAGGCATAGTGAGTTAACTAGGTTTAGGGACCCCAAAGACACTAGGGGGCGCCCTCAAAACCCCGTTACAGATATAAGGGGAAAAATTTATTATGGCTTCCCAGACTGCACTTAGCTCCCTCATATTCGATGAAGCTTGTTGTAGCTGTGTCTTCCAGGACCCTTGTGTCATTTTCCCATTCATGTGGGCACCCCAGCCCTGTTGACTGGCATCCGTAGTGATGACTAATAAGTCCGTCTGTCTCCACTGTACTCCTCGGGATAAGTTTGACAGTTTCGTCCACCAGGTTAGGTTCATCTTTAGATATGATGGGATTTTTATCTTCTTGTTCAGAGATAATTGATTTTTGTCCCAATTCTCTAAAAGGAAGGCTTGGAGTGACCTTGAGTGGTGCTGAGCCCACTTTACACATGAAATCGTTGACGTCATGAGTCCCAATATTGTCATTATTTCCCCGAAGGAGGATATCCTTTGTCTTTGGAAACTCTTGTTACTGGAAATTAAATTGCTTTGTTTCTGCTCCGGCACAAAAGAGATCATAAGGCGTGAGTTTAGTAGAACACCCAGAATTTTTTTCCTTGTGAGGGGAGAAGACTTCTGGTGATTTGCTATCCAACCCAGGTCGGCTAGGGTAAAAATAATTGTTTGAAGGTGGCACCGAAGAAGACTTTCTGACGGGGCTGTAATTAAAAAGTCGTCTAGGTATGGTATGAAGGAAATTCCTGCTAGGTGAAGGAATTTAGCTACTTCCGCCATGACTTTTGTAAAACAATCTCGGGGCAGAGCTGAGGCCGAATGGGAGAACTTGAAATTGATAATGATGAGATCTCTGGAACTAAACCGCTATTCTCAGAAACTTCTGGTCTTTCTACTGGATTGGGATGTGATAATAGGCATCCGCCAGGTCTACTGTCACCATATAGCAATTTTTTGGTAGAAGATTGATCACCGACCTCACTGTCTCCATTTTGAATTTTTTGTAAACCACGTATCTGTTTAGGGTCTTTAGATTTATTATCACCCTGAAGGTACCGTTTGTTTTCTTTACCAGAAATATGGGAGAGTAGAAACCTTTCTTCTGTTCCCCGACTGGTACCGGAATAATGGCTCTTTTCTCCAGGAGGAGCAATATTTGCTGGTCCATTGCTTCCTGATTTTTTCCCTTGAGTCTGGAGTTTTCCATGTAACAGTCTGGGGGGATGCGGATTAATTCCAGACAGTAGCCTTCTTTTATAACCCCCAGTACCCAAGGGGAGGCCTGGATTTTTACCCAAGCTGAATAGAAATGCATTAGCCTTCCCCCTACTGCTCCTCTGGCGTCATTGGGAAGTAGTGGCCCTGGAAGACTTTTTGGGATTAAATAGGAAGCCCTTCCCTCTTCATTTAGATGACTGCCACGGCGCCCCTGATTCTTTTTTCTTTTGATCAGGTCTACCACGTCTCTGGGGCCAAAAGGAACGTCTCTGATAAAAGAACTTTGATTCCGTGGGAAAGCCTTTTTTCCTATCTGATGCTTTCTCCAATATATCATCGAGTGCCATGCCAAACACTCTATCCCCTTCGCAAGGTAGGGCACATAACTTATTCTTTGATGCCGTATCCCCCGACCAGGTTCTCAACCAGATGGCTCTACGAGAGGCATTGGACAAGGCAGCTGTTCTGGCTGACAGTTTAACTATGTCTGCAGAAGCGTCCGCCATAAAGTTTGCGGCCTGTTTCAACATGGGGATAGAGGCTACAATATCTTCTCTTGTGGTGACTGCCTTAATGTGTTCTTCCAACTGACCTAACCATAAGGATAAGGTTCTGGCCGTATAAGTCGCCGAAATTCCAGGTCTTAGAATCGCAGTAGAGGACTCCCATGTACTTTTAAGCAGACTCTCACATTTTTTATCCATTGGGTCTTTGAGTAAGCCCAAATCCTCAAAGGGCAGTGCTGTCTTCTTAGAGATTCTTGCCACTGGTGCATCCACCCTAGGGGTCTTGTCCCAGGTAGCTGAATCCTCTTCCGAAAAGGGACATTTTCTTTTAAAAATCCTTGATGCCGCCTGTCGTTTCTCAGGATCTTTCCATTTGTTAAGAATTAAGGTCTTAATTCTGCTGTGGACCGGAAAGACACATTTTTTCTTGTCCGCCAAGCCTGCAAACAACTGGTCCTGCACCGATAGTGGTTCCTTAGGTTCCTCTAAATTAATTGTGGCCCGGATGTTTTTTAGTAATGAATCTGTCTCTTCAATAGAACAGAGAGGCTTCCTATAGACGTCGCCAGAGATAGATGAGTAGGCTGCGATTTCCCCTTCGTCTACATCCGAATCTTGCTCAATAATGGAAGTACTTGACGTAGAGGGTTTTGGCGGAACAGTAGACATTTTTGCTTCTACTGCAGCCCCCACTTCCTCTTTAATAATGGTTCTTAGACTCTCAATAAGTGAAGGGGATTCATCTGAAACCACCTTATCACAGCACTTTTGACATAAGGTCTTCTTGTGAGAACTAGAAAGCGCTTTTTTGCAGATAGGACACTTGTTTTTGATAGACTGTTCCTTTTTTGAGATGTCTCTCCCCTATGAGACACAAATTAAAGTGCCATAGTAAGTATTTGAGGGATACTTAAAAAAAAACGCCACCAAAGAGAAGTGTAGAGGGAGTCAAGAAAATTACACCTGAGTGTCCCTTAAGCAATACTAATAGTAATAGGGAGGAGGCTTACCGGGCTTGAGGGCCTGGGAACATCTGTGGACTTGTCAGGGGCCTCGGATCCAGTTTGCAGGGACATGCTGCCGGAGGACAGAGCTTGATGGCTGCTAGAAACGCCGGCAGCCCGCTCTGTATTTAAACTTCCTGGTTCCGGGTTGCATCATAGCCTCGCCCCCGTGCGTGCCGCTGTGCCGACGTAACTTTGCCCAATTAGCACGGCGCACGGAGGAGTCACATGGGGAAGCGTCTCTCTGGCCAGGAACGCCCCCTGCTGCCCAGAAATCTGCCGGTCCGGAGTCCAGGACACGGGAGATAAAGAGCCCGGGGTCACCAGCGTCCGCCGGATTTACACCAAGAGGAGGGAGGGATGGAACAAGGCAACATCCCGCGAACCCTCCTCCTGCAACGGCCCTCCGGCAGAGCCGAGAATACTCACATAAAGGCCGCACGAGCTGCTGATCCTGACCTTCTGAGGGACAGGAAACAACTGGAGAGGTAAGAGGGAGGGGGCCCTTTATTGGCTGATGTCGCTAATTGTTTCCTGTCCCTGAGAAGGCGGGCCAACCTCCAGGTAAGTGCCGTTGTGGAGGCGTGGGGAAAAAACATGTGTAAGGGTAGTGGTAGTTAGATAGGGGTGCTGATCTAAGGTATGTCCCTGTTTTGTCTCTTCATAGTTCTCAGCTCATGTGAACCTCTTTCTATCTTGTCTAGATCCTCATGTTGACTATATTCTTCCTGCAGGATTGCCTTTTGCATATTTTGGATTTTTCCCCTGATGATAGACCACTTGAAAGGTGACACGTCGGGAATTATTCTATATAATAGGGATACCTCCCTATCCTAGGGTAAAATATCTGGACAGGGCCGCCCCTTGCGGGGACGGAACTCTGCATAGACAGGCAGGTGCACAATAGCAATGCCCCCATCCCCAATTAAGGATCACTAGGAATATTGGTTCCCTGCACTGTCTACATCTCCAAACAACCAATGACCACATCCAACAACCGGCCCAGGTGTATTTCTTCCACCGCGCTCGGTTGATCCCTATTAGGGTTGCGTCGGAATGGTAAAATTGTTCTATACCTTTTAAGCCATATCCTCATTATCTGTACGTGGCCCTTTTTCTCTTAAAAGGTATATTAGTAAAAGTTATATTTTAAACTCCCTCATATCCATTATTGTTTTCTGAGTAAGAAGGCCAGAATCGATGGCAAATACAGGACTGTCTTTTTTTATATACTTGGTGATAACCCGTGCATGCGGACAAATTGAGCATCAATCAGGTTCAACCCAGCCCCGCTGACGATAAATACTTAAATTCCCACAGTTTTTGACTCTAGCGCCACCTCGGCAGTCAGGAGAAATCGGGTACTACTAGCAAAGAACAAATGCACATTCTCTGACTCCCCACTCACACCTCTGATAGTCAGATGGGATTTAGACACCCTTTTTGTTTCTCTTTTTGCCGCTGAATGCTTGGACATATATTGACAAAATGTCCCCTTTGGCCGCAGAAAAAACATACTCCCTGCTTGCGACTCCTACTTTTGCAAGCAGATCCCGGAGATCGCTCCCCCTAATTGCATGGGTTCATCCCCAGGTATGAGCTCAGGAGCCTATTCACCCAAAGAGTCAAAGGAATATGGTACGTTATGTAATAGAATGTCCTGAGAGAGTGGGCCCTTAGATCTCTCTCTCTCAGGTGTCTATCAATACGTACAGCCAAAGACATAGCAGCGTCCAAAGATTCAGGATTCTCATGAAAGGCCAAAGCGTCCTTCAGCCTCTCAGATAATCCCTGAAAAAACTGGCTACGGAGAGCTGGATTGTTCCACTCAGTATCCGTAGCCCACCTCCTAAATTCGGAACAATAGATCTCAGCTGACCGCTCTCCCTGATGTAGGCCGCATAATTTAGTCTCGGCCAGAGAGGTTCGGTCTGGGTCATCATAGATGAGATCTAAAGCTCCGAAAAATGCATCTACTGATCGGAGAGACTGTGATTCGGTCGGCAGAGAAAAAGCTCAAGACTGGGCGTCCCCTCTAAGCAACAAAATAATCACACTTACTCTCTGGCTCTTGTCCCCAGATGAGTGTGGACACAGCTTAAAGTACCATTTGCATGCTTCTCTGAACCAAATAAAATTATCATTTCCCCCCCACCCCCGAGAATCTATCCAGGAGAACAACTTTAGGTTCAGGACAGGTCAGGTAACCACTACTAGGATCAGCCAACAGTGGTCTCTGCATCTGTGAGACGATCGTGCGGAGGTCATCCACCTCCAGAGACAACCCCTGTAGCTGTCCGGTCAGTGCAGCGATAACATCTATGAACTGATACAGGCTACAAAATGACGGTTATTCTGCGGTTTATAATGTCACAATCAGTGTGGGGGAAAAACTCCACACTAAACACAGGAGGGAAGGGAAACAGTAACTGGGCCTGGAAACTAGGGAAGGAATAGGTCACCTGCCCAAACAACCCTAATCCAGGCCCTAACTACCTATCAATATGAATAAAGGAATTATATCCCTATAAGGCCCTACAATGAGGATAGGACCAGCGACAAACCATTCCTTCCCAGATGGACGAATGGAAGTCTCTGTCTCAGGCCCAGATAAAAACAACAGAGAATATAGCAAACACAAAATACTTAAGAAAAGACGAGACTCATCTGAAAGTAGAAAACTGGCAACTCCAGAAGCACCACAGAGTAGAACCAACCAGCTACTTTGAAGGCAGGAAGAAGATCTATAAACCACACCTCCAACAGTGAGAAGCAGCTACTTATGGGAAAAGTAAATTACCAACAAGCAACACCTGAAGCAAGGGGTGTGGCATTCACCAAAACACAGACACAAAAAGATCCACAGTGAACTTGTCAATTTAACCCACGAGTTGCCAGTCTCTCTGATCTCCTAGTACCTGCCACGGGAACGTCCATGACACTCTTCTACTGGAGGTGAAAACTTGGCTAGGACTCTACCCTCTAAAAGGAACAACTTTTAGCAAATGAGGCAGTGGTAAAAATGTAAAGGGGTTTAGGGTTTGTCCTGTGTGTGGGGGGGGGGGGGGGGGGGCTGGTTTGATCCTTACTATGGGGCCCTTACTTCTCTATGTCTGCCACTGCCTACAGGGTTGTGTAACTGACAATCTGGACAAGAATTGCAGTATTCTTTTATATATTTTTGACCTGGCCAATAACTACTGCAAAATAGGGTCTTTGATTGTTCATAAGCCAAGTACCCCCCTAGCATATGTGAATGAGCTTGATCCATCACCTTTTGGTGGTGCGGTTTTGTGACCACAAATTGCTCCACAACTTGACCATTCAGCTCATCAACTCTATACAAGGGTTTATTTTCTTGAGGTTCTTGAGACACCCCATTGATTGCTTTTACACTTTCTTGTGCATGGGTTAATGTAGAGTCCATGAATTGATTTGATTTCAAGAGATATCTTCATCAATATCTCCTGCAAACACTTCTTAATGAAAACTATTGGTTTCACTTCCTACACTCCTACTGCTTGCACATTTTATGGTTAAGCCAGTGGGAGAGGTTCTACATCAGAACACAAACATTTTTCAAGCATTTTCCACATTTGCCAAAACAGAGGAAAATTGTACCCCATAATGACATTATGCCTCAGACCCTTTGCAACACCCACTATATAGGTTACTTTTCTGTATGTGGTTTCAAAAGACACTACAGCAGTAGGGTAGTCTTTTGTATCACCATATATGCAGATGACTCCCATCTGTCACTCTTGCAGCAATCACTAGGCTACCTGAGTCCAACAGAGCTCTAAATGAGTGTAATTCAACAACCAAGCTGCAAATTTGTCGCTCTGTATTTTGTATCAGCAAGGCAGAGTAGGCGGGTCTAGCAAAAAGTGATTTTCTCCACCCACTGTCACACTCCATAGGCTCATCCACCAGAGCACAATTGGCAGCCGCATAACCCAGTCCTTGACAACGTCAGCAAACTATGTTTTTGACAGCCAAAGGCTGTTTAGGGCTAACTGGCTTTGGAGGCCAGGCTAACAGGTATAACCCAGTTCCTACTTTATGGTCCTCCTTTAGATTAGGAACAGTCTTACCCAGATCAGAGGTCTTCTGGCTTCTTGGGGTCAGCCGAGTAAGAGAGGTCTTGGAAATACTCCTCAGTGTTCACATACTGCTCCACTAGGGCAACCAGCTGATCTGCATATCTGGGGTCGCTTGTTCCAAACAGTGTTGCATCAGAACTGGAAAAGCATGAACAAATCAGTCCAGGACCACTCTTTTAACAACCTGAGCCATCGTAGAGACCTCAGGCTGCAGCTACTTTTTAGCCAGGAGGAAAAGATCATACATTTGAGACCTCTCTGGTTTATCCAGTTGGAAAGTCCAGTTGTGCACTTGCCGGGCTCTGATAGCAGATGGAAGGAATTTCTGCTTTCAGTTTGTGGTATTGTTGGGCATGCTGCTCACTTAAATAAAAGTAGGGTTTCTACAGCTTCCCACTTTGGAATGGATCAAGGGTATCCGCCCCCTCTTCTTCCGGAAGTTTCTCTCTTTCCGCGGTTATTTAAAAATTGGTGAGGTATGTCTCCACATCATCCTCTGGGGTCATTTTCTGAAGGGAAGCTTGAACTCTCCTACCAGCAGAGACAGATTACTCCCAGACTTAGGTCTCTTTCACACAGGTGTCATGGATTTGGGCCGGATAAGATGCAGGTGCGTCGCGGGAAAATGCACGATTTTTCCACACAAGTGCAAAACATTTTAATGCGTTTTGCACGGGCGTGAGAAAAATCTGCATGTTTGGTACCCAAACCCGAACTTCTTCACAAAAGTTCAGGTTTGGGTTAGGTGTTGTGTAGATTTTATTATTTTCCCTTATAACATGGTTATAAGGGAAAATAATAGCATTCTTAATACAGAATGCTTAGTAAAATAGGGCTGGAGGGGTTAAAAAAAATAATAATTTAACTCACCTTAATCCACTTGTTCGCACAGCCCGGCTTCTCTCCTTTCTTCTTCTTTGCTGTGCAGGAGGAAAAGGACCTATGGTCCGTCACATGATCCATCACCATGGTGATGGACCATGTGATGAGCGCAGTGTTGTCGCCACAGGTCATTTTCCTCCTGCACAGCAAAGAAGAAGACAAAAGAGAAGCCGGGCTGCGCGAACAAGTGGATTAGGTGAGTTACATTTTTATTTTATTTTTTTAACCCCTGCAGCCCTATTTTACTAAGCATTCTGTATTAAGAATGTTATTATAATGCTAATAATAAGGATCGGGTCCCCATCCCGATCATCTCCTAGTAACCATGTGTGAAAATCGCACTCAGCCCCATTCACTTCAATGGGGCCTGCGTTGCGTGAAAAACGCACAAAATAGAGCATTCTGTGATTTTCACGCAACGCTCAAGTGATGCCTGAAAATCACCGCTCATGTGCACAGCCCCATAGAAATGAATGGGTCCGGATTCAGTGCAGGTACAATGCGTTCACCTCACGCATTGCACCCGTGAGGAAATCTCGCCGTGTGAAAGAGGCCTAAGGGCCTTTCAGCCCTCATCTTTATCTGCTCCGCCAGACTTTTTTTTAACTGATTGCTGTTCTCTGAAAAAAACAGCTTGTGTAGACACTATGAGCAACAGATTGGTTTTATGCATTCTTTCACTCCTGCAAAAAATGTGCCTTTATGGAGCTGAATGTTATCCTGGATCAGCTGTTTAACAACATCTTCCATGTCTGCAGTGTTTGGTTTTGCAAGACCAGCAGACATAACCCAGGACATAGAACTTGCTGGATTTTTGTGTCAGCATTGCCTCCACCATATGTAACGGGATTAGCTCACAAGATCTCTATCTCCTGTGATAGACGGGTGCTATTGGCACACAAAACACAGTCCATTCCAAGCAAGTATGGTGCAACTGGCCTCATTCACAATATTACACAAAACAGTACAAAAAAAGACAAACCTGGCTGTCTGGCTGATACATAATACAACAAGTAATCCATGGAAAACAGTGTAAAGCAAATGTTATTTGCGATATTTGTGAGAGGGGAGGCACCCATACAAGCTATATATATAGCTGTGGGCCTCCTCCCCTCCCGATACGCACAGCCCTACGGCATTCGTGGAATCCGGAGCGGCGGTGGAAGTGACATCACTAGTGGTTCCCAGCGCGGCATTTTCGAAAACATCAGTGGGGTAATATCGGAGGTATGGTGTCTGAATTGGCGTGGTGGTGACCAGGGGGTAGGGTACGCACATCAGGTAAGACAAACTCTTTACTTTCAATTCGCATAGCTTCCTTTTTGTTCCGTTTAGGCAGCTCGTGCATCAGAACGCACAGCTCGTCTATTCAGGCCTACAAACAACTTTCTACTTAAACAGTGACACCCAGTGGTGATTCAGCGCATCGGCAGGCTCACTATTTCATAGGCATTGTGAGTAGGATAATTCTTGTACCACAGCGACACCTGGTGGTCATGTTGGGGTCTGCATGGCTTATTTTAGTTAAAACATTTACATGTACATATTAAAGGTCTTTTTAAGTTTTATAAATCATTGCAACAGGTTCAATGAATCTCTGAATTATTCGATTCGGACAATTCCTTATAGAGAGTTTTGACAGCATATATACAGGTACATAAGACGATGTTGTAGGTAGGTTTTACATCACTTGGCGTGAGGTTTCATGATTATACCTGAGCTACCATGTTAGGGAATAAGTCTACAGACTCGATGTAAGTTCTGTCACGACTTCAGGCATGCATAATTGGAATCTTGCACTTACATAGATTCCATTTTAGCAAGACACATGCACTTGAGCACGCATGACCTATCATCATCAGCTAAATTTTCAGTTCCCATTATTAACGCAGTTGTAATCACAACGTTGGTGGTCACGGTTGGGTGAGTTTTAGGTCAGAGCACTAATTAAAATTCCCCACGATATTGCATTCACTTCCACTTGAGGTTAGCGGCTCACCATATCCACTTGTTACTTTTAGATATAACCCTCTCAGGACGGTACTCCTCAAGCTTCAGCATCTTCACAGGGTAGTGTGGACCTGCAGTCTGAAAGAGAGACAGCTACTTCCCTGAGATCGTGGACAGTACCAAGATTCACAGCAGAGTTGTCAAAGAGGGGGATACTGTACCCAGCATCTGCCCAAAAGGCTGAACTTTTCCGGCTCCTTAACTCAGAGACTGCAGGCCCTAACTCAGATTCAGTCTCTATGTGCACTATTCAGACCTCTTTGACCCAACTGCACGCTGCAATTAACAGCATGGCCTCTTCTATATCTAGTTTCGAGAGTAGGGCCTCTACGTCCAGTGCAGGTACTCAACAACCAACTGTCTCAGTTACCCCTGTATCCTACAGTACGAGTTCTTCAATTAACCATCCGAATATAGCTCCTTCGCACATCATCCCAGCCAACATAAGGAAAGCTATATTAGACTGTAAGGACATTAATCTGGCTTCTTTACTTATCGCCACCCATGAAGTGCCAGATAATAAAACTATCGCTCGCGGGGAAGTTTCCGTCATCTTGAAATCCAGGGACACCAGATTAAATAGGAAGCTCAGCATCACAGAATTTGTTCTCGCATTTAGTCTATATAGGGACATGGTATGCTCGGTAGCTCCCAATCGTAGAGAGGAACCTGATTTATATTTATATGAAGTAGTCGATCTAGGTCACGAATACGGAGGTTATGCTTTCTATGAGTATCACCGTTCATATTCAGCTAAAGCAGCAGCCATGTTAGCCCAATTCCAGCACACTCTTGACTGGTCAGTCATTGATACTGAGTTATTATGTCGCCATTTTGCTGATCTGAAATCTCCGGCATGCATTAATTGCAGTTTGTATTCCCATTCGGCCGACTGGTGTGCCGCTAATAGCTTACCGTCAACCAGCACACAGCCTAGAAACACGCCCGACATTCCTCTAGTGAAGATGGTCCCAGGGTTAGACAAACTAGGACGACCTATCAAATTTCTGGGAAAGTCCCAAATATGCAATCATTTTAATGCTTTAGGTTGTTTCTATAATCAGTGCAGACTATTACATCTTTGCACTATTTGCTTCAGGGCACACCCTAGAACAGCATGCCCACAGAAAGGATCCTATCCAGCATGACTAAAGGGACACTGACAGGCCCAATTAGCATATTAAGTTATATATATATCACAGTACAGGTCATATAAAGTGTATTAGAATCATGTAAGTATCCCCCCTGCACACCTTATAAATACGGAAATATAAAGTTTTATAACCTGCTTGTCCGGTCTCCAATCTGCCCAAGGGGCGGCGTTTCATCTGAAAGTGCGCCCAGCCAGCTGCTCCCAACTGCCTTTCTGAAGCCCCGCCCAGCTCATCAATATTCACTTCGCTGGGCGGCGGCTACAACTCTCCAGGTCACGATCCTGCGCATGGGCAATCGAATCCTCCTGGCATCGTTCGTGTGTAATCTTCTGTGCCTGCGCCCCGCGGTGGTTAGATCGCGCCTGTGTACACACCCTGCCTGCGTCCCCGAGCCTCTGCCTCATGCGCATGCGCCTGAAGCGCTGCTGCTATGAACAGTGTCTGGCCCGAACTTCGGCCCGAACCCGCACCCCATTGAAGTCAATGGGGACCCAAACTTTTCGGCACTAAAGAGGCTGTAAAACAGCCCAGGAAAGGGCTAGAGGGCTTCAAAAGGCAGCAAAATGTAGTTAAATCCCCTGCAAACAAATGTGGATAGGGAAATGAATAAAAATAAAAATAAAATAAATAAAAATTAACCAATATCAATTGGAGAGAGGTCCCATAGCAGAAAATCTGGCTTCATGTCAGCAGAGAATCAGTCTTCATGTCATAGCAGAGAATCAGGCTTCACGTCACTCAACACTTGAACAGTCCATTGTCATATATTTAGGCCCCGGCACCCAGACAGAGGAGAGAGGTCCCATAACAGAGATTCAGGCTTCATGTCAGCAGAGAATCAGTCTTCGTGTCATAGCAGAGAATCAGGCTTCACGTCACCCAACACTGGAACAGTCCATTGTCATATATTTTGGCCCCGGCACCCAGACAGAGGAGAGAGGTCCCATAACAGAGATTCAGGCTTCATGTCAGCAGAGAATCAGTCTTCATGTCATAGCAGAGAATCATGCTTCACGTCACCCAACACTGGAACAGTCCATTGTCAGATATTTAGGCCCCGGCACCCAGGCAGAGAAGAGAGGTCCCATAACAGAGATTCAGGCTTCATGTCAGCAGAGAATCAGTTTCATGTCATAGCAGAGAATCAGGCTTCACATCACCCAACACTGGAACAGTCCATTGTCATATATTTAGGCCCCGGCACCCAGACAGAGGAGAGAGGTCCCATAACAGAGATTCAGGCTTCATGTCAGCAGAGAATCAGTCTTCATGTCATAGCAGAGAATCATGCTTCACGTCACCCAACACTGGAACAGTCCATTGTCAGATATTTAGGCCCCGGCACCCAGGCAGAGGAGAGAGGTCCCATAACAGAGATTCAGGCTTCATGTCATAGCAGAGAATCAGGCTTCACGTCACCCAACACTGGAACAGTCCATTGTCATATATTTAGGCCCCGACACCCAGGCAGAAGGGAGAGGTCCCATAACAGAGATTCAGGCTTCATGTCAGCAGAGAATCAGTCTTCATGTCATAGCAGAGAATTATGCTTCACGTCACCCAACACTGGAACAGTCCATTGTCAGATATTTAGGCCCCGGCACCCAGAGAGAGGAGAGAGGTCCCATAACAGAGATTCAGGCTTCATGTCAGCAGAGAATCAGTCCTCATGTCATAGCAGAGAATCAGGCTTCACGTCACCCAACACTGGAACAGTCCTTTGTCATATATTTTGGCCCCGGCACCCAGACAGAAGAGATAGGTCCCATAACAGAGATTCAGGCTCGATGTCAGCAGAGAATCAGGCTTCATGTCATAGCAGAGAATCAGGCTTCACGTCACCCAAAACTGGAACAGTCCATTGTCAGATATTTTGGCCCCGGCACCCAGACAGAGGAGAGAGGTCCCATAGCAGAGATTCAGGCTTCATGTCATAGCAGAGAATCATGCTTCACGTCACCCAAAACTGGAACAGTCCGTTGTCAGATATTTAGGCCCCGGCACCCACACAGAGGAGAGGTTCATTCAACTTTGGGTTGCCCTGCAATATAATGGTAAAATGAAAATAAAAATAGGATTGAATGAGGAAGTGCCCTGGAGTACAATAATATATTGTTAAGGGGAGGTAGTTAATGTCTAATCGGCACAAGGGATGGACAGGTCCTGTGGGATCCATGCCTGGTTAATTTTTATGAACGTCAGCTTGTCCACATTGGCTGTAGACAGGCGGCTGCGTTTGTCTGTAATGACGCCCCCTGCCGTGCTGAATACACGTTCAGACAAAACGCTGGCCGTCGGGCAGGCTAGCACCTCCAAGGCATAAAAGGCTAGCTCTGGCCACGTGGACAATTTGGAGACCCAGAAGTTGAATGGGGCCAAACCATCAGTCAGTACGTGGAGGGGTGTGCAGACGTACTGTTCCACCATGTTAGTGAAATGTTGCCTCCTGCTAACACTTTCCGTATCAGGTGGTGGTGCAGTTAGCTGTGGCGTGTTGACAAAACTTTTCCACTTCCGCTTCCACTTGTTCCCCTGTGACATTTGGGAATGCTCTCAGTAGCGCGTCTACCAACATGCGCTTGTACTCGCGCATCTTCCTATCACACTCCAGTGCAGGAAGTAAGGTGGGCACATTGTCTTTGTACCGTGGATCCAGCAGGGTGGCAACCCAGTAGTCCGCACACGTTAAAATGTGGGCAACTCTGCTGTCGTTGCACAGGCACTGCAGCATGTAGTCGCTCATGTGTGCCAGGTTGCCCAGAGGTAAGGACAAGCTGTGTTTCCCCCCAGCCACGCACCAGTGATGGGCCCGAGCTGCGTTGGGTGCCGCCCTGCTGTGACCATGCTTCATCCTCGTCCTCCTCCTCCTCCAGTACTGGGCCCTGGCTGGCCACATTTGTACCTGGCCTCTGCTGTTGCAAAAAACCTCCCTCTGAGTCACTTCGAAGAGACTGGCCTGAAAGTGCTAAAAATGACTCCTCTTCCTCCTCCTCCTTCTGGGCCACCTCCTCTTCCATCATCACACTAAGTGTTTTCTCAAGGAGACATAGAAGTGGTATTGTACCGCTGATAACGGCATCATCGCCACTGGCCATGTTGGTGGAGTACTCAAAACAGCGCAACAGGGCACACAGGTCTCGCATGGAGGCCCAGTCATTGGTGGTGAAGTGGTGCTGTTCCGCAGTGCGACTGACCCGTGCGTGCTGCAGCTGAAACTCCACTATGGCCTGCTGCTGCTCGCACAGGCTGTCCAGCATGTGCAAGGTGGAGATCCACCTGGTGGGCACGTTTCATATGAGGCGGTGAGCGGGAAGGCCGAAGTTACGCTGTAGCGCAGACAGGCGAGCAGCGGCAGGATGTGAACGCCGGAAGCGCGAATAGACGGCCCGCACTTTATGCAGCAGCTCTGACATGTCGGGGTAGTTGTGAATGAACTTCTGCACCACCAAATTCAGCACATGCGCCAGGCAAGGGATGTGCCTCAAACCGGCTAGTCCCAGAGCTGCAACGAGATTTCGCCCATTATCGCACACCACCAGGCCGGGCTTGAGGCTCACTGGCAGCAACCACTCGTCGGTCTGTTGTTCTATACCCCGCCACAACTCCTGTGCGGTGTGGGGCCTGTCCCCCAAACATATGAGTTTCAGAATGGCCTGCTGACGTTTACCCCGGGCTGTGCTGAAGTTGGTGGTGAAGGTGTGTGGCTGACTGGATGAGCAGGTGGAAGAAGAGGAGGAGGAAGCCGAGTAGGAGGAGGAGGAGGCAACAGGAGGCAAAGAATGTTGCCCTGCGATCCTTGGCGGCGGAAGGACGTGCGCAAAACAGCTCTCCGCCTGGGGCCCAGCCGCCACTACATTTACCCAGTGTGCAGTTAGGGAGATATAGCGTCCCTGGCCGTGCTTACTGGTCCACGTATCTGTGGTTAGGTGGACCTTGCCACAGATGGTGTTGCGCAGTGCACACTTGATTTTATCGGATACTTGGTTGTGCAGGGAAGGCACGGCTCTCTTGGAGAAGTAGTGGCGGCTGGGAACAACATACTGTGGGACAGCAAGCGACATGAGCTGTTTGAAGCTGTCTGTGTCCACCAGCCTAAATGACAGCATTTCATAGGCCAGTAGTTTAGAAATGCTGGCATTCAGGGCCAGGGATCGAGGGTGGCTAGGTGGGAATTTACGCCTTCTCTCAAATGTTTGTGAGATGGAGAGCTGAACGCTGCCGTGTGACATGGTTGAGATGCTTGGTGACGGAGGTGGTGGTGTTGGTGGTACATCCCCTGTTTGCTGAGGCGGAGGAATAGGCCGAGGCGGCAGCAGCAGCAGAGGCTGAGGCGGCAGCAGCAGAAGAGGTAGCAGGGGAAGCCTGAGTGACTTCCTTGTTTTTAAGGTGTTTACTCCACTACAGTTCATGCTTTGCATGCAGGTGCCTGGTCATGCAGGTTGTGCTAAGGTTCAGAACGTTAATGCCTCACTTCAGGCTCTGATGGCACAGAGTGCAAACCACTCGGGTCTTGTCGTCAGCACATTGTTTGAAGAAGTGCCATGCCAGGGAACTCCTTGAAGCTGCCTTTGGGGTGCTAGGTCCCAGATTACGGCGGTCAGTAGCAGACGGAGTCTCTTGGTGGCGGGTGTTCTGCTTTTGCCCACTGCTCCCTCTTTTGCTACGCTGTTGGCTCGGTCTCACCACTGCCTCTTCCTCTGAACTGTGAAAGTCAGTGGCATGACCTTCATTCCATGTGGGGTCTAGGACCTCATCGTCCCCTGCATTGTCTTCCACCCAGTCTTCCTCCCTGACCTCCTGTTCAGTCTGCACACTGCAGAAAGAAGCAGCAGTTGGCACCTGTGTTTCGTCATCATCAGAGACGTGCTGAGGTGGTATTCCCATGTCCTCATCATCAGGAAACATAAGTGGTTGTGCGTCAGTGCATTCTATGTCTTCCACCGCTGAAGAAGGCCTAGGTGGATGCTCTTGGGAAACCCTGCATAACTTGAGGCTCAGACAGTTTCCCTGATATGCATGGGGGTGATGTGACAGACTGATGGGCTTGGTTTTCAGGCGCCATCTGTGCGCTTTCTGCAGAAGACTGGGTGGGAGATATTGTGAAAGTGCTGGATCCACTGTCGGCCACCCAATTGACTAATGCCTGTACCTGCTCAGGCCTTACCATCCTTAGAACGGCATTGGGCCCCACCAAATATCGCTGTAAATTCTGGCGGCTACTGGGACCTGAGGTAGTTGGTACACTAGGACGTGTGGCTGTGGCAGAACGGCCACGTCCTCTCCCAGCACCAGAGGGTCCACTAACACCACCACGACCATGTCCTCTTCCGCGTCCCTTACTAGATGTTTTCCTGATTGTTACCGTTCACCACAATAAGAAAAATATTATTTGGCCCAATGTATTGAATTCAAATTCAAGCCTTCTTTTACAGACACCTAACACTAATACAGGTACAGCAGTAACGACAGATTTAGCTGACTATAAATTTGAGGCCTATTATTTAGGCGCTGGGTGACAGGTATACGTTTACGGACAGAATTAGACTTGGAAATGCACGGTAGCGTGTGTGTGAAGTTATTGAGAATGACCCTATCTGCCCCTTCAATCTAATATACCCTATTAAGGATAGATTTAAAGTAGGCCTGATACAGCAGAAACAACTGATTTAGGGAATTGCTAAGTTGGGAATTGTATTTCAACCCAGAACAAAAACTGTGCTTTGGCGGACACTAAATGAATTGACCAGCCTCAGCAATAAACACAGATTTAGCTGAATATAAATTTGAGGCCTATTATTTAGGCGCTGGGTGACAGGTATACGTTTACGGACAGAATTAGACTTGGAAATGCACGGTAGCGTGTGTGTGAAGTTATTGAGAATGACACTATCTGCACCTTCAATCTAATATACCCTTTTAAGGATAGATTTAAAGTAGGCCTGATACAGCAGAAACAACTGATTTAGGGAATTGCTAAGTTGGGAATTGTATTTCAACCCAGAACAAAAACTGTGCTTTGGCGGACACTAAATGAATTGACCAGCCTCAGCAATAATCACAGATTTAGCTGAATATAAATTTGAGGCCTATTATTCAGGCGCTGGGTGACCGGTATACGTTTACGGACAGAATTAGACTTGAAAATGCACAGTAGCGTGTGTGTGAAGTTATTGAGAATGACACTATCTGCACCTTCAATCTAATATACCCTTTTATGGATAGATTTAAAGTAGGCCTGATACTGCAGAAACAACTGATTTAGGGAATAGCTAAGTTGGGAATTGTATTTCAACCCAGAACAAAAACTGTGCTTTGGCGGACACTAAATAACTTGACCAGCTACAGCAATAACCACAGATTTAGCCGACTATAAATTTGAGGCCTATAATTAAGTGCTGGGTGACAGACATACGTTTACGGACATAATTAGACTTGGAAATGCACAGTAGCGTGTGTGTGAAGTTATCGAGAATGACACTATCTGCACCTTCAATCTAATATACCCTTTTAAGGATAGATTTGAAGGAGGCCTGATACAGCAGAAACAACTGATTTAGGGAATTGCTAAGTTGGGAATTGTATTTCAACCCAGAACAAAAACTGTGCTTTGGTGGACACTAAATGAATTGACCAGCCTCAGCAATAAACACAGATTTAGCTGTATATAAATTTGAGGCCTATTATTTAGGCGCTGGGTGACAGGTATACGTTTACGGACAGAATTAGACTTGGAAATGCACGGTAGCGTGTGAAGTTATTGAGAATGACCCTATCTGCACCTTCAATCTAATATACCCTTTTATGGATAGATTTAAAGTTGGCCCGATACAGCAGAAACAACTGATTTAGGGAATTGCTAAGTTGGGAATTGTATTTCAACTCAGAACAAAAATATATATTCTTTGCCAGACAGCAGACAGTATTACAATTGGCTGGCCACAGCTGAAACACCAGATTTAGGGTACTGCTATTTTGGCAATTGTATTTCACCCCTCAATAAAATAGCAAGCACAGCCAAGCCCCTGATGTAGGATATAGCAAAAAAATAACCACACTATTGATGGTTAAATGGACTTGGTGGCAGCTTGTGCTGGCGCACCACAAAAACGGTCTGGGCAGCCTAAAAACAGTGAGCAATTAAATAGCAGCAGTTCAATGATCCACAGCTGTAGATCGATCACTGAATTAAGTGTTTTTGAGGAGTTAATCACTGCCTAATCTCGCCCTAACAGTCGCAGCTGCAACCTCTCCCTACACTGATCAGAGCAGAGTGACGTGAGGCGCTACATGACTCCAGCTTAAATAGAGGCTGGGTCACATGCTGCACTGGCCAATCACAGCCATGCCAATAGTAGGCATGGCTGTGACGGCCTCTTGGGGCAAGTAGTATGACGCTTGTTGATTGGCTGCTTTGCAGCCTTTCAAAAAGCGCCAAGAAATCGACGAACACCGAACCCGAACCCGGACTTTTACAAAAATGTTCGGGTTCGGGTCCGTGTCACGGACACCCCAAAATTCAGTACGAACCAGTATACAATTCGGGTTCGCTCATCCCTACTGTCACGAACTATGGATCCAAGCGCTCCGGATCCCACAGCTGTGACGTAGGGGTCTGTGACGGAGTCTGCACACACACAGAGACCTCACGTGACCGGGGTATTACCATTCGGCTAACACCCCCCCCCACTATACTTCGGTAACTGCCACCAAGTGGGTTCCCGGTCCACGAGCCGACTATCCGGGTAATTCACTATCACACAGATCAGTGGATGAACCGGATATCACTTACTGACCAGCCGCAGTCAATCACCCCCAGCTACAAATCCTAAATGCAATTTAACTAACTACCTGGTACAGAGGCGTACATAGGAATCACTGGGCCCCATAGCAAAAATCTGAATTGGGCCCCTTAACCCCGCCCACTACCCACCATGGCCCCTCCCACTTCCTGACTTTGCTCCTCCCATGCCACACCCCCATTAAATAAATTTATACATGACCTACAGAAACTGTTAGGGGTTTCCTGGGGGTGACCTGTCACATGGGATATCTGCTGCAGCCTGCAGGTCTCCTTATTTGGGGTGCCATGTTAGGCTACCTTCACACTTGCGTTCGGGTCTCCGCTTGTGAGTTCCGTTTGAAGGCTCTCACAAGCGGATCCGTCCAGCCCTAATGCATTCTGAGTGGATGCGGATCCGCTCAGAATGCATCAGTATGGCTCCGTCTGTCCTCCGCTCAGCAGGCGGACACTTGAACGCTGCTTGCAGCGTTCGGGTGTCCGCCTGGCCGTGCGGAGGCAAACGGATCCGTCCAGAGTTACAATGGACGTCAATGGGGGCGGATCAGTTTGAAGTTGACACAGTAAGGCTCAATTTTCAAACGGATCCGTCCCCCATTGACTTTCAATGTAAAGTCAAAACGGATCCGTTTGCACTATCATGAACAAAAAAAAAAAATGTTAGTTTTTTTTGTTCATGTTAATGCAAACGGATCCGTTCTGAACGCAAGTGTGAAAGTTGCCTTAAAGGGAATCTGTCACTAGCAATTTACCCCCAATTTTTTTTTCATGAATCCATGTTTAACAGAGAACCTGTTTTCCATCTGTCTTGTTCTTTTGATTGTGAGTCTTGTCATTTCTTCAAAAAATCGATTCTTATGATATGTAAATGAAGCTGTAAGGAGCCCAGAGGGGCGTTATTCTTTCTCCACGGTGCCCAGGAACGCCCCTCTGAAGTGCCGTGCCCGGCTAAATTTGAAAACTAATAACGCCTCCAAGTTCATCTAAATCGCCTCCCAAATCCGATCCTCCTCTCGCCGGCATCCCAAATCCCACGCAGGCGCAGTGCCGTCAGTCATCTTATCATAGCGCAGGCAATCGCCGGCACTGCGCCTGCGCGGGATTTGGGATGCCAGCGAGAGGAGGATCGGATTTGGGAGGCGATTTAGATGAACTTGGAGGCGTTATTAGTTTTCAAATTTAGCCGGGCACGGCACTTCAGAGGGGCGTTCCTGGGCACCGTGGAGAAAGAATAACGCCCCTCTGGGCTCCTTACAGCGTCATTTACATATCATAACAATCGATTTTTTGAAGAAATGACAAGACTCACAATCAAAAGAACAAGACAGATGGAAAAAAGGTACTCATGGATCCATGTTTAATAAAGTACCTTTTTTCCATCTGTGTTCTTCTTTTCCATGTCAGTCTTGTCCTTTCTTCTAAAAATCGATTCTTAGGATATGCAAATACAGGAACGGTGCCCCTCTGAAGTGCCGTGCCCGCCTAAATATGAAAACTCTAACATCTCCATGTTTAGCTGAATCGCCTCCCAGAGGCGCGGCTAAGTCCTCAACACCCGCCCCCCTCCTCAGCGCTGCGCTCTGCAAACACCCGATCCTCCTCTCGTCGGCGTCCCAAATCCCGCGCAGGCGCAGTGCCGGCGATTGCCTGCGCCTGCGCTCTGATAATACGGCTGAGGGCAACAGCTTCAACATCGTCACTGGGCTCGGCGCATGCCCAGTGACGATGTTGAAGCTGTTGCCCTCAGCCGTATTATCAGAGCGCAGGCGCAGGCAATCGCCGGCACTGCGCCTGCGCGGGATTTGGGACGCCGACGAGAGGAAGATCGGGTATTTGCAGTCAGAGCGCGGCGCTGAGGAGGGGGGCGGGTGTCTAGGGCCTTAGCCGCGCCTCTGGGAGGCGATTCAGCTAAACATGGGGGGGGCCCTGGGGAGAAAAGCAGCCGCATAGCCGGCTGCAGGTCATGAGTGGGCGGGGCCTTATCTGCGCTACGGGCCCCCCAGTGCCGCGGGCCCCATAGCAGTGGCGTGGTCTGCCTCTATGGGCGGTACGCCACTGACCTGGTAACGTCTCTTCAAAGGCAAGGTACGTTGTTCAGCAGCTTAGAATATGGAAGACTTGGCCATTTAGATTTTATAATCTTTAATAAGAGGTAAAAAGCAGTGCATACAAGTCTAATGAAAATTACTATAAATCTACCGAATAATAATAACAATATAAATAATCACGACAGTTCAAATGAAAGGGAAAAAGATGAAAGAATACTTAGTTTCTCTGGAGGGTTTCAGATGGTCGTTCATATGTCCTTTTTGAATCCTTGCAAACCCCTTTTCAGTATGTATCAGGGGAGACCCTCAAATTTCTTCTGATACAGGGATATGCCGTCAATGTCCAATTAAGTGTCTGGTGATGTTCCATGGGTCTCTCTCCTCTGTCCTTGTGCATGGATTTTTATGAACTCTCCCATGGGCAGGAGACTTACTCCTGTCAGCCAATGGCAGCAGAGTGACTGTCAATACTAGGGATGGCCCCCAAGTGTTTTATCACCCCATCAAAGTTCAGTTCCTACAATGAGGATTATACTTAAGCCCGTATCTCCTTGATACATCGGCATATTTTTATACAGAATACATATTTGCGATCCTTATTTATTTACCTACAGAATGAGACCACACACGGTAATGCTGGGACCTGTAGTTCTTCTACCACCCATAGGTCAGCTAAGGAATCACATCCTCTAGTCATATTTGATACCCAATTAACCACAATACTCTGTAGAGCCTGGATCTGGTGTCAGAAAGGGCATAAGTTGATTCATAAATGAAATATGAAAGTGGACTGGTTTTATGCCCAGAGCTAATTAAGGGCTATTAGCTCTCCTCAAACCAGACCTGGAAATTAATGACGTCATGCTCCAGCCAGGCTTGACAGCGAGCTAATCTTATCTTAAAGGACAGGATGAGCTGGGCCTGGTATAGCCTTTATGACCCTTTTATAGCTGGCCTCAAAGAGTAGTGGTAATAAAAGTGTCCATCTATATCATAGGCGACCCAGGCTTCAGGAAGATGAGAGTTCACCGTTTTTTTACATATGCCAGAAGCATATAAGATGGCTACCCAGAGGAATTATGTATGTATGCCGGCACACCTACCAGTAAAGTTTTGACTTTCTTAGGTGTGCCGTTAGACATGGTGAAGTTACAGGCCAGCTTACCCGTGGATAAGTTGTCTAGAATTAAGGAAGCAGTGCAGAGGTCAGCCTGTTGTAAAATGACCAATAGGGCCCAACTTCAGAGTCTTCTAGGAATGCTAAACTTCGCAATGCAGATAATTCCACAAGGGAGATCTTCAATTTCCAGGTTGCTTAGTTTACTGCATTCAGCCCCAGACTATGACAGCATCATCCAATTAGATAGACCAGCACTCGCAGATTTAGCCATGTGGGACACTTTTTTAACCCACTGGAATGGAGTGTTATTTTTTGTCCCTCCGGTGTCCAGTGAGTCCCCTATTATTCATACAGACGCCTCGGCATCAGTGGGTTTCGCAGCTATACATGGGAATCACTGGTTGGCTAGTTCCTGGCCGTCTGAAGTAGCAGACATTCCAGGTTTCTCTCACTCTTCTCCTTTGTTCGAAGTTTACCCTATAGTTGCAGCAGCAGTGGCATGACAAAGGCAGATCCACCTCTAGCGAAGTAAGGTCCTTAGTAAGGAGACTAGTATGGATAGCTTTACAGTGTAATTTCCATTTTGAGTGTGCACACATACCTGGCAAACAAAATACAGCAGCAGACGCCTTGTCCAGGCTTAACTTTGAACTTTTTTTTCAGATCTCCCCCGAAGCAGATCAACTGCAAACACCAACGCCACATCACAAACTGCTGTTCATAGACTGATGGCACACTAGGCAACTGCCAGGTCACTGATCAACAAATCTCTCTTGATTAATACGTGGAGAAATTACAACACAGCCTGGGCTAGGTTTATTAAATTCAAAGAAACATACCCTCGGTCTGATTTAGGGGACATTTCTTATATACTTGCTTTTGTTGGTTTTTGCCACACCAATCTGAAGCTATCATATAATACCATTAAAGTATACTTAGCAGGCATCCAACATCATTGATATCTTCTATATCCCGATAAGCCATCCTTGTTTTCTGCATATCCCGTCAAGGCTATATTGAAGGGCCTTCAACATACCACTTCAAAACCAAAAATCAAAAGACAACCTCTTGCAGGCTCAATGTTCCGAGATTTATCCAATATGTTAGATAAGGAACCTTTTGGCCGCTATACTAGCCTATTGATTAAAACAGCATTATACCTAAGCTTTTACGGCTTTCTAAGACCAGGGGAATTTACTTGCGCGGCCTCGTCTACCTCGGTTATTAGGAAAGAACATCTCAAATGGGTAGGCAACAAGTTCGTCCTCACCTTAGTACATTCTAAAACCTCACGGCCAGGCGAGATGGTAGAAATCAGTTACTTCCCAACGAATAACTAATGGTGTCCAGTAGCTCTTCTGTTTAGGTGGTTGGATGTTAATAACTCTGCCCCAGCTCAGTCCCCCTTATTGACACATGAAGCAGCTCCTCTTAGTATCCAAACTTTCCTTAAATACATCTGCACTCTGCTGTCATCACTCGGGGTCGACCCCTTGACGATAACTAGTCATTCTATCAGAATAGGGGCCGCGTCTGCGGCGTCCAAGAATAATATACCTGTCCACATTATCAAAAGGTTGGATAGATGGAAATCTTCATGCTATGCCAGATATATTCCCAATCCTTGTGTAGAAATGTCTCAGGCTTTTCAGCAATTGTTATAGTGAAGATAACGTAATTAAACACATACGAATATTTTGTAATTATTTGTTTGTCTTTTTGGCCCACTTTAGGCTGCCCTAACAGATAGCAGTCCCGCCACAGCTCCACTGCTATTAGGAATCATATTCGCTCGCTTAGCCGTACTGAACACAAGTGTAAAGCAAATGTTATTTGCGATATTTGTGAGAGGGGAGGCACCCATGCGAGCTATATATATGTATAGCTGCGGGTCTCCTCCACTCTCGATACGCACAGCCCTACGGCATTCGTAGTACCTACCCACCCATACCCCTTTTAATTTCTTATCATTTTCTGAAAACTTTTATACCTAGGTTGGCCCACTTTAGGCTGCCCTAAAAGATAGTAGTCCTGCCACACCTCCACTGCTGTTATTAGGAATCGTATTAACTCGCTTAGCCGTACTGAACAGAAATAGAGTTAATTGTAATCCATTAGGAGGTATATTTGTAATCTAAGGAACAGTATAAAACAGTAGATAAAAGCACATAAAATAGCAGCAAAAATTAGAACCATAGTTCCGTGAGGCTCTCAAGGACCCTGAGAAAGGGGATAAAACAAACAATACGCAAACTGGGATGTAAACAGTTGTTGAAGATGGGGGGAGTCCTGACAAACATGGCCATCCAGCTGATGCTGTAACTAACGGCAATGGAGTAAACAAAACTGGCCAACATTCTCTCAGATTTCAGGACCAGTCCACACTGTGGCTCCCATAAGTTCTTTATTAAGGTAAAGAGGCATTTTTAGAGAAGGATTTGGCTGAGCAGTCAGCCTCTTGAATGCTGCAGTGACCTGCTGCAAGCCAGAATCCCTAGCCGGTGCAGAGGTGGGCAAAACCTCTGACTGAAGAGTCTCTGGAAGGCAAACTGGGGGTGCCTGTGGGAGCTTCCAGGGTAGTACATAGGGTTGTACTCTGGGATTAAAAGTTAGAACTGAGTTATTGATCTGACCCACCCGTAACATCGGGGGTGCTGCCAGGTCAGGGATGAGGGGCTCTGGCTCAGGTTGTGCCCGTTCCCTGAAACGCAATTGGCCATCCGGGGCTTCTTGTAAGCATCGGACTCTCCCTGCAGAGCCTAAATCTTCCTGCCAGGACTCTGGGGTAGAAGCAGGGGTTAATGGCTTGGCCAAATGGGTCACTCCTGCGGCAAAGGGGCTTTGTACAGACCGCATCATGGTGTATTCCACCTGATCCCTGACATATAAGTTGTGGCGGGCCTGCGGCAGATAGTTCCCGCTTAACAGAGCTGCGGCCCACGAATATTTCGGCTCCCGAATAATTATCTTGAAGGAAGCCCACTCCCATCTCCACAGAGAACCATAACACTGATCCAGTGCGCCGGGCGAGTTTAGGATTGCTGGGCCGGGGGTCATCCAAGACTTGCTTAACCCACTCTTCAACTGCTGTCTTATATTCCCACTGGCTCTGGGCATGACAGGTAATTTTGAGGGACACTTCGGTGTTAAGGTGACTTGGTTTGGGGCTGTCCAGTCTGGGCGGCGGAGTGGAAACTCCAGCTGCCTCCACCATGCCAGTGGGCATGTGGAGTGGGGCCTCTCCAGGCCTAGCAAAGGTGTCGGGGACCACCGGGTGCGATGCAGGGGCAGCTACGGTTTGGACCGGGGAATCAGGGAGCGGGACTGCTACAACCTGATGTCGCAACCAGGTGGCCGATGCCTCCTGCTAGTGCGCGGGGTCCATCTTGGCGGCAATATGGGTTGGGCGTTCGGCAGCCGCAGTGGAATCCACAGCCTCCGGAATCTGGACTGGAGGGCTGACTACATCCACTAGTGGGACTATCTCCTCCTGAAGTACTGGAGACCTCTGTCAAAAGAAGAAGGAGGGTTGTGAGACCTCCAAAACGCATTGGAATAACTGTATTTTCTACTGAAATAAACTGCATTTGATCAGAAGCCTTATCGTTTGGCGGCCATCAATTGATACCATCTGATATGCGATCCTGGCTAGGGGGGCAGTTGGTCACGGGTGTCTTGAGCTTTATCCTGTGACTAACCCCCTGTGAAGTGAGTACTCAAACCTTCAGAATCACCAACCTCCTGTTAGGAGATTATTCTGTATCATCACCATCATCTGGTATAACGGGGTATTACTTACCATACCTATCTCCTCCATACTCCTGGGAGTGGCGCCTACTATAGTGTTTTCTTTTTGAGTCACGTCCGGTTGGATCCATTCAGTTGGGCTGGAACCACCAGACGAGATTCATCCATTACTGGTATTTGTCTGTTGGGATTGGAAAAAAAAAATGTTTTCACTTCCCTATAACACTTGTGCTGCCTTCCCTTAATAGTTACAGAACGGCACATAGACGGTGGTGCTATTTTATTTTTAATTTTCTTTATACACACCAGCATCTTCTCCATTCCTCTGGCGCCTTTTTCCCAGGGCTAATAACCCTGGTGGAATCACTCAACCTCTTTTTTCTCTTCTCCTATTGCTGTACAAAATCAGGCCGGTCATCGATCACTTTGGGGCCAAATTTTTGGAGGCCTATGTACCTAGAAGGGAGGACGCGGTTGATGAGCCTCTCATTGCTTTCAAGGGGAGACTCATTTTCCACCAGTATGCTCCTTCTAAGCGGGCGAGGTATGGCTTGAAGCTGTATAAAAAGTTTTGTGTGTAAGAGGGGCGAGATTCCGGTATTCAACCCCCAGAATGTCCCCCCACTGTGGGTGTTAGCGGGAAACTTGTGTGGGACCTTATGCACCCACTGCTAGATAAGTGTTACCATCTGTACGTGGATAACTTTTATACTAGTATCCCCTTGTTCCAGTCCCCTTGTTCCACGTCCGCTTGTGGGACCGTGCGGAAAAATCAATGTGGCCTCCCTACCCACCCCCTCCAGGTACCTATCCCCAGGAGTGAGACCCATGCCCTTACCAGTGGAAACCTGTTGCTGGTCAGATATAAGGACAAGAGGGATGTCCTTGTACTGTCCACAATTCACGGTAACGGCATCACCCCTGTCCCTGTGCGATGTACCGCGGTCCTCAAGCCTACAATCGGAATAAGTGAGGAGTTGATCTCTCTGATCAAGTCCTCAAGCCATATAATGTGATGCGCAAAACCTGGACAGGTTGCCTTATACAACTCTTTTGTGCTGTCCCAGAGCGCTGGCAACACAGGGAAATTCCAAAGACAATCAGAAAAAAAAACTATGGTTCTCAGACTTCAGACTAAAACCCCAAACATTTTTTTTCAAAAATATTTTGTAAAAATAAAATAAAAATAAAAAAGTAGGCATATTAGGCATCACTGCGTCCGTAAGAATCTGCTCTATAAAAATACCCCATGACCTAACCCCTCAGATGAACACGGTCAAAATTTTTTAATAAAAAGGGTACCAAAACAACAATTGTTTGGCAAATTTTCCATTTTAAAACGTTTTTTCCAGTAACAAAGAAAGGATTAACAGCCAAACAAAACATAATATTTATTACCCTGATTCTGCTGTTTACAGAAACACCCCATATGTGGTCATAAACTGCTCTATGACCAAACGGCAGGGTGCAGAAGGAAAGGAACACCGTATGGTTTCTGGAAGGCAGATTTTGATGGCCTTTTTTTGGGGGCACCATGTCCCATTTGAAGAACCCCTGATGCACCCCTAGAGTAGAAACTCCATAAAAGTTACCCCATCTAAAAAACTACACCCCTCAAAGTATTTTTTGACATTTTACCAGTGAAATGAAGTACAATATGTGACGAAAAAACTGTCTCAGAATGGCCTGGATAAGTCAAAGTGTTTTAAAGTTATCACCACATAAAGTGACACTGGTCAGATTTTCAAAAAATGGCCTGGTCCTTAAGGTGAAAATGAGCCCGATCCCTAAGGGGTTAAAGGATCTGCAGGAATAAAGTTATCACCACATAAAGTGACACTGGTCAAATTTGCAAAAAATGGCCTGGTCCTTAAGGTGAAAATGAGCCCAGTCCCTTAGGGGTTAAAGGATCTGCAGGAATCTGGTAATATCTCCCGTATTTTTCATATGTCTGGGCTATGGGGCAGAGTGGCAAGATGAAAGCCTTTTCTTACGAAGAAAACATCCAAGCCAGGCTACATTTTGCAAAAACACATCTGAAGTCTCCCAAAATCATGTGGGAAAAGGTGTTTTGGTCTGATGAAACCAAGGTTGAACGTTTTGGCCATAATTCCAAAAGATATGTTTGGCCCAAAAACAACACTGCACATCACCAAAAGAACACCATACCCACAATGAAGCATGGTGGTGACAGCATCATGCTTTGGGGCTGTTTTACTTTAGCTGGAACTGCGGCCTTAGTTAAGCTAGCGGGAATTGTGAACAGTTCCAAATACCAGTCAATATTGTCACAAATCCTTCAGGCTTCTGCTAGAAAGCTGAACATGAAGAGGAACTTCATCTTTCAGCATGACAACGACCCAAAGCATACATCCACATCAACAAAGGAATGGCTTCACCAGAAGAAGATTAAAGTTTTGGAATGGCCCAGCCAGAGCCCAGAACTGAATCCAATTGAGAATCTGTGGGGTGATCTGAAGAGGGCTGTGCACAGGAGATGCCCTCGCAATCTGACAGATTTGGAGTGTTTTTACAAAGAAGAGTGGGCAAATATTGCCAAGTCAAAATGTACCATGCTGATAGACTCATACCCAAAAAGACTGAGTGTTGTAATACAATCAAAAGGTGCTTCAACAAAGTATTAGTTTAGGGGTGTGCACACTTACAGTACAGACCAAAGGTTTGGACACACCTTCTCATTCAAAGAGTTTTCTTTATTTTCATAACTATGAAAATTGTAGATTCACACTGAAGGCATCAAAACTATGAATTAACACATGTGGAATTCTATACATAACAAAAAAGTGTGAAACAACTGAAAATATGTCATATTCTAGGTTCTTCAAAGTAGCCACCTTTTGCTTTGAGTACTGCTTTGCACACTCTTAGCATTCTCTTGATGAGCTTCAAGAGATAGTCACCTGAAATGGTCTTCCAACAGTCTTGAAGGAGTTCCCAGAGATGCTTAGCACTTGTTGGCCCTTTTGCCTTCACTCTGCGGTCCAGCTCACCCCAAACCATCTCGATTGGTTTCAGGTCCGGTGACTGTGGAGGCCAGATCATCTGGCGCAGCACCCTATCACTCTCCTTCATGGTCAAATTGCCCTTACACAGCCTGGAGGTGTGTTTGAGGTCATTGTCCTGTTGAAAAATAAATGAAGGTCCAACTAAACGCAAACCGGATGGAATAGCATGCCGCTGCAAGATGCTGTGGAAGCCATGCTGGTTCAGTATGCCTTCAATTTTGAATAAATCCCCAACAGTGTCACCAGCAAAGTGCCCCCACACCATCACACCTCCTCCTCCATGCTTCACGGTGGGATATAGGCATGTAGAGTCCATCCGTTCACCTTTTCTGCGTCGCACAAAGACACGGTGGTTGGAACCAAAGATCTCAAATTTGGACTCATCAGACCAAAGCACAGATTTCCACTGGTCTAATATCCATTCCTTGTGTTCTTTAGCCCAAACAAGTCTCTTCTGCTTGTTGCCTGTCCTTAGCAGAGGTTTCCTATCAGATATTCTACCATGAAGGCTTGATTCACACAGTCTCCTCTTAACAGTTGTTCTAGAGATGTGTCAGCTGCTAGAGCTCTGTGTGGCATTGACCTGGTCTCTAATCTGAGCTGCTGTTAACCTGCGATTTCTGAGGCTTTTTTCTTGCCATAATACAAATTCTAACAGTCTATTCAGTAGGACTATCAGCTGTGTATCCACCTGACTTCTCCACAACGCAACTGATGGTCCCAACCCCATTTATAAGGCAAGAAATGCCACTTATTAAAACTGACAGGGCACACCTGTGAAGTGAAAACCATTTCAGGTGACTACCTCTTGAAGCTCATCAAGAGAATGCCAAGAGTGTGCAAAGCAGTAATCAAAGCAAAAGGTGGCTAACTTTGAAGAACCTAGAATATGACATATTTTCAGTTGTTTCACACTTTTTTGTTATGTATATAATTACATATGTGTTAATTCATAGTTTTGATGCCTTCAGTGTGAATCTACAATTTTCATAGTCATGAAAATAAAGAAAACTCTTTGAATGAGGTGTGTCCAAACTTTTGGTCTGTACTGTATGCAACCTTATTATTTTATATTTATATATTTTTTCTTCCCTCTACCTAAAAGATTTCAGTTTGTTTTTCAATTGAGTTGTACAGTTTATAGGTGACATTAAAGGTGGAAAAAGTTCTGAAATAATGTATCTTTTTTACATCACAGAAACCTGACAGGTGGATACATAGCTGATAGTCCTACTGAATAGACTGTTAGAATTTGTATTATGGCAAGAAAAAAGCAGCTAAGTAAAGAAAAACGAGTGGCCATCATTACTTTAAGAAATGAAGGTCAGTCAGTCTGAAAAATTGGGAAAACTTTGAAAGTGTCCCCAAGTGCAGTCACAAAAACCATCAAGCGCTACAAAGAAACTGGCTCACATGCGGATTGACCCAGGAAAGGAAGACCAAGAGTCACCTCTGCTGCGGAGGATACCGTATTTTTCGCCCCATAAGACACACTTTTTTCCCCCCCAAAATGGGGGGGGAAATGCCCCTGTGTCTTATGGGGCGAATGCTGCCAGTTTTTCATCGCAAGCTGCGATGTACGAGCGAGCGGGGACTCGGGAAGGGAATGGGAGGAGGAGCTGGGGGCCAGCAATAGCGGCGGGGCGGTGCAGTCACTGTACTATAGCCCCGCCGCTCCGGTATACTAATATAAAATGTCTTATTCAATTAATAGTTATTAAACATGCCCCCTCACTCCTATTATTACGTTACATCCTAACTGCTTCAGTAGAATGCAGGCAGGCAGACCGGACGGGCGGAAGCGTAACTCCCTGATGTCACGTGCCTGCGCCGCCTACTTTATGAATGAAGCAGGCGGCGCAGGCAAGTGACGTCAGTGAGTGACGCGCCGGCCGCCCGGCCTGCCTGCCTCCATTGTACTGAAGCGGTTAGGATGTAAGGTACTATTAGGAGTTGGGGGGCATGTTTAACAACTATTAATTGAATAAGACATCTTATATTTGTATACTGGAGCGGCCGGGGGGGCGATCTGTGGATGACATTTTTATGGGGGACATCTGTGGATGGCACAGTTATGGGCTGGGGGGGTCTGTGGATGGCACTGTTATGGGCTGGGGGGTCTGTGGATGGCACTGTTATGGGGTGGTGGGATCTGTGGATTGCACATATATAACAGTGCTACCCACAGATCCCCCCTCTAACAGTGCCATCCACCGATCCCTCCCTGTAACAGTGCCAGCCACAGATCCCCCTGTAACAGTGCAAGCCACAGATCCCCCCATAACAGTGTCCATCACAGATCCCCCCCCATAACAGTGTCTGTCATCCATAGATCCCACCCATAACAGTGTCCGTCATCCACAGATCCCCCCATCCCATAACAGTGTCCGTCATCCACAGATCCCCCCATAACAGTGTCAGTCATCCACAGATCCCCCATAATAGTGTCAGTCATCCACATATCCCCCCATAACAGTGTACATCATCCACAGATCCCCCTATAACAGTGTACATCATCCACAGATCCCCCCCATAACAGTGTCAGTCACCCACAGATCCCCCATAACAGTGTCCGTCATCCACAGATCCCCAGTAATAGTGCCATCCACAGACCACCATTCGTTCCAAACCCACCAAACACACAGCACACCATTTGGTTAAAAATATATTTTTTTCTTATTTTCCTCCCCAAAAACCTAGGTGCGTCTTATGGGCCGGTACATCTTATATGGCGAAAAATGCGGTAAGTTCAACCGAATCACCAGCCTCAGAAATCGCAGGTTAACAGCAGCTCAGATTAGAGACCAGGTCAATACCACACAGAGTTCTGGCAGCAGACACATCTCTAGAACAACTGTTAAGAGGAGACTGTGTGAATCAGGCCTTCATGGTAGAATATCTGCTAGATAACCACTGCTAAGGACAGGCAGCAAGCAGAAGAGACTTGTTTGGGCTAAAGAACACAAGGAATGGACATTAGAAATTTGTGCTTTGGTCTGATGAGTCCAAATTTGAGATCTTTGGTTCCAACCACCGTGTCTTTGTGCAACGCAGAAAAGGTGAACGGATGGACTCTACATGCCTGGTTCCCACCGTGAAGCATGGAGGAGGAGGTGTGATGGTGTGGGGGTGCTTTGCTGGTGACACTGTTGGGGATTTATTCAAAATTGAAGGCATACTGAACCAGCATGGCTTCCACAGCATCTTGCAGCGGCATGCTATTCCATCTGGTTTGCGTTTAGTTGGACCATCATTTATTTTTCAACAGGACAATGACCCCAAACACACCTCAAGGCTGTGTAAGGGCTATTTGACCATGTAGGAGAGTGATGGGGTGCTGCGCCAGATGACCTGGCCTCCACAGTCACCGGACCTGAACCCAATCGAGATGGTTTGGGGTCAGCTGGACCGCAGAGTGAAGGCAAAAGGGCCAACAAGTGTTAAGCATCTCTGGGAACTCCTTCAAGACTGTTGGAAGACCATTTCAGGTGACTACCTCTTGAAGCTCATCAAGAGAATGCCAAGAGTGTGCAAAGCAGTAATCAAAGCAAAAGGTGGCTACTTTGAAGAACCTAGAGTATGACATATTTTCAGTTGTTTCACACTTTTTTGTTATGTATATAATTCCACATGTGTTAATTCATAGTTCTGATGCCTTCAGTGTGAATCTACAATTTTCATAGTCATGAAAATAAAGAAAACTCTTTGAACGTTTGGTCTGTACTGTATATATATATATATATATATATATATATATATATTACTCACAAAAAAATATTGATATATGTTTTTTGGCTGCAGCATTCTGTTATCATGGGTACATTTTGTCTATTTCATTTAATGTTTGTGCGTGAGGTTAAATGATATTCACAGTGTTATCCATCACAGTGACCTCTACAGCATACTGCCCCTTTAGCAGTGACTTCCAAAGTACCCTGCTTTCTTAACAGTGACATCCACAGTACCCCGCTCCCTTAACAGTGACCTCACAGTACCCCGCTGCCTTAGGCTACTTTCACACTTGCGTTTGATCTGATCCGTTCTGAACGGATCCGATCATATTAATGCAGACGGAGGCTCCGTTCAGTACGGATCCGTCTGCATTAATAACTTAGAAAAATTTCTAAGTGCGAAAGTAGCCTGAGCGGATCCGTTCAGACTTTCAATGTAAAGTCAATGGGGGACGGATCCGCTTGAAGATTGAGCCATATGGTGTCATCTTCAAGCGGATCCGTTCCCATTGACTTACATTGTAAGTCTGGACGGATCCGCACGCCTCCGCACGGCCAGGCGGACAGCTGAACGCTGCTTGCAGCGTTCAGCTGTCCGCCTGGCCGTGCGGAGGCGAGCGGAGCGGAGGCTGAACGCCGCCAGACTGATGCAGTCTGAGCGGATCCGCATCCATTCAGACTGCATCAGGGCTGGACGGAAGCATTCTGCTCCGCTCGTGAGCTCCTTCAAACGGAGCTCACGAGTGGACAGCAGAACGCTAGTGTGAAAGTAGCCTTAACAGTCAACTTATTGTCTGCTGAGGCATGTCATCCCACTCTTCTTGAAGGGTGGCCCTCGGGTCATTGAGGTTCTGGGGTACAGAGTTACGAGTCTCTACATGGCGACTCAGCTTATTCTATACGTTTTCAATGGGATTCAAGTCTAGAGAAAGTGCAGGCCACTACATTTGAGGTACCCCAAACTCCAGCATCCGTTCCCTAATGATGGAACTGCTAAGTGTCATCAATAAAGAAATCAAACACTAGCTGTCTCCTCACCAACTAGAGATAGGAACCATTGTTACTCTGCATCAGGGAGGGCTAACCCATAAGCCCTGCATGGCGCATGTCTTAAATCTGGCTGTCACTCGGTTCCTCAAGTCTTCCACTGAACCACAAGAGCTGTTAAAAATGTACACCGTGCATGCACTTCAGCCACCGTTACCGTGCAAAACATGCCCTCCTTGAAAAGGCAAAATGCTCTTCCCCAACATTGCCTGATATGCAACATTTCTATACATTAGAACTCTACACTACATATTAGACCGACTGTATGAGCAGAGAAAGGCAGTGAACAATTTTTTAATGCAGCAGACGAACAGGTTTACTATCCAGTGTAACTTTGACATTAGCTGGTGGCAGCTCATGCATGACATGTGTCATTTGCTCAGGCTCTTTGAGGAGGCAACTTTTTTTGACTGTCGGCAGAACTATAGGATAAATGATTTCATTCTACTTCTTCATGTTCTGGAGGAGGTGCTGACATGGCCACCTGAGCCCTGGGGAGGATGAGGACAGGGACATAAACGCCCAAGAATTCTATACGGACCTAGGTGATTTATGTGCCCAAGAAATAGGAGAGGAGCATGAGGAGCTGGAGGGTGACCATGAAGATGGCACAGACCCCAACAGACTGTGGCAGTAAGCAGTGGAGATGGAGGCCTTCTGAGTCGCATTCGTAAACGTCCAGATACATGCTTTCTTATATACTTACTGACAGCTGCATTGTCAGAATTCAGCAGATGGATGACTATTTGCTATCCATATTATTATACGTTCCCATTTTTTTAGACCTTCTGAGAGGAACTCAGCCTTATTAAACCTGACAGCACCATAGCCTGTCCTCACATAGGTCTGACCGGGGGGACACTATGCGCTCATGCTCCACTGCTAAGACTGAAGGTGTGGAGGGGGGGGGGGGCCGGAGCAGCACCAGAGTGGGTGTTCAGGCTATAAGGGGCATAGTTACCTCTAAGAGAACTTGCCTTAGCTCCTAAAATGTTGAAAGACTAACCTTCATAAAGATGAATCAGGTGTGAATCAACCAGGATTTCCTGACACCAGTGCCTGATGAAACAGATTAGATCATTCTGCTACTTATGATCATGCTGTAGTGTGTGGCACACCGGAATATTATGCAAAATGGGCAGTTGCTTCTGGGAAACGTGCTGCTACCATCATTCTGATGTAGCCAACAGCGTGATGCCACCCGCTTGCTGTGCCTACTGCCATTATTACAAGGGGACTTTCTGGCCTACTGTTATGTAAATTTTTATTTTTTTTAAAGGCTATGCATGCCACTGGGCCTTGCTTTTACACTGCTGTTGTTAGGTTCTGCTACTACTGTGATCTGCCACCATTTTGCACTGTATGCCACTGCTGTTGCTCCCCCTCCCCACTCTGTCATGAGGCCTCTTTCACACGGGCGAGAATTCCGCACGGATGCGATGCATGAGTTGAACGCATTGCACCCGGACTGAATCCCGACCCATTCATTTCTATGGGGCTGTTCATGAGCGGTGATTTTCACGCATCACTTATGCGTTGCGTGAAAATCGCAGCATGCTCTATTTTGTGCGTTTTTCAAGTTTTTTTTCAAGCAAGTGCGATGCGGTGCGATTTTCATGCACGGTTGCTAGGAGACGATCGGGATGGAGACCCCATCATTATTATTTTCCCTTATAACAGTGATGGATAACACTGTGAATAACATGGTTATAAGGGAAAATAATAGCATTCTGAATACAGAATGCATAGTAAAATAGCGCTGGAGGGGTTAAAAAAAATAAAAAAAAATTTAATTCACCTTAATCCACTTGCTCGCGTAACCGGCATCTCTCCTGTCTCTTTCTTTGCTGATTGCAGTCAAAGGACCTGTTATGACGTCACTCCGGTCATCACATGGTCCGTCACATGATCTTTTACCATGGTGATGGATCATGTGATGGATCATGTGATGACCAGAGTGACGTCACCACAGGTCCTGTTCCTCCACACAGCTAAGATGAAGACAGAAGGAGATGCCGGCTTTGCGATCAAGTGGACTAAGGTGAGTTAAATTATTTATTTATTTTTTTAGCCCCTCCAGCGCTATTTTACTATGCATTCTGTATTCAGAATGCTATTATTTTTCCTTATAACCATGTTATAAGGGAAAATAATACAATCTACAGAACACCGATCCCAAGTCCGAACTTCTGTGAAGAAGTTCGGGTTTGGGTACCAAACATGTGCGATTTTTCTCACGCGAGTGCAAAACGCATTGCAATGCACCCGCACATTTTCCCGCAACGCCCGTCTGAAAGAGGCCTTACTGCCACTGCTGTTGGCCCCCCATAGCCACTCTGTTATGGGGCCACTATTGTCATTGTTCGCCCGTGTTGACATCATAGTTTGTTTTTCCATTCTTCTAAACCGTCAGGGAAAAAAAAGAATCCTGTACTTCAAGCATTTGTTCAGCCTTTTTCACTCGGTCAGTATTTAGTCAGTATTTGATCCAAATTTTTTAAGCTAAAAGCAGAAGTGGGCCCAAAACACAGATGAGATGCAAATAATTTCATTACATTTTATCTCTTTTTTGGACCTACTCCTGGTTTCAGCTTACAAATATGGATCAAATACTGATGCAAAACACTGATCAAAGACTAACTGTCTGAAAGAGCCTTATTTCACCTTAGGACCAGGCAATGTTTTGCAAATCTGACCAGTGTCACTTTATGTGGTGATAACTTTAAAATGCTTTACTTATCCAAGCCATTCTGAGATTGTTTTTTCGTCGCATATTGTACTTCATGACACTGGTAAAATTGAGTCAAAAAATTCATTTGTATTTATAAAAAAATACAAAATTTACTAAAATTTGGGAAAAAATAGCAAATTTCTAACTTTCAATTTCTCTACTTCAACAATACATAGTAATAACTCCAAAAAATAGTTATTAATTTACATACCCCATATGTCTACTTCATGTTTGGATAATTTTGGGAATGAAATTTTATTTTTTGGGGATGTTACAAGGCTTAGAATTTTGAAACAAATCTTCAAATCTTCAAAAACCTAATTTTTAGGGACCAGTTCAGGTCTGAAGTCACTTTGCAAGGCTTACATAATAGAAACCACCCAAAAATGACCCCATTCTATAAACTACACCCCTGAAGGTATTCAAAACTGATTTTTACAAACTTTGTTTACCCTTTAGGTGTTCCACAAGAATTAATAGAAAATAGAGATACAATGTCAAAATTTCACTTTTTTGTCAAATTTTTCATTTTAATTAATTTTTCCCATTAACAAAGCAAGGGTTAACAGCCAAATAAAACAATATTTATGGCCCTGATTCTGTAGTTCACAGAAAAACCCCATATGTGGTCATAATCTGCTGTACGGGCACACGGCAGGGCGCAGAAGGAAAGGAATGCCATACGGTTTTTGGAAGGCAGATTTTGCTGGACTGTTTTTTTTTTTACACCAAATGTCCCATTTGAAGCCCCCCTGATGCACCCCTAGAGTAGAAACTCCCCAAAATTGACCCCATTTTAGAAACTACGGGATAGGGTGGCAGTATTGTTGGTACTAGTTTAGGGTACATACATAGGCGTGGGCACGGGGTGTGCCGAGTGTGCCTGGGCACACCCTAATAGGTTCGTCACCTCCGTGCGCACTGCCCCCCAGCTGATTCCCCTTGTCTGCTTTGCTGGCTGCTGCCGCACTGTCAATTAATTTACAATACCTGGCTGTGTGCTGCCGGGGTGCGGTGGCTAGTATTCAAATAGGGGGGCGGAGTCCCGGACCCGGCGGAGGCAGAGAGGGAAAGCGTGCTGTGCGGCGTGGCGCAGGCTGAGTTGACGTCACGTCGCATCAGAGTACCCGGCGCGCCAGGCCCCTTGCTAGCTGGAGAGGTGAGGGCATATAAAAAAAGAAGTATGTTATGTACCCCCCCTGTCCCACAGTACTACGAATCCTCTGTTGTCGCCTGTATTACCCTGATATCCCTCAGTTATATAATATATCTGAGGGATATCAGGGTAAATTATACTGGGGGTAATATAACTAGGGGTATCAGGGTACATGAGGGGCAATATAACTGAGGAGGGCTAGGCTACTATCAGACATTTTACAGGGGTAATATAACTTATCTTACCCCTCACCCCTGTATTATGTCCCTGATAGCCCTGCTCACTTATATTACCCCTGTATAATGTAGCCTGATAGATACCCCTTAGTTATATTGCAACACGCCAGACCTGCAGGGTATGACGAAGTGAGGTCACGGTTATGGGCAATCGAGGGTACTCACTATATTTGAAGAACCCTGGGCAGGCGCGTGGCAGTGAAGGAGAGGTAGACACGGTTCCTCTGGGGCACGCTCTGTATATAGGGACCAGGCCTGATGGTGGATGAGGTGCCCTGGATGTTACAGGTATTTTGTGTGCCTGGGGCAAGGACCCTGTGGTATTCGTGACGCCAGTGCCTTTGGACGGTGGCACGCCGGTTGGTGGTTGGAATGATGGAGGTACACAAGTATATAGTGAACCAAACGTAACTTTACTGAACAATTCCAACTTTGTACAGCAGGTAGTCGTACAGTCTCTCATACACAGTTCCACAAGGAGGCTTATTCACAAAATGGCAGGCAATGTATATATGCAAGATACGCAGAGGGTAAACTTCACAAGCACTCAGCAGCAGGTTGTACCTTTCCTCAGAATCAATGTACAGTGTCCTTTCTAGAACTCCTGCTCTGGCTTTTATCTCCCAAGGCCCGGATGCCTAAAAGCGTGGCTTAAATCCTTGGTTACTTTCCTCCTCAGGTATTAGATTCTTGCTACACTTTCTAAGGTCCTCTGCCCATCAGGGTCACTTAGCTTACCCTGGGTCGCCTTCTCCTATAAGGTGGATAACTGTAAGTTTCTCCCAGGAGGTTAGATCCTGCAACTGGGGTATCTTCAGAGCTAACTTAGGCTCTCTTGTTCTCAGGCAGGCTGGAGCTTCTCAACAGCCTCCTGGACATCACTAGCAGCCAGGGCTATCCAGCTGCATGTCAGGAGCAGGCTTCTTAACCTCTGTCTTCTCAGACTCCTGACTCTGCACTAACACTCCCTGTCTAGGCCTGGACATTTATACTAGGGGCTCCCTATCTCCCTCTAGTGTCTGGGATGTCTAACTACACCCAACTAGGCCTGCTGTTACATCACACAGAGGTACACTGCATATAACAACACATTAAAACATACATTAAATGCAGAATTAAATATGACATTTCTGTTCCCTGTGAGTAGGAGTAACGCGCACACCAATTGACCCTTGTGTAGTGCCCACCCCTACCTAGTGGGACACTACAATATTACCCCCTGTATAATGTACCCTGATACCCCTCAGTTATATAATATAACTGAGGGGTATCAGGTTAAATTATACAGGGCGGGGTAATATAACTAAGGGGTATCAGGGGACATTATTATAGAGGGGTAATATAACTTAGGAGGGCTATCAGCGGACATTATGCTGAGGTAATATAACTTATATTACCCCTGCATAATGTCCTTGATAGCCCTCCTCAGTTTTTTTACCCCTGTATAGTGTATCCTGATACCCCGTAGTTATATTACCCCCTGTATAATTTACCCTGATACCCCTCAGTTAAATTACCCCTGTATAATGTCCCCTGATAGCCCTCCTCAGTCATATGTCATCCACAGGCCCCCCATAACAGTGTGTCATCCACAGATCCCCCATAAAAATGTGTCACCCACAGATCCCCCATAACAATGTGTCACCCACAGATCCCCCATAACAATGTGTCACACACAGATCCCCCATAACACTGTGTCACCCACAGATCCCCCATAACACTGTGTCACCCACAGATCCCCCATAACACTGTGTCACCCACAGATCCCCCATAACACTGTGTCACCCACAGATCCCCCATAACACTGTGTCACCCACAGATCCCCCATAACACTGTGTCACCCACAGATCCCCCATAACACTGTGTCACCCACAGATCCCCCATAACATGGTGTCACCCACAGATCCCCCATAACACTGTGTCACCCACAGATCCCCAATAACACTATGTCACCCACAGATTCCCCATAACACTGTGTCATCCACAGATCCCCCATAACAGTGCACCCGCGCACTATGGAGAGACTGAAAGGAGAGGAAGATCCACGGAAGCAAGCAGAGGACGGCACAGCAGACGACTGAGTAGCTTCTTTTGTAAGTAAATTATTTTATTATAGTGCTGAAACTGCTTTAAACTCTAAAGAAAAGTTTAGGCAACGTTTCAGATCATACAAAGGCTGCTTGAAAAAGGCTCTTTGTATGAGCTGAAACGTTGCCTACACCACATGGGTGAATAAACCACTTATTTTTATCTGGAGTGCTCTCCGGTTTACTATATATATATATATATATATACACACACGTGCGCGGGTCGTGTGTGTTTGTAATTTAGGGTGCACACCCTAATGCAATAGGCTGCGCACGCCTATGGGTACATATGATTTTTGATTGTTCTATATTACACTTTTTGTGAGGCAAGGTAACAAGAAATAGCTGTTTTGGCACCGTTTTTATATTTTATTATTTGCAACATTCATCTGACAGGTTAGATCATGTAATATTTTTATAGACCAGGTTGTCACGGATGCGGCGATACCTAATATATATACTTTTTAAAATGTATGTAGGTTTTACACAATGATTTCTTTTTTTAAACAAAAAAATCTGGTTTTAGTGTTTCCATAAGATGAGAGCTGTAATTTTTTCAGTTTTTGGGCGATTACCTTGGGTAGGGTATTATTTTTGCGAGATGAGATGATGGTTTTATTGGCACTATTTTGGGGTGCTTGTGACTTTTTGATCACTTGCTATTGCACTTTTTGTGATGTAAGGTGACAAAAAATGTTTTTTATTTACACTTTTTTTTGTTTGTTTTTTACGGTATTCACCGGAGGTGTTAGGTGATTATATTTTTATAGAGCAAGTTATTACGGACGCTGCGATGCCTAATATGTATACTTTTTTTATTCATGTAAGTTTTACACAATGATTTCATTTTTGAAGCAAAAATAAATCATGTTTTAGTGTTTAGGGGTAGGGTATGATTTTTGCGGGATGAGATGACTGTTTTATTGGCACTATTTTGGGGTGCGTGTGACTTTTTGATAGCTTGCTTTTACACTTTTAGTGATGTAAGGTGACAAAAAATGGTTTATTTAGCACAGTTTTTATTTTCAATTTTTTATGGTGTTCATCTGAGGGGTTAGGTAATGTGATATTTTTATAGAGCCGATACGGACGCGGTGATACCTAATGTTGCCATTTCTTTACTTAAGAGACAGGATAACCGGATTAAGTTGCTTCTGAATTTATCTTGTGGATTACAGCAGCTCTCTGATGGAGGACAAAATTTACACAGACACCATGCTTTTGTTTCCTCAGGAACACACACTGCTGCTTACTGTGCAGCCTCTTTTCTCTTTTTTTTTTTTCTCTGTGTGTACAACTTTATTTAAACACTTTCTGGTTAACAAACAGACAACATATTCATATGACTGTAGATCAATAGATAAGCTGTATAAGGGCATATAAAGAAAATGTCATATATCTTAACACCCCCACTTGCTCTTATACTGCTTATGAGAAATAGTTTGGTACAGTTACATCATTTTACTATCTATATTCCAAAAATATAACTAACAAACCTATCAAGCTTAAACTTTGTTATTGGTTTAGTCATAACATCAGCTACCATTTTATCCGTAGAACAATACTCAAGATTAGAGTTGAGCGAACACCTGGATGTTCGGGTTCGAGAAGTTCGGCCGAACATCCCGGAAATGTTCGGGTTCGGGATCCGAACCCGATCCGAACTTCGTCCCGAACCCGAACCCCATTGAAGTCAATGGGGACCCGAACTTTTCGGCACTAAAACGGCTGTAAAACAGCCCAGGAAAGGGCTAGAGGGCTGCAAAAGGCAGCAACATGTAGGTAAATCCCCTGCAAACAAATGTGGATAGGGAAATGAATTAAAATTAAAATTAAATAAATAAAAATTAACCAAAATCAATTGGAGAGAGGTCCCATAGCAGAGAATCTGGCTTCCCGTCACCCACCACTGGAACAGTCCATTCTCAGATATTTAGGCCCCGGCACCCAGGCAGAGGAGAGAGGTCCCGTAACAGAGGATCTGGCTTCATGTCAGCAGAGAATCAGTCTGCATGTCATAGCAGAGAATCAGGCTTCACGTCAGCCACCACTGCAACAGTCCATTGTCATAAATTTAGGCCCAGCACCCAGGCAGAGGAGAGAGGTCCCGTAACAGAGGATCTGGCTTCATGTCAGCAGAGAATCAGTCTGCATGTCATAGCAGAGAATCAGGCTTCACGTCAGCCACCACTGCAACAGTCCATTGTCATAAATTTAGGCCCAGCACCCAGGCAGAGGAGAGAGGTCCCGTAACAGAGCATCTGGCTTCATGTCAGCAGAGAATTAGTCTGCATGTCATAGCAGAGAATGAGGCTTCACGTCAGCCACCACTGCAACAGTCCATTGGCATATATTTAGGCCTAGCACACAGGCAGAGGAGAGAGGTCCCGTAACAGACAATCTGGCTTCATGTCAGCAGAGAATCAGTCTGCATGTCATAGCAGAGAATGAGGCTTCACGTCACCCACCACTGCAACAGTCCATTGGCATATATTTAGGCCTAGCACACAGGCAGAGCAGAGAGGTCCCGTAACAGACAATCTGGCTTCATGTCAGCAGAGAATCAGTCTGCATGTCATAGCAGAGAATGAGGCTTCACGTCACCCACCACTGCAACAGTCCATTGGCATATATTTAGGCCTAGCACACAGGCAGAGCAGAGAGGTCCCGTAACAGACAATCTGGCTTCATGTCAGCAGAGAATCAGTCTGCATGTCATAGCAGAGAATGAGGCTTCACGTCACCCACCACTGCAACAGTCCATTGGCATATATTTAGGCCTAGCACACAGGCAGAGCAGAGAGGTCCCGTAACAGACAATCTGGCTTCATGTCAGCAGAGAATCAGTCTGCATGTCATAGCAGAGAATGAGGCTTCACGTCACCCACCACTGCAACAGTCCATTGGCATATATTTAGGCCTAGCACACAGGCAGAGCAGAGAGGTCCCGTAACAGACAATCTGGCTTCATGACAGCAGAGAATCAGTCTGCATGTCATAGCAGAGAATGAGGCTTCACGTCACCCACCACTGCAACAGTCCATTGGCATATATTTAGGCCTAGCACACAGGCAGAGCAGAGAGGTCCCGTAACAGACAATCTGGCTTCATGTCAGCAGAGAATCAGTCTGCATGTCATAGCAGAGAATGAGGCTTCACGTCACCCACCACTGCAACAGTCCATTGGCATATATTTAGGCCTAGCACACAGGCAGAGCAGAGAGGTCCCGTAACAGACGATCTGGCTTCATGTCAGCAGAGAATCAGTCTGCATGTCATAGCAGAGAATGAGGCTTCACGTCACCCACCACTGCAACAGTCCATTGGCATATATTTAGGCCTAGCACACAGGCAGAGCAGAGAGGTCCCGTAACAGACAATCTGGCTTCATGTCAGCAGAGAATCAGTCTGCATGTCATAGCAGAGAATGAGGCTTCACGTCACCCACCACTGCAACAGTCCATTGGCATATATTTAGGCCTAGCACACAGGCAGAGCAGAGAGGTCCCGTAACAGACGATCTGGCTTCATGTCAGCAGAGAATCAGTCTGCATGTCATAGCAGAGAATGAGGCTTCACGTCACCCACCACTGCAACAGTCCATTGGCATATATTTAGGCCTAGCACACAGGCAGAGCAGAGAGGTCCCGTAACAGACAATCTGGCTTCATGTCAGCAGAGAATCAGTCTGCATGTCATAGCAGAGAATCAGGCTTCACGTCAGCCACCACTGCAACAGTCCATTGTCATAAATTTAGGCCCAGCACCCAGGCAGAGGAGAGAGGTCCCGTAACAGACAATCTGGCTTCATGTCAGCAGAGAATTAGTCTGCATGTCATAGCAGAGAATCAGGCTTCATGTCAGCCACCACTGCAACAGTCCATTGGCATATATTTAGGCCTAGCACACAGGCAGAGGAGAGGTTCATTCAACTTTGGGTAGCCTCGCAATATAATGGTAAAATGAAAATAAAAATAGGATTGAATGAGGAAGTGCCCTGGAGTCCAATAATATATGGTTATGGGGAGGTAGTTAATGTCTAATCTGGACAAGGGACGGACAGGTCCTGTGGGATCCATGCCTGGTTCATTTTTATGAACGTCAGCTTGTCCACATTGGCTGTAGACAGGCGGCTGCGTTTGTCTGTAATGACGCCCCCTGCCGTGCTGAATACACGTTCAGACAAAACGCTGGCTGCCGGGCAGGCCAGCACCTCCAAGGCATAAAAGGCTAGCTCTGGCCACGTGGACAATTTAGAGACCCAGAAGTTGAATGGGGCCGAACCATCAGTCAGTACGTGGAGGGGTGTGCACACGTACTGTTCCACCATGTTAGTGAAATGTTGCCTCCTGCTAACACGTTGCGTATCAGGTGGTGGTGCAGTTAGCTGTGGCGTGTTGACAAAAGTTTTCCACATCTCTGCCATGCTAACCCTGCCCTCAGAGGAGCTGGCCGTGACACAGCTGCCTTGGCGACCTCTTGCTCCTCCTCTGCCTTGGCCTTGGGCTTCCACTTGTTCCCCTGTGACATTTGGGAATGCTCTCAGTAGCGCGTCTACCAACGTGCGCTTGTACTCGCGCATCTTCCTATCACGCTCCAGTGCAGGAAGTAAGGTGGGCACATTGTCTTTGTAGCGTGGATCCAGCAGGGTGGCAACCCAGTAGTCCGCACAGGTTAAAATGTGGGCAACTCTGCTGTCGTTGCGCAGGCACTGCAGCATGTAGTCGCTCATGTGTGCCAGGCTGCCCAGGGGTAAGGACAAGCTGTCCTCTGTGGGAGGCGTATCGTCATCGTCCTGCCTTTCCCCCCAGCCACGCACCAGTGATGGACCCGAGCTGCGTTGGGTGCCACCCCGCTGTGACCATGCTTCATCCTCATCCTCCTCCACCTCCTCCTCATCCTCGTCCTCCTCGTCCTCCAGTAGTGGGCCCTGGCTGGCCACATTTGTACCTGGCCTCTGCTGTTGCCAAAAACCTCCCTCTGAGTCACTTCGAAGAGACTGGCCTGAAAGTGCTAAAAATGACCCCTCTTCCTCCTCCTCCTCCTCCTCCTCCTGGGCCACCTCCTCTTCCATCATCGCCCTAAGTGTTTTCTCAAGGAGACATAGAAGTGGTATTGTAACGCTGATAACGGTGTCATCGCCACTGGCCATGTTGGTGGAGTACTCGAAACAGCGCAACAGGGCACACAGGTCTCGCATGGAGGCCCAGTCATTGGTGGTGAAGTGGTGCTGTTCTGTAGTGCGACTGACCCGTGCGTGCTGCAGCTGAAACTCCACTATGGCCTGCTGCTGCTCGCACAGTCTGTCCAGCATGTGCAAGGTGGAGTTCCACCTGGTGGGCACGTCGCATATGAGGCGGTGAGCGGGAAGGCCGAAGTTACGCTGTAGCGCAGACAGGCGAGCAGCAGCAGGATGTGAACGCCGGAAGCGCGAACAGACGGCCCGCACTTTATGCAGCAGCTCTGACATGTCGGGGTAGTTGTGAATGAACTTCTGCACCACCAAATTCAGCACATGCGCCAAGCAAGGGATGTGCGTCAAATTGGCTAGTCCCAGAGCTGCAACGAGATTTCGCCCATTATCACACACCACCAGGCCGGGCTTGAGGCTCACCGGCAGCAACCACTCGTCGGTCTGTTGTTCAATACCCCGCCACAACTCCTGTGCGGTGTGGGGCCTGTCCCCCAAACATATGAGTTTCAGAATGGCCTGCTGACGTTTACCCCGGGCTGTGCTGAAGTTGGTGGTGAAGGTGTGTGGCTGACTGGATGAGCAGGTGGAAGAAGAGGAGGAGGAAGCCGAGAAGGAGGAGGTGGCAACAGGAGGCAAAGAATGTTGCCCTGCGATCCTTGGCGGCGGAAGGACGTGCGCCAAACAGCTCTCCGCCTGGGGCCCAGCTGCCACTACATTTACCCAGTGTGCAGTTAGGGAGATATAGCGTCCCTGGCCGTGCTTACTGGTCCACGTATCTGTGGTTAGGTGGACCTTGCTACAGATGGCGTTGCGCAGTGCACACTTGATTTTATCGGATACTTGGTTGTGCAGGGAAGGCACGGCTCTCTTGGAGAAGTAGTGCCGGCTGGGAACAACATACTGTGGGACAGCAAGCGACATGAGCTGTTTGAAGCTGTCTGTGTCCACCAGCCTAAATGACAGCATTTCATAGGCCAGTAGTTTAGAAATGCTGGCATTCAGGGCCAGGGATCGAGGGTGGCTAGGTGGGAATTTACGCTTTCTATCAAATGTTTGTGAGATGGAGAGCTGAACGCTGGCGTGTGACATGGTTGAGACGCTTGGTGACGGAGGTGGTGGTGGTGATGTTGGTGGTACATCCCCTGTTTGCTGGGCGGCAGGTGCCAACGTTCCTCCAGAGGCGGAGGAAGAGGCCGAGGCGGCAGCAGCAGAATAGGCCGAGGCGGCAGCAGCAGAAGAGGTAGCAGGGGGAGCCTGAGTGACTTCCTTGGTTTTAAGGTGTTTACTCCACTGCAGTTCATGCTTTGCATGCAGGTGCCTGGTCATGCAGGTTGTGCTCAGGTTCAGAACGTTAATGCCTCGCTTCAGGCTCTGATGGCACAGCGTGCAAACCACTCGGGTCTTGTCGTCAGCACATTGTTTGAAGAAGTGCCATGCCAGGGAACTCCTTGAAGCTGCCTTTGGAGTGCTCGGTCCCAGATGGCGGCGGTCAGTAGCAGGCGGAGTCTCTTGGCGGCGGGTGTTCTGCTTTTGCCCACTGCTCCCTCTTTTGCTACGCTGTTGGCTCGGTCTCACCAATGCCTCTTCCTCCGAACTGTGAAAGTCAGTGGCACGACCTTCATTCCATGTGGGGTCTAGGACCTCATCGTCCCCTGCATCGTCTTCCACCCAGTCTTGATCCCTGACCTCCTGTTCAGTCTGCACACTGCAGAAAGACGCAGCAGTTGGCACCTGTGTTTCGTCATCATCAGAGACATGCTGAGGTGGTATTCCCATGTCCTCATCATCAGGAAACATAAGTGGTTGTGCGTCAGTGCATTCTATGTCTTTCACCGCTGGGGAAGGGCTAGGTGGATGCCCTTGGGAAACCCTGCCAGCGGAGTCTTCAAACAGCATAAGAGACTGCTGCATAACTTGAGGCTGAGACAGTTTCCCTGGTATGCATGGGGGTGATGTGACAGACTGATGGGGTTGGTTTTCAGGCGCCATCTGTGCGCTTTCTGCAGAAGACTGGGTGGGAGATAATGTGAACGTGCTGGATCCACTGTCGGCCACCCAATTGACTAATGCCTGTACCTGCTCAGGCCTTACCATCCTTAGAACGGCATTGGGCCCCACCATATATCGCTGTAAATTCTGGCGGCTACTGGGACCTGAGGTAGTTGGTACACTAGGACGTGTGGATGTGGCAGAACGGCCACGTCCTCTCCCAGCACCAGAGGGTCCACTAACACCACCACGACCATGTCCACGTCCGCGTCCCTTACTAGATGTTTTTCTCATTGTTATGGTTCACCACAACAACAAATATATTATTTGGCCCAATGTATTGTATTCAAATTCAGCGGGATATAAATTTGAGGCCTAGTATTTAGGCGCTGGGTGACCGGTATGGATTTAGTGACAGAATTAGACTTGGAAATGCACAGAAGCGTGTGTGTGTGAAGTTATTCTGAATGACCCAATGTGCACCTTGAATATTATATACCCTTTTAGGGATAGATTTCAAATAGCTCTGATATAGCAGAAACCACTAAATTATGAAATTGTTAAATTGGGAATTGTATTTAAACCCAGAACAAAAAATGTGCTTTGACGGACACTAAATAACTTTCCCAGCCACAACAGGACAGCGTTAACGAGAGATTTAGCAGGATATAAATTTGAGGCCTAGTATTTAGGCGCTGGGTGACAGGTATGGGTTTAGTGACAGAATTAGACTTGGAAATACACAGTAGCGGGTGTGTGTGAAGTTATTCTGAATGACCCAATGTGCACCTTGAATATTATATACCCTTTTAGGGATAGATTTCAAATAGCTCTGATATAGCAGAAACCACTAAATTATGAAATTGTTAAATTGGGAATTGTATTTAAACCCAGAACAAAAAATGTGCTTTGACGGACACTAAATAACTTTCCCAGCCACAACAGGACAGCGTTAACGAGAGATTTAGCAGGATATAAATTTGAGGCCTAGTATTTAGGCGCTGGGTGACAGGTATGGGTTTAGTGACAGAATTAGACTTGGAAATACACAGTAGCGGGTGTGTGTGAAGTTATTCTGAATGACCCAATGTGCACCTTGAATATTATATACCCTTTTAGGGATAGATTTCAAATAGCTCTGATATAGCAGAAACCACTAAATTATGAAATTGCTAAATTGGGAATTGTATTTAAACCCAGAACAAAAAATGTGCTTTGACGGACACTAAATAACTTTCCCAGCCACAACAGGACAGCGTTAACGAGAGATTTAGCAGGATATAAATTTGAGGCCTAGTATTTAGGTGCTGGGTGACAGGTATGGGTTTAGTGACAGAATTAGACTTGGAAATACACAGTAGCGGGTGTGTGTGAAGTTATTCTGAATGACCCAATGTGCACCTTGAATATTATATACCCTTTTAGGGATAGATTTCAAATAGCTCTGATATAGCAGAAACCACTAAATTATGAAATTGCTAAATTGGGAATTGTATTTCAACCCAGAACAAAAAATGTGCTTTGACGGACACTAAATAACTTTCCCAGCCACAACAGGACAGCGTTAACGAGAGATTTAGCAGGATATAAATTTGAGGCCTAGTATTTAGGCGCTGGGTGACAGGTATGGGTTTAGTGACAGAATTAGACTTAGAAATACACAGTAGCGGGTGTGTGTGAAGTTATTCTGAATGACCCAATGTGCACCTTGAATATTATATACCCTTTTAGGGATAGATTTCAAATAGCTCTGATATAGCAGAAACCACTAAATTATGAAATTGCTAAATTGGGAATTGTATTTCAACCCAGAACAAAAAATGTGCTTTGACGGACACTAAATAACTTTCCCAGCCACAACAGGACAGCGGTAACGAGAGATTTAGCAGGATATAAATTTGAGGCCTAGTATTTAGGCGCTGGGTGACAGGTATGGGTTTAGTGACAGAATTAGACTTGGAAATACACAGTAGCGGGTGTGTGTGAAGTTATTCTGAATGACCCAATGTGCACCTTGAATATTATATACCCTTTTAGGGATAGATTTCAAATAGCTCTGATATAGCAGGAACCACTAAATTATGAAATTGCTAAATTGGGAATTGTATTTCAACCCAGAACAAAAAATGTGCTTTGACGGACACTAAATAACTTTCCCAGCCACAACAGGACAGCGGTAACGAGAGATTTAGCAGGATATAAATTTGAGGCCTAGTATTTAGGCGCTGGGTGACAGGTATGGGTTTAGTGACAGAATTAGACTTGGAAATACACAGTAGCGGGTGTGTGTGAAGTTATTCTGAATGACCCAATGTGCACCTTGAATATTATATACCCTTTTAGGGATAGATTTCAAATAGCTCTGATATAGCAGGAACCACTAAATTATGAAATTGCTAAATTGGGAATTGTACTTCAACCCAGAACAAAAAATGTGCTTTGACGGACACTAAATAACTTTCCCAGCCACAACAGGACAGCGGTAACGAGAGATTTAGCGGGATATAAATTTGAGGCCTAGTATTTAGGCGCTGGGTGACCGGTATGGATTTAGTGACAGAATTAGACTGGGATATGGCCAAAAAATAACCACACTATTGCTGGTTAAATGCACTTGGTGACGGGCGCAGCTTGCCCCTGATTTAGTATATGGCCAAAAAATGAACAGACTATTGCTGGTTAAATGCACTTGGTGTCACAGCTTGACGCACCACACTACTGAGGGTTAAATGCACTTGGTGACGGGCGCAGCTTGCCCCTGATGTAGTATATGGCCAAAAAATGAACAGACTATTGCTGGTTAAATGCACTTGGTGTGACAGCTTCACCCTGATGTAGGCTTTAGCCAAAAAACAACCACACCATTGAGGGTTAAATGCACTTGGTGACAGGCGCAGCTTGCCCCTGATTTAGTATATGGCCAAAAAAATGAACAGACTATTGCTGGTTAAATGCACTTGGTGTGACAGCTTCACCCTGATGTAGGCTTTAGCCAAAAAACAACCACACCATTGAGGGTTAAATGCACTTGGTCGCAGCTTGGATGCACTTGGTCGCAGCACCGCACAAGACACAAAATGGCCGCCGATCACCCCAGAAAAAAGTGACTGACAAACGGTCTGGGCAGCCTAAAAACAGTGAGTGAGCATTTGAATTTCAGCAGCTCAATGATGCACAGCTGCAGATCGATCGATTAATCAAGTGAAGTCCTTTGGAGGAGTTAATCTGCCTAATCTCGCCCTACTGTCGCATCCGCAACCTCTCCCTACGCTAATCAGAGCAGAGTGACGGGCGGCGCTATGTGACTCCAGCTTAAATAGAGGCTGGGTCACATGGTGCTCTGGCCAATCACAGCCATGCCAATAGTAGGCATGGCTGTGACGGCCTCTTGGGGCAAGTAGTATGACGCTTGTTGATTGGCTGCTTTGCAGCCTTTCAAAAAGCGCCAAGAAAGCGTCACAAAAGCGCCAAGAAAGCGACGAACACCGAACCCGAACCCGGACTTTTACGAAAATGTCCGGGTTCGGGTCCGTGTCACGGACACCCCAAAATTCGGTACGAACCCGAACTATACAGTTCGAGTTCGCTCATCCCTACTCAAGATCTATCTTGCCTTCACTCAGAACAGATCTAAGGAAATGAAATTTAATGTCAATATGTTTGCATCTCTGATGGTAAACTGGGTTCTTTGCGAGAGCTATCGCACTCTGATTGTCTTCAAAAATCTTTACTGGTTCATACTGACATTCACTGTCCAATTCTCTTAGCAATTGTGCAAGATATAGACTCTCCTGTGTGGTTGCGGCTAATGCCATATATTCAGCTTCACAGGAAGATAGTGCTATTGTTGGTTGTTTCTTTGACTTCCAAGAAATCAGAGATCCATTTTCAGTCAGGCTGAAACAATATCCTGTTGTGCTCCTCCTATCAATCTGGTCTGAGGCTCAACTGGCATCACTATACGCCTCTAGTTTTAATTTCTCTTTACATTTTCTGTAGCATAGTTCAAAATTGACAGTTCCTTTCAAGTATCTCAGTACGTGTTTGGCAGTGATCATGTGTTGTACACTTGGTTGTGAAAAATGTTGTGACAGTTTGCTTATAGTCCAACTCAAATCCGGTCTTGTACACGTAGCCACATAAATCAAACTGCCTACTATCTCCCGATAGCTTTTTACATCTGCAAGTTCGCTTTTGTCGTCGAAATCTAATTTTTGTTCATTGCCTTTCTGTTTGACATATACACAATGGTCTACAGAATTTTGTATAAATGCATTTGAACATAGATAATCATGTAGCATCTTGTTCCAGTTTCTTCCCGATTGCTTAAGACCATACAGTGACTTTTTTAGTTTGAGAACTAGCTTTTTATTTGTGTCATCTTTGATCTCAAAACCTTCTGGTTGGTCTATATATATATCACAATCAATTGGGGCATGCAAGTAAGCTGTCTTCACATCCATTTGATGCAAAATTAAATCATATTGTGCTGCCATTTGCATCAAAATGCGTAATGAAGTAAAATTTGCAGTTGGAGAAAAAGTTTCCATGTAGTCAGTTCCCTTTACTTGACTATAACCTTTTGCCACAAACCTGGCTTTGTACGTTTCAGTTCCATTTGCATTGCTTTTTATCACATATACCCATCTAACCCCCACTGAATTTTTACCTTCTGGTAATGTGGTCAGTGGCGCACCTACAGGGGGGGTCCAGCGGGTCTGGACCCCCCCTAGAACAACCAGCCCAAATATTTTTTTTTCATCCTCCAGGGCCGCACCACAGGCGGCGCGGCCCTGGATGTAAATTGAGGGCATTTGCGGCGGCGGTGGTGGGGGGCCGTAGGAGATGAGCGCTTCCATTGTGGAAGCGCTCATCTCCATATCTAATGCATCTATATCGCTGTCCTTAGGACAGCGATATAGATGGCTGTGCTGCGGCAGAGCAGGGGAGGGAGAGGCGTGTCCCTCCCCTGTTCTTCTGATAGGCCGCAGGCACTAATGCCTGCAGCCTATCAGAGGCCGGCTCTAGCAGCGCGATGACGTCATCATCGTGCTGCCTGAGCCGGGCAGCACACAGCAGGGACACAGACCGGAAGAGGCTGCTGGAGGTAAGTATCAGTGTATTTTTTGTTGTTGTTTTTTTGGAGGGGGGGGAGCTGGCACTATGGGGGCACCAAAGGGGAGCTGGCACTATGGGGGCACCAAAGGGGAGCTGGCACTATGGGGGCACTAAAGGAGAGCTGGCACTATGGGGGCACCAAAGGGGAGCTGGCACTATGGGGGCACTAAAGGAGAGCTGGCACTATGGGGGCACTAAAGGGGAGAACGGCACTATAGGGGCACTAAAGGGGAGCTGGCACTATGGGGGCACTAAAGGGGAGCTGGCACTATGGGGGCACTAAAGGGGAGAACGGCACTATGGGGGCACTAAAGGGGAGCTGGCACTATGGGGGCACTAAAGGGGAGAACGGCACTATGGGGGCACTAAAGGGGAGCTGGCACTATGGGGGCACTAAAGGGGAGAACAGCACTATGGGGGCACAAAAGGGGAGAACGGCACTATGGGGGCACTGAAGGGGAGCTGGCACTATGGGGGCACTAAAGGGGAGCTGGCACTATGGGGGCACTAAAGGGGAGAACGGCACTAAAGGGGAGCTGGCACTATGGGGGCACTAAAGGGGAGCTGGCACTATGGGGGCACTAAAGGGGAGCTGGCACTATGGGGGCACTAAAGGGGAGCTGGCACTATGGGGGCACTAAAGGGGAGAACGGCACTATGGGGGCACTAAAGGGGAGAACGGCACTATGGGGGCACTAAAGGGCAGAACGGCACTATGGGGGCACTAAAGGGGAGCTGGCACTATGGGGGCACTAAAGGGGAGAACAGCACTATGGGGGCACAAAAGGGGAGAACGGCACTATGGGGGCACTGAAGGGGAGCTGGCACTATGGGGGCACTAAAGGGGAGAACGGCACTATGGAGGCACTAAAGGGGAGCTGGAACTATGGGGGCACTAAAGGGGAGAACGGCACTATGGGGGCACTAAAGGGGAGCTGGCACTATGGGGGCACTAAAGGGGAGAACGGCACTATGGGGGCACTAAAGGGGAGCTGGCACTATGGGGGCACTAAAGGGGAGAACGGCACTATGGGGGCACTAAAGGGGAGCTGGCACTATGGGGGCACTAAAGGGGAGAACGGCACTATGGGGGCACTAAAGGAAAGCTGGCACTATGGGGGCACTAAGGGAGAACGGCACTATGGGGCACTAAAGGGAGAACGGCACTATGGGGGCACTAAAGGGGAGAACGGCACTATGGGGGCACTAAAGGGGAGAACGGCACTATGGGGGCACTAAAGGGGAGAACGGCACTATGGGGGCACAAAAGGGGAGAACGGCACTATGGGGGCACTGAAGGGGAGCTGGCACTATGGGGGCACTAAAGGGGAGAACGGCACTATGGGGGCACTAAAGGGGAGCTGGCACTATGGGGGCACTAAAGGGGAGAACGGCACTAATGGGGAGCTGGCACTATGGGGGCACTAAAGGGGAGCTGGCACTATGGGGGCACTAAAGGGGAGCTGGCACTATGGGGGCACTAAAGGGGAGAACGGCACTATGGGGGCACTAAAGGGGAGAACGGCACTATGGGGGCACTAAAGGGGAGCTGGCACTATGGGGGCACTAAAGGGGAGAACAGCACTATGGGGGCACAAAAGGGGAGAACGGCACTATGGGGGCACTGAAGGGAGCTGGCACTATGGGGGCACTAAAGGGGAGAACGGCACTATGGAGGCACTAAAGGGGAGAACGGCACTATGGGGGCACTAAAGGGGAGACTGGCACTATGGGGGCACTAAAGGGGAGAACGGCACTATGGGGGCACTAAAGGGGAGCTGGCACTATGGGGGCACTAAAGGGGAGAACGGCACTATGGGGGCACTAAAGGGGAGCTGGCACTATGGGGGCACTAAAGGGGAGAACGGCACTATGGGGGCACTAAAGGGGAGCTGGCACTATGGGGGCACTAAAGGGAGAACGGCACTATGGGGGCACTAAAGGGGAGAACGGCACTATGGGGGCACTAAAGGGGAGAACGGCACTATGGGGGCACTAAAGGGGAGCTGGCACTATGGGGGCACTAAAGGGGAGAACGGCACTATGGGGGCACTAAAGGGGAGCTGGCACTATGGGGGCACTAAAGGGGAGAACGGCACTATGGGGGCACTAAAGGGGAGAACGGCACTATGGAGCATCTGGTGGTACTTTTTTTTTGGGTGGCACTTCTTACTGGCACATTATGGGGGAGAGGAGCACTATGGGGCATCTGGTGGCACTATAGGGGCATTATTTGGGGGCACTAAGGGGAAGTGGGGGCTCTAAAGGGGCCTTTATTCTTATTGGCACATTATGGGGGCATTATGGCATCTGGTGGCACTAAGGGGGCATTTTTTACTGGCACATTATGGTAGGCACTATGGGGGAGAGGAGCACTATTGGGGCATATGGTGGCACTTAGAAGGGGCATTTTTTACTGGCATATTATGGGGGACACTATGGGGAAGGGGGAGAGGAGCACTATGAGGGCATTTACTGGGGCACTATATAGGGGTATTTTATACTGGCATACATTATGGGGACATTAGCTCAACAGCGGGCACTAAGCGGGGGTATTTCATGTACTGTCATATTGTAGGGAGAATTATTAGTACTAGGAGGTATTATGCGGAGCTTTGCTAATACTGGGGGGCTATGAGGAACATGATTACTAGTATGGGCACTATAGGGGCATTATTACTACTAAGTGTGCTCTGGCAGAGAATTATTTCTATTTTGGGGAGCCCTGTTACTTTGGGGGCACCCTGCCACGTTTCAGCTTAGCACAATAATTTTTGGGGGACATTATCTTTATACTATTAGTGTCTGGGCGCAGTTATTTTTTTAGAGCACTGTGTGCCAATAATTGTTGAAGGGGGCACTATCTGTGTGGTAGTAGTATTTCCAAGGGGACTGTTTCTGCAGTATAGTATTGGGGGCACAGCGGGCACAGTATTGGGGGTGGCAGGAAAGGGTGTTCAGAAGATGATGGAAATGTGGGAAACTAATGTCTGTTTGTTAATCTCTGCAGAGACGGGAGATGGCTGAAATATCATCATGGCGGTCTGGTCTGAATGGAGAAGATGAGGAAAGAGAACGTCTACAACAAAGGTGACATCACTGGATGTAAGAGGTATGAGGTGCTATGTAGGAGATAAGATGCTCCGGGTCCTCCCCCTGCCATTTGCAGAAGGAGGATTCAGAGCTGGGTGAGGACGGCCAAAGGGGGCAGCAGTCCACGGGCGGGTGGCAGATGGTGGGGGGGGCCACAGGCCTTGAGCAGGGTCTGGGGAGGGAGGAGAGCGGAGGAGCTTTCTGGCTGTAGTCTGCTGTTTATTGTATAATGTGAAGCAGGCAGTGCAGCCAGGACAGACCCTCCCCCTCTCTCCATATGGTGTGTAGAGACAGGCCGCAACTATGTCAGCTGTACAGTGTTTGTTGGGAGTGGCCTATTATATGTAGGAGGGGCTTTTAATAATGGGCGGGGCCAAAAAATTATTGATTTCCTGCTGAGCTTTTAGGATCGCCAAGTAAAAGAATCAGCACAACACACTACACCCCCTCCCTGCAGTTTTAAATATAAAGGGGGCTTTTAAAAATTGAATTAGCACAGCGCACTACACATGCCACATTTTTTTGCCTTTCGGACCCCCCCTAGACAAAATTCCTGGGTGCTCCCCTGAATGTGGTCAATGTGAAGGTATCATTCTCCTTTAGTGATTCCATCTCTTCTTTCATTGCATCTAACCAACTTTGTGACTGGGGTGTTTCCATGGCTTCTCTGAAGGTCTGGGGTACATCATGTGCTCTATAGCAGTAATCTATATTCATCAGTACCTGATCATCATGAACAGATTCTAGTACATAGTCATTTAAATACTGAGGAGTTTTTCTATTTCTTGTAGGGTATCTTGTACCCTGGTCATTATCTTTGTCCTCTGCAATCTCCACTAAAGAATCTGGGGTCTCTTTAGTCATTGGACTCGATACAGGAATTACACTCCTTTCCTCATAGTCATCATCATTATTGTCCAACAGCTCAGTCTGAGTTTGTTTCTCGATTACTTCCTTTTCAATGAATTTTACTAGTCTGTGCCTGAAGACTTTGCCAGTTTCAGGGTAATACACCAGGTAAGAGGGACTATTTTTGTCATATCCTACAAAAATTCCTTTTGTGCATTTTGGATCCAGCTTTTTCTTATCATGTTTGTATGCAAAACATTCTGACCCAAAAATCTTCATTTTTGAAAAGTCTGGTTTCTTCCCTGTCAGTATGTTGTACGGCGTTTGCTTCAAACGACTGTTAAAGCATCGATTTCGAATCATAGCTGCTGTCATCACTGCATATGTCCATAACTCTTTTGGTACTTTGCTCTCTATTAGCATACATCTTGCCATCTCTATCAGTGTTCTCCAGTTTCTTTCAGCCGTTCCATTTTGATGCGGTGAGTAAGGTGCTGAAGTCTCATGTCTTATGCTCCTCTTTATGAGTAGTGACTGGAAGTCATTCGATGTGAATTCGGTACCATTGTCTGACCTCATTCTCTTGATGGTCCCATAGGGGGCAGTATCAGCGATAAACTTCTTCATTCTTATTCCTATCTTGCATAGGGTCTACTCCATCTGCTGGTTCACGCAGGATGGTTTCTTTAAGGTTCATCAAGCGCAGATGGCCTAGGAATTTTGTCTCCCACAGCTCATAATTCTTCTCATCTCCATCGAAAAGTAGCCTGCTCCATCGGCTTGTTCCTTCTCTCCTGGGCCCATAACCTGTTGCCATTTCTTTATTTAAGAGACAGGATAACCGGATTAAGTTGCTTCTGAACTTATCTTGTGGATTACAGCAGCTCTCTGATGGAGGACAAAATTTACACAGACACCATGCTTTTGTTTCCTCAGGAACACACACTGCTGCTTACTGTGCAGCCTCTTTTCTCTTTTTTTTTTTTCTCTGTGTGTACAACTTTATTTAAACACTTTCTGGTTAACAAACAGACAACATATTCATATGACTGTAGATCAATAGATAAGCTGTATAAGGGCATATAAAGAAAATGTCATATATCTTAACACCTAATATGTATACTTTTTATTTATTTATGTAAGTTTTACACAATAACAGCTTTTTTAAGCTTTTATTGTGTCTCCATATTCTGAGCCATAGTTTTTATTTTTTGGGCGATTGTCTCAGGTAGGGGCTAATTTTTTGCGGGATGAGGTGACGGTTAGATTGGTACTATTTTTGTGGGCAAACACCTTTTTGATCTCTTGCTGTTGTACTTTTTGTGATGTAAGGTGACAAAAAATGGTTTATTTAGCACAGTTTTTATTTTTTATGGTGTTCATTTGAGATGTTTATAGAGCCGGTCGATACAGACGTGGCGATACCTAATATGTATAATTAATTTTTTCCCCCTAATTTTTACCAATTTCTTTTAACTTTATTTGGGGAAAATTACATTTTTGTTCATTTTTACTTGAAATTTTAAATTTTTGGGGGGAAAACTATATTTTTCAAAAAAAATTTTTACTTTATTTTTTTGTCCAACTATGGGACTTGAACTTTTGGGGGTCCTTTACTATGCATTCCAATACTTCTGTATTGGAATGCATTGGCTGTATGAGTAATAATGTGTGAATTACTCACACAGTTTCCAGCCTGTGAGATCCAGGGGGCTTGATCTCACATGCTCATCACTGGAAGGCAGCACAATGCTTCCTTAGGCATTGCGCTGCCTTCCATGCCATCGGGTCCCCCCTACAGCCGCAAATAAAATCAATAAACAGTAAACTAGATAAAAACACAATAATACATAGTCTGGCCAGACTTTAAAATATAGCAATCCACTCCAATATTATCTCAGTGTGGAATAGATGAGGAATTATAGGAGGGATCAATCATAAAACGAATCTTACTGCAGCATATCCATCTATCGATATAAAAATCGCAATATAAGGTAATGTTCGCATTTAAAAAGTCTATACGTTTCCACAATCAATGTTCTGGTATTCCAAATTGCATAGTCTTAGAATCGTATCTGTTCAATAACTATATTTGAATCATGTCCAAAGCTGGGAACATCATGTCCGGTGCAGCTGCGTCACAATTGGAAGTGACGAGGGTGGGGAAATTTCACGAGTAGGGGAAATATCACGGAACACCGGAAAAGAAAAACGCTAGTGTGAAAGTACCCTAACATTGACCTGTAATGCTAATGCACAGTAATTTGACGGCTATCAGCTATGAATCTTGGTGCCATGCACAGTAATGTAGATGGCAATACATTACAACTGCCTGTAATGCTGATGGCACAGTACTTGCAAAACATAAAACATGCATATGTCCATATCCTTTCCTCTCCCTGCAGTTTAAGTTCCAAACCTTCACACTGAGATTGGGCCACCAAGTAGGATGAATATGATTAGGCAGAGGGGCCTGGGTATACAAGACTTATTGCGATTTGTGATGAATTAATTCGGAACAAATAACATTTCTTGACGTAGTTCAGCTAATCATCCAAATCAAATTTTTCAAAACATCTCTTGTCTTTTGCTGTTTTCATAAGGTCATTATTAGTCATGTCATTTTTAGCAAACAAAAAATAAAACTAAAAAACAATGGCAGAATTTTACGCTACAAAAAATTACTTTCCTGTTACAAGATACGGTGAATTAAAAGATGCCAATGCACAATACTTAAAATACACAATACATAAAACAAGACCTCAGATTGAAAGGAAAAGAAAAAAGGTCTCTTGAAAGTTTGAAAGGAAAAAAAGAAAATGAAAAACATAAAAACAGGTTGTGTCTTGAAAGAGTTAAAAAATTGGGATCCAGCATTTTTTTTTTACATTATTACTGCACATCCTCTTCCACTGGTTTGTAGGAAGAATGAGAATTACATTTAACTGGATAATCAGCCAAAAAGACAATAGACAATAAATCTTAGTTTTTACAAGTTTTTTAATATTAATGGTGGTCAGCCAAGCAGTATCTTACAAGCATTGTTTACCTGCTGTGTGGTTAAAAGATATGGATCCAGTATTTTTTCCAGCATTCTTTTGACCCTTATTATTGCAACAACTTCTGTAAGGCTGGGGCTGCACGCAGACATGTGTCATCATTACCAAAAGTGTTGCACAACCTTTCAGCAACAAGAAGTTGCATGACATATGTTACCGTGTAGCACTAGCCTTAGGATACTGACGGAACTGCCTGCCGGATCCAGAAATCCGTATGCAAACGGATGCGGATCCGTCTGACAAATCTATTGAAATACCGGATCAGTCTCTCCAGTGTTATCTGGAAAAACGGATCCGGTATTTATTTTTTTCACAGATTTAAAGGTATGCGCATGAGCAGACCTAGAAAGCCGGATTCAGTTTTCTGGAACACTTGGTACCGGATCCGGCATTAATACACTTCAATGGAAAATAATGCCGGATGCAGCATTCTGGCAAGTGTTCAGGAATTTTGGCTGAAGAAAATACTGCAGCATGTTGCAGTATTTTCTCTGGCCAAATACTCTGGCCAAGAGGGACTGAACTGAAGACATCCTGATGCATACTGAATGGAATGTTTTTCATTCAGAATGCATTAGGATACAACTGAAGCGTTTTTTCCGGTATTAAGCCCCTGTGACGGAACTCAATATCGGAAAACTAACGCTAGTGTGAAAGTACCCTTCTAGTTTGTAGATAGAATAATAATTACAGAGAATTAAGGCTACTTTCACACTGCCGTTTGGTGCGGATCCATCATGGATCTGCACAGATGGATCCGCACCGATAATACAACCGCATGCATCCGTTCAGAACGGATCTGTTTGTATTATCTTCAACATTGCCAAATGGATCCATCTTGAACACCATGGAAAGTCAATGGGGGACGGATCCATTTTCTATTGTGCCATATTGTGTCAGTGAAAATGGATCCGTCCTCATTGACTTACATTGTGTGTCAGGACCGATCCATTTGGCTTAGTATCGTAAGATGGACACCAAAGCGGAATAGAGGCGGAACGGATCCAAACTGATGCATTCTGAGCGGATCCTTATCAAATCAGAATGCATTAGGGCAAAACTGATCTGTTTTGGACCGCTTGTGAGAGCCTTGAAACGGATCTCACAAACGGAAACCAAAACAGCAGTGTTAAAATAGCCTTATCTGGATGATTTTATCAGTCAAAAATAGAAATGAAAATTAATAGAGTTATCTATTATTAAAGATAGTTAGGTGAGCAGCACCTTACAAGCAACAGTATTTTCACTTACTGTGTAGTAAGGCCTCTTTCACACAGGCGTCATGTTTTTGGCCCGGATAAGATGCAGGTGCGTCGCGAGAAAATGTGCGATTTTTCCGCGCGAGTGCAAAACATTTTAATGTGTTTTGCACGCGCGTGAGAAAAATCGGCATGTTTGGTACCCAAACCCAAACTTCTTCACACTTCTTCTTGGGTTAGGTGTTGTGTAGATTGTATTCTTTTCTCTTATAACATGGTTTGAAGGGGAAATAATAGCATTCTTAATACAGAATGCTTAGTAAAATAGTGCTGGAGGGGTTAAAAAAAATAAAAAATAATTTAACTGGCCTTAATCCACTTGTTCGCGCAGCCCGGCTTCTCTTCTGCCTTTATGTGTGAGGAAAAGGACCTGTGGTGAAGTCACTACGCTCATCATATGGTCCATCACATGATCCAGCACCATGGTAATGGAACATGTGATGAGTTCAGTGACATCACCACAGGTCCTTTTCCTCACAGATGAAGGCAGAAGAGAAGCCGAGCTAAGCAAACAGGTGGATTAAGGCGAGTTAAATTATTTTTCATTTTTTATTAACCCCTCCAGCCCTATTTTACTAAGCATTCTGTATTAAGCATGCTATGATTTTCCCTTATAACCATGTTATAAGAGAAAATAATAATGTAGAAATAAGGGAGCGAGCACTCACCTATGGCATACACTCAGATTTAATAATAAAAATTGCTATGACAAATTAATCAAACAATAATTCAATAACACAATTAAAATACTATAAAATATTACCAAGGTATAAAATAATGGTCGACCATATATGCGCCACTAATTGATGGGAGCAATACACTGATGCATATATGCGGTCCAATGGTGTCCACAATGAATGTTAAATAAAGTGACAGTGCAATAATAAAGAGTTGAAGTAAATAACTGTGCTGATAACTTGAAATAATAAATATCAATATCCTGGTGAAAGATAGAGTGATGAATGGGTGCGACAATTTTATGAAAAAATAGGGGACACCGTATAGGGCCTGGCAGTATAGACTTGTATTCCTTCCTGTGGAGATTGAAGTTCGATATAAAGTCTGCAATCAACCGCAGTTAACAGTCCAAAAGTTGCTTGTATTCAATTAATAATATATTCTGTAAACGCAGTCTCTATTAGCTGTGTAATTCTCACCTCTGTCTGGAGGTTATTCCTTGCTAGGAGTAGAGAGTCTTACCTCCTATGTTGGCGTGTTGCACGGTCTGTTTCTTAATGCGCTGCAGGAGTTCAGCTGGAGACGCTGTTACGTCCTCGCAGCTCCCAAACTCTAGTAACCTAGCCCAAATCTCGCGGTATTACGGGTGGGACAGCAGTCCGATCTCCGCACTCACTGTGTACAGGGCGATTCGGTTGTTACAAAGTTGCAATGGTTACAAGGTTGCAGTCTTTAAATCTTTCTGTCTTTATAGCATGGCCATGCTAGGAGTTCTCTTTGTGGAGGTTCCAACAAAGAGCTGTGAGGACGTAACAGCGTCTCCAGCTGAACTCCTGCAGCGCATTAAGAAACAGACCGTGCAACACGCCAACATAGGAGGTAAGACTCTCTACTCCTAGCAAGGAATAACCTCCAGACAGAGGTGAGAATTACACAGCTAATATAGACTGCGTTTACAGAATATATTATTAATTGAATACAAGCAACTTTTGGACTGTTAACTGCGGTTGATTGCGGACTTTATATCGAACTTCAATCTCTACAGGAAGGAATACAAGTCTATACTGCCAGGCCCTATACGGTGTCCCCTATTTTTTCATAAAATTGTCGCACCCATTCATCACTTTATCTTTCACCAGGATATTGATATTTATTATTTCAAGTTATCAGCACTGTTATTTTCAATCTTTATTATTGCACTGTCACTTTATTTAACATTCATTGTGGACACCATTGGACCGCATATATGCATCAGTGTATTGCTCCCATCAATTAGTGGCGCATATATGGTCGACCATTATTTTATACCTTGGTAATATTTTATAGTATTTTAATTGTGTTATTGAATTATTGTTTGATTAATTTGTCATAGCAATTTTTATTATTAAATCTGAGTGTATGCCATAGGTGAGTGCTCGCTCCCTTATTTCTACATTTACTTATTCCATTGAGGTGGGGCGTCCCCAAACTGAGTTTGCAGCACCGTACCACCCACTACCAGCAGTGAGCCACTTCATTTAATTAACTTTTTAGAAAATAATAATGATTGGGTCCCCATCCCCATCGTCTCCTAGCAACCGTGCACTTTTATGGGGCCTGCGTTGCGTGAATAACGCACAAAATAGAGCTTGCTGTGATTTTCATGCAACACACAAGTGATGCGTGAAAATCACTGCTCGTGTGCACAGCCCCATAGAAATGAATGGGTCCGGATTCAGTGCGGGTGCAATGCGTTCACACCTGTGTGAAAGGGGTCTTATAGCAATACACACTGCTTCATAACATTAGACAATAATCTTCCCTCAGATTTTTCTGTTTGACTCTGATCTCCAGATTTGTTCTCCAAGCTGCTAAATTCTTTTAAGGCTACTTTCACACTAGCGTTCGGAGCGGGTCCGTCTGATGTTTTATCAGACGGATCCGCTCCTATAATGCAGACGTTTGCATCCGTTCAGAACGGATCTGTCTGCATTATAACTTAGAAAAATTTCTGAGTGTGAAAGTAGCCTGAGCGGATCCGTTCAGACTTTACATTGAAAGTCAATGGGGGACGGATCCGCTTGAAGATTGAGCCATATGGTGTCATCTTCAAGCGGATCCGTCCCCATTGACTTCCATTATAAGTCTGGACGGATCCGCTCGCCTCCGCACGCCAGGCGGACACCCGAACCCTGCTTGCAGCGTTCAGGTGTCCGCTCACTGAGTGGAGCGGAGGCTGAGCGCTGGCAGACGGATGCATTCTCAGTGGATCCGCCTCCACTGAGAATGCATTAGGGCCAGACGGCTGCGTTCAGGGCCGCTTGTGAGCCCCTTCAAACGGAGCTCACGAGCGGACACCTGGACGCAGGTGTGAAAGGAGCCTAAAAAGAGTCGCCATTTAAATACTTTTACCAGTTCTGCTTTGAAGAAATGTCCATTAGAGTTATAGGAACAACTAGATTATGTGCATACTGTAACTGGCACAGATTTTAAAGGCAAAAGCCCTTTAAACTTGACTTTATGTAAATACTCCATTTACGTAAAGTGTGCAACTAAACAATAAAATGCAAATTACTGTTTCTGTAATATGACTGCATCTATATAAAAATATGAATGGTATCCTGTGTGCTTGCTAGTATCCTGTGTGCTTGTTAATTGATGAATAACTATGACTTTAGGGTACAATAAGCTGGCCTTTAGTCTACAAAGAATAGGGTTAATTATGAGTTTAAAGGGGTTTTCTGAGATTTTTTTTAACTGTTAACCTATCCTCTGGATACGTCATCAGTATCTGATCGGTGGGGACCCCACACCCTGGACCTCCAAAATCAGCTGCTGGAGAAGGCAGTGGTGCTCACAGTAGCCCCATGGTGATGGACCATGTGATGGACCATGTGATGAGCGCAGTGACGTCATCAAAGATCCTTTAGCCAGGTCCTGAAGAAAGTAGAAAGAGGAGATCCGCTATGCAATCAAGTGGATGGGGTGAGTTAAATTTGTTTATTATTTTTAACTCTTCAATGGACATTTTACTAAGCATTCTGTATTAAGAATGCTATTATTTTCCCTTATAACCATGTTATAAGGGAAAATAATAAAGATTGGGCCCCCATCCCGATTGTCTCCTAGCAACCGTGCGTGAAAATCACACCGCATCCGCACTTTCTTGCGATTTTCACGAAGCTCCATTCACTTCTATGGGGCCTACGTTGTGTGAAAAATGCACAATATAGAGCTTGCTGCGATTTTCACGCAACGCACAAGTGAACACAGCCCCATTGAAGTGAATCGGTCCGGATTCAGTGCGGGTGCAATGCGTTCACCTCACGCATTGTATCCTCGTGGAATTCTCACCCGTGTGAAATGGGCCTAATAGTGCAGCTAACAAAAGTGAAACAACATGGCTTAAAGGGGTGTTCCAGGATTTAGACATTGATGACCTATCCTCAGGATAACAGATTGTGGGTTATCGACATCCACCGGGCAGCCACCAGCACCGGAAACTATATAGTGTATGGGGACAAAAACAGAAAGATCAGTCTACTGTGTAGTGGCCGTGCCCGGGGTCCTGCAGCTCAGTTCTAATTCAAGAGAATGGGAGCTGAACTGTAGCATGGGACCCTGGACAAAGCCTCCTGTTTTCAGTTCCATCCTCTATTATTTCCACAATTGTAGCTGCTGAAATTGATTGGTAGTGATGCCAGCGGACGGCCTCCCAATATCTGATATTGATAATCTGCCCTGAAGATAGGTCATCAATATCTAAGTCCCAGAAAACTCCTTTAAAAAAATTAACGGATTTAGTTAAAACTTCTGTCAGGAATATATGTAAGCTTGCAGTGTTGTCTTGAACCGCGGTCTTTTCCATCAATAAGAAGAAGAGGAGTTTTCCGGAAGTAGTCAATTATTTCAGACACAGAGTCAAATGTCTGTTAAGAAAAACAATAAAATATAAAGTAAATTAATTTGTGTTGCTGATATTAAACAGTATGGGGGAGATTTATCAAACTGGTGTAAAGGAAAACTGGCTTACTTGCCCATAGCTACCAATTGGATTCCACCTTTCAGTTTCCAAAGTAATTCTGAAAAATGAAAGCTATGATCTGATTGGTTGCTATGTGCAACTAATCCAGTTCTACTTTACAAATGTTTTGATAAATCTCCCCCTATGTGTTTTAACATTCAAGTTAATGGGATGAGCAGTTGTAATTACATTGCACCTCTGCTATAAGGGAGATGGCGTACAGGTACAGGTAAATAGTGAAGAGGACACAGTGCTCACACGACCACCAAGACCCCTTCAAGCAGCTGTGGCCCTGTTTGGAAACGTCACAACAGAGAGGCTATAAAAGTGAAACACATCACCAAATGCTTTATTGTAGGATAAAAGAACATCATTTCCTGCCTCTGCTGGATCATGTGACCTGCAGTCTTACCATGAGTAAGATTCTCTATGTAAGCCCATCATAATCACATTCAGAGGATGTGCCACATTTATGCATGGATGCCCTTTTTTCTCCTAGGTTCTTTGTGGGCACACAGCAGGGCTCAGAAGGGAAAGTCTGTCACTTGGCTTTGAGAATGCAGATTTTGCTGGTATGGCTTTCAGGTGCCATGCTGCAGTTTAACCCCTTAAGGACCCAGACATTTTTCACCCTAAGAACCAGGCCATTTTTATAGAATCTGACATGTGCAGAGGTCTATAATCCAGGTGATCCAATAAACAGACGGCAGGCAGATGCGTAGTCAAATGAAGCGGAGGTCAGAATCCAGGAAATCCAATAAACAGACACAGTGGGATGCTTCAGCGGGAGTCAAGAGGTACAACAACCACACTTTGGTACTTCATGATGAGTGAAGCTGCCTTAAATACAAAGAGACCCGCCTCCGGTGGGGATGGTAATCCGGAACCAGCTGCCTACTCCTATAAGAAAGGGAGAGGTGCGTGCTATAGCACATCAGATGACACCTGGCAGAGAGGACGGATGTGGCGGTATGCTGGCGGGCACCTGCGTCTCCTTCAAAGTAAGCCAGTACTGGGACCCATAGTGCTGTGATGTGTAGACAGCGATCTGCCACCCTGCAGTGAAGACGCAGATCCCATACTGACAATAAGGAGCTGATGTGGCTAGTGAGTGGATGCCAGCGCTCAGAATTTAACTGCTAGGAAACATGTGGAACTTCCGCAAGCCGAGAAAGTTACTTCTGGTGAGATGGAACGCAAGGATGGAGCGCAACACGTGACTTTCGGCAAATGGAAAGCACGTGTGGAAAGCACACGCCGCAAGCCATTGATACAAAGCGCAGAGGCAAATAAGAAGTGCTGGAGGGGCATATATACGAAAGCATTGAATACTAATACTAGCAACTAAGTTTTAGAGGGAGACAGCAAATGTTAAACAAGGATAAACAAGGATAAAAGAAAGGGGTTAACTCAAAGGATAATGATAAACCCAAAATAACAGTATCCAAGATACGATGACAGATGTATGTCACCGAAGGAAGGTGCTTCTCGCACCAAAGGTCCAGATAAGGACACTACTGTACATGATATCAGAGGCGGGGCAACATTATCAAGAAGGCATCAGGAGAGTTGACAAATCAGATAAAGTAAAAGTCAATCTTTCATTTAATACAAATAAAGAAGTCGGATATCTAATCCAGTATCTGGGAAATGCAGCGGAAACTGTAAAGAGTAATCCCCAAACTCCACTTGAAAACCACAGAAAAAAAAATGTAGTTCCGTGCAGTCACTACTTATGGTTAGTCAGTCATTGCATGTGATGTGCAATCTCACAGAAATCCTTCCTCATGTACGTCTGTGAGATTTCACCGTTTTTCTTTAGCCCTCAAAGTACTTCAGATACGAATGTTATAGCCTTTCCTCAATGCCGAGTGATCCTCTAGGTCAGGCATGTCCAAACTGCGGCCCTCCAGCTGTTGCAAAACTACAACTCCCAGCATGCCCTAATAGCTGTAAGCTATCCAGGCATGCTGGGAGTTGTAATTTTGCAACAGCTGGAGGGCCGCACTTTGGACATGCCTGCTCTAGGTGTTCAATACTTTTCTTCACTTCAGCAAGAGGTCCTATAAAAGGATATACGCATAGTACTCACTTTGTTTATGATATTAAAACTGGTTTTTATTGTACTTACAAGATTTAAGACTTGCTTTATTGACATAAAATTTCTTAACTCATAGCCCGACCCAGGTTTCGCACCGCTTCATCAGGGGTGTGTCACCATCTGTGTCTGGTGTAAGTACTTTTAAACCTGTTGCTTGCGGCATCGTATCCGCCTACTTCCTTCCTATTCACATAATGAAAGCAACGGAATGAGGCGCAGCCATAATGTAGTGCGGATTGACTTAGGGGGAAGACCGCAGGATAGTGAAGGGTTAATATCTGTATGCTTGCTTAGGGGTTGGTTTAAGGGAGGAAGGGGCGGATTAGCAAATTCGCGGGCTGCATATATTGGCAGGAGGTGGAGCGTCGGTCAGTTGCTAGTGTAGAGCAAGTGCGTTTAGCAGTCACGATGTCGTCGCTGGAGGATTTATTGGAGGCGGTTAGGGCGGCTGTGCAGGTACACGGGGCTGCACGTTTGCGTGAGACCGTGCAGTTGGTCCTGGACCCCCCTTCTGTGTCCGTTGAGGCTGCGCGTCCCTGCAGGGCTAGGCGTTCGGTTCCCCCGGAACGCCTGAGCCCTGAGTCTACTCCTCGTTTGCGCCGGCGATTGCGGAGCCCCCCCAGGAGCCCTCCGCCGCAGTCTGCTCGGCCTGTTTCTGAATCGGCTCGCAGACGCAGCGGGAGGACGGCAGCGAGACATGGCGGGCCGGCGGTAGAGGGACGGCCGGGTTCGGGTTCTGTCTCGCGGTCTCTGAGAGGGAGAGGGCAGGTGCGCGCGGCTGTCTCCCCGCGTGAGTCTCGGCGGGGGGGGCGAGTCGGGGCGGACGTACCTGCGGAGTATGGAGGTGTTTCTGCGGCCGGGTCGCTTCCTGGCCTGGGCCTTCTGGACGGCGGTGAAGGAGTTTTGCCTGCGTCGCGGTCGTTCTCCTCTGATCGGCGACGTCATCATGGTGGGAGCGGCGGTGCTGGGAGAGAGAGTGCGTCGCGCCCCCTGGCGGTGGGCCGGCGACATTGCGCCTTATCAGGAGCTGCGGCGGTGAATGAGCCCCCTGAGCTGCGGCATGAGAGTGCGGCTCACAGTGCCTCTGCTGTGGAGCCAGCTTTGCTGGGTGTCGCCGGGATGAGGGGTTTGCGGCCAGGTGTGAGGGCCTCTGCTTCACAAGGGGCTGCGGATGTCAGCCCTATGCAACCGGAGTCGGAGGGGGAGTTGTCGCAGCTGGAGGACGGTGAAGTGGATCCAGGAGAAGAGTCGGCGGCTGGCGGTGTGGACGCTGGGCCATCCGGGAGTGACGTCTCGTTTGCGGTACCCGAAGGGAGGTCTGCGGCTGCCGGCGACGTCGTCCGGGGACGGCCAGGTGAGAGACCGACGTGTCAGGTTCCTGTGGGGGGGGGTTGGGACTTCATTGTTACATAGTGGGGGGAGTTCTGAGGCTTTGGTGAGGGATGTATTGTCGGGTATGCGCGCTTTGTTATCACGGTTGGGCCCGGGTGCTGCTGGGTCCCCGGCGGCTGTGTGGTCGCCGGCTCCGGATTTGGCACTGGTTCCAGGGGCGGTGCAGGGTTTGCTGGGGGAGAGTGGCGGCTCGGCGGCTAGTGGGCAGGCCTGTGGTTCTGGGTTGGCGGCGGGGGTGAGAGGTGATGTGGTGGACGGTGTTCGGTTGGCGGATTCAGCGAAGGGGGAGATTTATGTGTGTTTTGAGGGGCCGCTGGGGGCTCATTTGAAGCAGGAGGTCAGGGAGAAGATCTGGAAGGATGAATATGTGGAAATTTTCTTGTTGCTTCCTTTGGAAAAATTTAATTTGGATAGGGGTAAGCTGGACGAGAGTAAGAAGGAAGAGGAGGAAAGGAGGAGGTTTAGGTTAATTCCGCGCACGTTTCAGAATTGGTTGCAGGCTTTTGCGATTTTGGCCAGCGTCATTGGGGAAAAGGCGCCCGAGCACTGCTCAGCCCTTTTTTGCTATATGGATGCTATCGGGGAGGCTCATCGGACGTATGGGGGTGTGGCTTGGCTTAGGTACGATGAGCAGTTCCGGCAGCGGAAGGCGGTCAGGCCTAGCATTCGTTGGGACCATAAGGATATTGGTCTGTGGATGCGATTGATGGCGGCTCCTCAGGGTGGGGGGTCTCAGCCCTTTTGTGGAGCGGCCGGGGGTGCCTCGGCTGCGGAGTCTCAGGTTGGGGGCAGAAGGGGTTGTTGCTGGCAATTCAATGAAGGACATTGCCGGTTCTTGTCCGACTGCAGATTTAAGCACGAGTGCTCCGGTTGCGGAGGTTCCCATAGCCTGTCTCGGTGCTTCCGGAGGGGGAAGGGTAAGGGATCCGAGGTTATGCAAAAAAGGGGTGACGCCGGTGAGGGTGGAAGAGATGGAGCCGTATTTAAGGATGTACCCAAATAGGGAGGCGGCTCGGTTGTTGTTGGAGGGGTTTACTGTGGGGTTTGTTATCCCGTGTAGTTTGGTCGGGACGAGGGTTGCGTCTCGGAATTTGTCTTCAGCTTTGCGCTACCCTGATGTGGTGAGGGATAAGATTGTGAAGGAGGTTGCGGCTGGCAGGGTGGTTGGCCCCTTTGCGGAGTGTCCTTTGCCAGATTTATGGGTGTCCCCGTTAGGTTTAGTTCCTAAGAAGGAGCCCAATAAGTTCAGGCTCATTCATCATTTGTCCTATCCGCTTGGTGGGTCGGTGAATGATGGGATAGCGGACGAGTTATGCTCGGTGTCCTATACGTCTTTTGATGAGGCAGTGCGTTGGGTGCGACGTTTCGGGCAGGGCGCCCTGCTTGCTAAAACTGATATTGAGGCTGCGTTTCGATTGTTGCCCATTCACCCTGACAGTTTGCGTTTGCTTGGTTTTCAGTGGGAGGGTTGTTTTTATGTTGATTGTTGTCTGCCTATGGGGTGCGCGATCTCGTGCTCTTTGTTTGAGTCGTTTAGTTGTTTTCTTGAATGGGTGGTGAAACAGGAGGCGGGATGGAGCTCGGTTTTGCACTACCTGGATGATTTTTTGTTTCTGGGTCCCGCTGGATCCAGGGTGTGCGCGGTTTTGCTGCATACGATGGAAAGGGTGGCGGCGCGTTTTGGAATCCCGTTGGCGGCGGATAAGACGGAAGGCCCGGCCACGGTCATCAAGTTCTTGGGTATTGAGATCGACAGTTTGGCTATGGAGTGTCGTTTGCCTGAGGATAAGGTGCTTGATCTCTTGCACGAGGTTGTGTTTTTGCGGAAGGCTAGGAAGGTGCAGCTTAAGCGGGTTCAGTCGGTTTTGGGAAAATTGAATTTTGCTTGTCGCATCTTGCCGATGGGACGGGTGTTTTGCCGCCGCTTGGCTTTGGCGACTGCGGGCGTTACAGCTCCTTTTCATTATTTGCGGTTGCCGGTGGCTGTGAAGGATGATTTGGTGGTGTGGGAAAAGTTTTTGTTGGATTATAATGGTCGGTCTGGATGGAAGCGGTGGTTAGTAATGTGGACTTGGAGTTGTTTTCGGATGCGTCTGGTTCGTGTGGTTATGGTGTTTTTTGTCGGGGTCAATGGAGTGCAGGGGTTTGGCCGGCTGAATGGCGGCAGGCGGGTTTACATTCTAACTTGGTGTTGTTGGAGCTTTTTCCTATTGTGCTGGCTACTGAGTTGTGGGGGGACTGGCTTAGGAATCGGCGGGTGCGTTTTTACTGCGATAACATGGGTGTGGTTCAGGCAATTAACAGTCAGTCGGCTAACTCACCGCCGGTGTTGAATTTGCTGAGGCACTTGGTGTTGAGGGGTTTGCGATTGAATGCATGTTTTGTTGCGGTTCATGTCCCGGGAGTAGATAACTCACTTGCCGATTCCCTTTCTCGTTTTCAGTGGGAGCGTTTCCGCGGCTTGGCGCCGGGGGCCGAAGTTCGGGGGTTGCCCTGTCCCCAGTGGCTCTGGAGCGTGGCCTTGGGGTGTCAGCGGGCCTGATTAGGCGGTCACTTAGTCACGGTACGTGGGCTGCTTACTCTTCTGTGTGGTCTTTGTGGGAGGGTTTGATTGAGCAGGTGGAAGGTTGTAGCTCGCTGGAGGATTTTCGGACGCTATTGGTCTTTTGGTTAGGAACGTTTTATGCTGCGGGTTTGTCTTTTTCGGTGGCGTCAAAGAGGTTAGCGGCGGTTGCTTTTTGGTTGCGGTTGCGAGGCATGGCCGATGTGTCTAAGTGTTTTATGGTGCGGCAGGCCTTGAAGGGTTACCGCCGTTGCGGGGTACGGAGGGACAACCGTAGGCCGGTTTCGTTTGCGGTGTTGCAGACTTTGTGGATGGAGGCGGGATCAGTTTGTGTGTCGGCGTTTGAAGTATGTCTGTTTAGGGCGGCCTTTTCTTTGGCCTTTTTTGGAGCATTTCGCATCTCGGAGTTGGTGGCAGCGAGTCGCTCAGGCGAGGGGTGTTTGTTATGGGAGGACGTTGTTTTGGTGGATGGTGTCTTGCGGTGTTGCATTCGCAGGTCTAAAACGGATCAGGAGGGTAGAGGGGTTGTTTTGTGGTTGAGGCCCTTGGGGGGGGTCCGTACTTTGTCCTGTGCGGTGTGTGGAGGAGTTCTTGGATGTTAGGCCAGGTGGCAGGGGGACATTGTTGATCCATCAGGACGGTTCGCGGTTGTCTCGTTTCCAATTTGTTGCGGTTTTCAGGAAGTGCTTGTTGGCTGCGGGTTTGCCTGCTAGGGAGTATGCATCTCACTCTTTTCGTATTGGGGCTGCTACCGAGGCGGCTCGGTGGGGCCTAGGGGAGGAGGTTATTCGGCGTATCGGACGCTGGGAGTCGGATTGTTTTCGATCATATATCCGCCCCCATTTGTTGTGAATGTCTGGTTTGGGGCTTAGGTGGGGTGGGATGTTGCTGATTATCTGGCAGTGTTGGTTGTGGTTTAATTTTGTTTGTTTTGTTGCAGGATCGGCGCCTTGTTTGGCTTGGATCTTCGGGCACTCGTATGTCCATTGGGGGCCTTGCGTGCGGACGTCAGGCGGAACGGACGACAATTGGGTTTTTCGGCGGAAGACATGCAGATTAGGTGGATTGGTTTGCGGGGGCTTCTTTGGGGGAGGGTTTTGCCTGAGATTCATTTGAATGTTAGGTTGGATCGTCCGCCGGATGTGTTGGTTCTTCATGTCGGCGGAAATGATTTGGGGGTCCGTCGGTCCCGGGATGTCATCCGGGATATTAAGCTGGATGTATTGCGTTTGCTGGCGGATTTTCCTGAGATGTTGTTGGTTTGGTCGGAGGTGGTGGCAAGAAGTAGCTGGAGGTTTGCCAGGTCTGTGGAGCGGGTTAACAAGGCGCGGGCTAAATTGAACAAGGAGGTGGGGCGCTTTGTTCGCAGGCAAGGTGGGATAGTTGTGCGCCATCGGGAATTGGAGGCGGCGTCGCCTCAGTTCTTGAGAGCTGATGGAGTGCACCTTAATGATGTTGGTATTGACATGTGGGCTTTGGGCATTCAGGAGGGTTTGGAGACGGCCCTGAGGGTGTGGCAGGACGCCCACAGGTGAGGTGTCACCGGTGGTCTTCTGGTGGCTGATTGTTATGGGATCCTGGGGGAGCGATTCAATGGTTAAGAGATGCGGGACATGTTGGAGCCTGCATCTCATGTGGTTTGTGAATGCCGAGGATGGGGGCTCCTGTTTGGGCTAAAAGGCCTACAGGAGGAGATACTTGGATACTTCAAGGAGTTGGTGCTCTTGGGTCGGTGAGTGCGGCCGAGGGTAAGCTTGAAGTACAAGGTGAGACGGTTAAGGAAGAGGCCGCTGGTTTGGGTTGCCCTCCAGGATCCTTGTTACAGTGCAGTGGGTCATAACATTGAAGGTTGTGTTAAAGTGCCTGTTGTTATTATTATTGTTATATTATTATTATATGTGAATAATAAAGTTCGGCCGTCATGGTCAATTTCTCCAAACAGGACGGTGTCAGTGTGGTTTATTGAAGGGGCAGGTTAGTGGGAATAGACGGAGGAAATTCTTCCATCCTATTAAGTCATGAAAGCAACGGAATGAGGCGCAGCCATAATGTAGTGCGGATTGACTTAGGGGGAAGACCGCAGGATAGTGAAGGGTTAATATCTGTATGCTTGCTTAGGGGTTGGTTTAAGGGAGGAAGGGGCGGATTAGCAAATTCGCGGGCTGCATATATTGGCAGGAGGTGGAGCGTCGGTCAGTTGCTAGTGTAGAGCAAGTGCGTTTCCCACCCTCCCACCCCTTTTTTATGTGATGTCTTGGATTGCGTTTGGGGGGGCTGATTGTTATGGGATCCTGGGGGAGCGATTCAATGGTTAAGAGATGCGGGACATGTTGGAGCCTGCATCTCATGTGGTTTGTGAATGCCGAGGATGGGGGCTCCTGTTTGGGCTAAAAGGCCTACAGGAGGAGATACTTGGATACTTCAAGGAGTTGGTGCTCTTGGGTCGGTGAGTGCGGCCGAGGGTAAGCTTGAAGTACAAGGTGAGACGGTTAAGGAAGAGGCCGCTGGTTTGGGTTGCCCTCCAGGATCCTTGTTACAGTGCAGTGGGTCATAACATTGAAGGTTGTGTTAAAGTGCCTGTTGTTATTATTATTGTTATATTATTATTATATGTGAATAATAAAGTTCGGCCGTCATGGTCAATTTCTCCAAACAGGACGGTGTCAGTGTGGTTTATTGAAGGGGCAGGTTAGTGGGAATAGACGGAGGAAATTCTTCCATCCTATTAAGTCATACACTTTATATGTTTAAAAATATATAAATATCTATCTAAAATGGTTTACAAATATACATTCCATTACACTTCATTTAAACCTAAAACACTTAAACACAGTTTGCCACCATGAACTCATCACTGATTTTAAAACTGTCATGTAGTGCTTTTCAACAGGCAGCTCATTCACCTTTTGTTTTCTGGACAGGGAGTATCCCTTCAACAGGCACCTCATTCACCTTTTGTTTTCTGGACAGGGAGTATCCCTTCAACGGGCAGCTCATTCACCTTTTGTTTTCTGAACAGGGAGTATCCCTTCAACAGGCAGCTCATTCACCTTTTGTTTTCTGGACAGGGAATGACTGATTCAAAAACGATTGTGTAGTCTTTTCAACAGGCAGCTCATTTACCCTTTGTTTCCTGGACATAGAGTATTCGAGACAGGGAGTGACCACTCTCACAATCTCTACGTATTCTAACTACTACGTAACACTCCTCCAATACATGGAAATTGCATGTGCTCCCTAAATCTATATGTATTAATCAGAACCTATGCTATAATATGAGGTATTGCCTCTTACAGTTAGCGTTGCCACGGGAAATACTTCTGTATTGGGACACTGTGTTTAATACATAGAAACTGCTTTCCCATCCCACTCTATATTCAGAGCTGAAGGTTGCAGTGTCCACATCTGATATATCCATTCTCCATCTTCTTTGTATTTATATACTCAATTGGATCTCCGCCTCTCCATTGTTTCTCACTAACTCCACACCAGTAAATGTAATACCTGCCGGATTGCTTTTTTTTTTTTTTTTTTCTCAAATCTTTATTTTAAATTTGACAATATCATCATCAATCAATAAGACAATTGCAGTGGTGTAAACATGAACATAAAAGTAAAATATAGTAAAATAAAGTATAGAATAGTATAAAATAGTATACTCCATTCATTAAGATGACACACATATTTTGTCAGGTACAATTAAGGTCATTACATACATTGCAAAAGAGACCACCGACGCCTCTAATATTATAGATGTATGGTAATCCAGCACCATTGTGCCCTTGTGTCGTACATGAAATGTGCATTATGACTCATGAGCGAAATGGACATCCTACTATCCCAACCCATTCTGCTTCTGTCAGCTTCCTTGCACTCCAGGAAGGAACAAAAAGAAACATTCACTCGCTAATCTCTCAGCCCCTATAATTCTTATACCAATCAGACCAACCCTCCCAGGCTAAAATAAATTTGTCGTGAGAGAGCGTCTCCCAACTGGTCAGTTCTTCTAACTGATAAATCTCTCTTACTTTGAACACCCATTCTCTCAGACTAGGAATCTCCTTGGACAACCAATATTTTGGAATAAGTAGCTTTGCTGCTGCTATCAGCTGAGCAGGTAAAGAATTCTTGGCCAATTTAAAATGTCTATCAGGGATGTTGAGCAGGGCCACTAATGGATTGATGGGAGAACTGATCTTGCATATCTTCTGAACCTCTGTTGACACTGAATCCCAAAACTTTTTAATTTGAGGGCACGACCACCATATGTGATACATTGAGCCCGTGGTTTCCCCACACCTCCAGCAATCGGCTGAAATTGACGAAGAAATGGAATGCAACTTATCTGGAGTTTTATACCATCTCGTGACTATTTTAAAAGCGTTCTCCTGAATCTTGATGCATCTAGAATAACCATGAGAATGAGCTAGTATTCCTTTAACAATGTCATCATCCAAAGCCATTCCCAGATCTTTACCCCACTGTTCTACAAATGAAGGTATAGAGTCTGAGCTAATCTCTAATATTTTATTATATAATGTCGAAATGACTCCCTTCTTGTGAATTGATTGATTCCATATTGCGTCATACCACGTAAGTGTGTAGTTACATGTGGAATGTGACAAATACCATTCACATACCTTCTGGAACTGCGAGTAATGGGTTGCAGCCCATGGGACGTGTTTGAACTTCTCTCTCAATGTTTGGATAGAAGGGACTATTCTGTTCTCTAAGATATCTCCGATCGCTCTATCCCCTAATGATGCCCATAGCCCTGTATCATCTTGAAAGTTGGGTTGGTATAAATAAGGAATATATCCAATAGGGATAAAGGGAGATAGATAACTGGAGGGATGTAAATGTTTCCCCCATCTAAGCCAACTGTCCATCATACCCTTTAGTGAGCAGGGGATCTTTTTCCCGCGTAAGGACTTCTTATCTGGGTTCCATAATACTGCTAAATTGCATGGCCCTAAAATCTTTCTAGCAATCTGACAACCTAATTTAGTACCTCGGGGGTTTGTTACCTCTGAGTGGAGTCTCATTTGTATTGCTCCGTAATAACTGCTGATATCCGGCAATCCAAAGCCTCCCTTATGCCTGGGTAATGTCAGTCTCCTATATGCTAATCGGGGTCGCGCCTGATTCCAGATGAACGTGGAAAAAGTTTTCCTTACTTGCGCTAGATAGTTACTAGGTAGAGCTATAGTCAAAGTCTGCATCAAATACAAGAATTTCGGGAGAACATACGTTTTCAGTACATTCTTTCTCCCTAACCAAGTTAAAAAAGGTACTTTCAGATCTTTTAATTGGGTTTTAATGTCAGTTAGTAACTTGGGATAGTTTTGCATAAACAGTTGATCAGGGTTTCTAGTTATATTTACTCCTAAGTAACAAATACTATCCGGATGCCATTGAAATGGAAAATTGGCCTTAAGTTGAGCTATGGTAGTTTGGGAGATATTAATTCCTAAAGCTACACATTTGGATAGATTAATTTTAAAACTAGATAAACCCCCAAAAACCTCTAACTGTTTCAGTAAGGCTGGGAAAGCCTGTGATGGATTGGACACCAACAGAAGCATATCATCAGCGAATGCTGCGACTTTATGGGTCTGAGAGCCTATGTTAAGCCCCTGTATATCCCCATCCTGTCTTATTGCTTGCAGGAAGGTCTCCAAACACAATATAAACAGGGTAGGCGACAACGGACAACCTTGTCGGGTTCCATTTCTTATTTCAAAATGGGGCGTGAGTTTTCCATTGATGCGTATCCTAGCCGTGGGGGAGGAGTACAGAGACAGCACAGCGGTCACAAATTGAGGAGGAAAGCCAAATCTATGTAAAGTGGCTTCCATGAACTTCCAATCTACCCTATCGAAAGCCTTTTCAGCATCTGTGCTTAGGAGCCCCTTCCCTTGCGACAGAGCGAATTGTTGAGCTTGTAGTACCCTGAATGTACTGTCTCTGCACTCTCTACCCCCCACAAACCCAGACTGATCCGAGGAAACCAATATCTTGAGCAAGGCCGCGACTCTATGTGCCAGTATCTTAGCCCAGAGTTTTATATCTGCATTAAGCAGTGATATTGGCCTATAACTAGCGGGTAGGGCCGGATCCTTGCCTGGTTTAGGTAATACCGTAATATGCGCCTCAAGAGATTGTCTCGGCAAAGGTGTTCCTTGTAAAAGGGCATTGAAGAGGGAGACCAGATGGGAGCCTAATAAGGGAAAAAATTTCCTGTAATATGCTATTGTTAAACCATCTGGTCCCGGGCTCTTACCTTTGGGAATAGTTTTTAGCACTTTCTCCACTTCATTTAATGTTATTGGCGCGGTCAACGCTTCTTTGTCCGTTTCAGACAGCATGGGTAGATTAAGATTATTCAAATAGGTTTTTATCTTATTACAGTTTTCTGCTGAAAACTCTCTTGACTCATCTTTTCTTATGTTATACAAATCATGATAGAAACTTGTGAACACTTCAGATATTTCCTTGTCATCTGTAGTAAGGGTACCATCTGCTGTTTTCATCTGTTTAATAAATGACTGCTCTGCTCTCTTTTTGATCATTGCCGAGAGTATTTTGCTACCCCTATTCCCATGTATGTAATGTTTTTGTTTGATTCTTAGATACGCATTAGCGGATCGTATATTAAGCAGGGACTTCAAATCTTGTCTAAGGGTTACTAGTGCATCAAATTCCTTCACTGCCAATGACCTTTTATGCAATTTTTCCAGCTGAGAGATCCTGGACAATAAGTCCACCACCTGTTGCGTGCGTCCTCTCTTGAGATGTGAACCTAAAGCAATAAATTCACCTCTAATCACCGCCTTATGCGCTTCCCAGACGATCGCGGGTTTCGTCTCCGGATTTACATTTATCTCAAAATAATCTCTCAGTTTGTTCGAGATACCATCAACTTGTGCTTTTTTATCTAGCAGCGTGTGGTTCAGCCTCCACGACCACTCTCTCCCAGCTACCTCCGGAAGCGCAATGGCACAGTGCATCATGGCATGGTCAGAGATCGTTATGCTGTCGATATTTGCTGACTTGACTAGGGTTAGTTGCTGTTCAGGAATAAACAGGTAATCAAGTCTTTGATATGACTTGTGAGGATTTGAGTAAAAGGTATAATCCTTTTTGTCTCCGTGCAATGAACGCCATACGTCCACAACGTGTAGGTCATTCAGACGCGTTTTCAGAGCTTTAAGAGCCCTGAACGAGACAGCCGATCTCTTTGATGAAGAATCTAATAGTGGGTTTAAGGTTAGGTTCAGGTCGCCTCCTATCAATATCCACCCAAAAGAGAAAGCAGCAATCTTGTCCAGAATCTCTAACAGCCAACTCACTGGTTTCACATTAGGTGCATATAAATTGCATAATGTAATTTTTGTGTATCCTATCTCACAGTTCACTAGTATGAACCTGCCCTCTGGGTCTATCAGCTGGGAATGAAACGTGAAAGGTAATCCCTTTTTCAGCCCTATACTAACTCCTTTGGAAGCTGGTTTATCTGAGCATGCATGATACCAATGGAGAAACGAAGAACTGCTCAAGTTGGGTATACCCCGGGACGTAAAATGAGTCTCCTGTAACATTATTATGTCAATTGCAGCATTTTTTATTATTCGGAACGTACGACACCTTTTGACAGGGCCATTACAGCCATGTACGTTAAAAGTAGCTATATTAAATGCTAATGGCGCCATTTTATCTTTGTATTCGGGATTATGCGGCTAAATTGCAGTGCATGTGACCTGTGTGACCTAGAATGGAGCAAAACAGTAAATACTTGAAAAAGGTTAACCAACAATAAACCAAATAGGAACCTCATGACAATTCCAATAACTGCCTTGTCCAAGGCGTAATTCCTTTCGGTGGTTGGGGGGGGTGATCAGTTGACAATAGTATATCCTGATCGGCCTAGTTCCCCTCTCAGCCCGATTTGAATGGCTACATGTCAGTAGCGATGAACCACCTCATGTCTATCCTCCAACCCCTCTCAAACTTCTTGAATCAGACCCAGCCCAAAGAAGTAAAATTAGCTTATGCTTGTAAGACATTTTCACCTGGCATCAATAACATCATAAAGCCTAGTAAGTGTATAACGGAATACTGAACTAGCACATAACGGTAAAGTGATGTATCTGCATAATGGTTGTTCAAGCAAGAGAATGAACAGCATGACAACGAGTAAGGCAAAGGCAAATAAAGCAAATAAAGCAAATAAAGCAAACCAGCAGCTTTCTATCTCATGGTCCAGTGTCCATTCCTCTGGTCACCGCCTTCCTGTTTCGGCCTGTTCTCTGTTGCTTTGGTTTTGACCACGGCGATAATTTTGGTAAGGGTGGTAACTCTTCCTCAGATGCCACAGGTAACCATGATGGAACTTCAACAGGCGATATGTCCGTCATTTCCCAAAACGGTATCAGATCTGCCGGAGTGCGGACTGTAAAACGACGGTTCCCTGCAGATATCAATATGCCAAAAGGGAATAACCATCGGTATGGGATCTTTGAGGAACGTAGGAGGTCTGTCAGCGGTTTTAGTAACCTTCTTTTCTGCAGTGTGGAGGCCGCCAAATCTTGGAAGATCTGTATACTCCTCCCTTGTAGTGTTAACTCTCCTTTTTCCCGCACCTTGAGCAGTATATCCTCTGTATCCCTGTAGCTTAGTAAACCACAAATGATGTCTCTGGGGTTTTCAGAGTGTCCCGGCTTGGGCCTCAGCGCCCTATGGACTCTCTCAATTGCAATGCCCTTGGCTCGTTCTGAGCCCAGTATAGAAGTGAATAGTGTGTCCATAACTACGAACAAATTCTCACTGGCGTCTGCTTCAGGGAGCCCCCTGATTCTTATGTTGCGCCTTCTGTTCCTGTTTTCCTGGTCCTCCATCTGGAGTAGCAGGCTGTTCATGGCTCTAGTGTGTGAGCCTAATGAGCTTTTGACTGCCGTATTAAAGACAACTATGGTGTCTTGGGCTTGCTGAAGGGATTCCACTCTGTCCCCAATATGGCGTACCTCTTCCTTTATGGTAGTTAGATCGGCCGCGATTGGAGCCAGGGCCTTTTGCAGAGCACTCTCCAAAAAATCTCTGGTGAGAGCCGCCGGGTCTCCCCCTGCGTGCGATCTGCTCACCTCACAAGCTTCGTCCAGTGCTGCTGCTCCACAAGCGTCTCCGGCCGCCTCTTCCTCCTCGCTGCGCTTCGGCGCCATTTTGCTTGTGCGTGCTGGTGTCTGAGGAGCCGGTTTTTGGAGATACTTCTCCATGTCTGTGCGCTGCGGAATTTCTCCCCTCTGCTCTCCGGTGATTCTGTAAGACTCCTTCGGCTGAATCTTCATCTTTTCATTCCGGTGGTGCTTAGAAAAGTGCTGAGACGGGATCTAGTGGCAGGAGCTCTGTTCTCAAGCTGCCGCCATCGAGCTCGCTCAGGCCACGCCCCGCTCTCTGCCGTATTGCTTTAATGGCATTTTTTAAAATGCGCTGATATGCTGTGTGTCTCTAAGCCCCCCCTTATATTTCTAAGATGTTCCCCTATCCTTACTTTTAATTCCCTCAGGGTTCTACCCACGTATTGTAATTTACAGGGGCATTCGAGCACATATATTACTCCTATGTTTTCACAGGATATGTGTCCTTTTATCTTAACCCCTTCTACCCCAGGCCATTTTTTGCAGATCTGACATGTCACTTTATGTGGTAATAACTTTGGAACACTTACTTGTCCAAGCCATTCTGAGATTGTTTTCTCGTGACACATTGTACTTCATGAAAGTCATACATTTGAGTCAATATAGTTCACCTTTATTTATGAACAAATCCCAAATTTACCAAACATTTTCAAAAAATTTAATTTCTCTTTAAAAACAGAAAGTGATACCTCATAAAATCTTTATTACTTAACATTCCCCATATGTCTACTTTATATTTGCATCATTTTGTAAATGTAATTTTATTTTTTGGGGACGTTAGAAGGCTTTGAATTTTAGAAACAATTCTTAAAATGTTTAAGAAAATTTCCAAAGGACCAGTTCAGGTCTGAAGTCACTTTGTGGGGGCTTACATAATAGAAACCCCCCATAAATGACCCCATTGTAGAAACTACACCCCTCAAGTTACTCAAAACTGATTTTTACAAACTTTGTTAACCCTTTTGGTGTTCCACAAGAATTAAAGGAAAATGGAGATAAAATGTTTAAATTTCACTTTTTGGGCAGATTTTCAATTTTAATCATTTTTTTTCTTTAACACATCGAGGGTTAACAAACAAAACTCAACATTTATTACCCTAATTCTGAGGTTTACAGAAACACCCCACATGTGGGCATAAACAGATGTAAGGGCACATGGCAGGGCGCAGAAGGAACGGACTGCCGCATGGTCTTTGGAAGGTAGATTTTGCTGGACTGGTTTTTAGACACCATGTCCCATTTGAAGCCCCCCTAAAGCACCCCTACAGTACAAACTCCCAAAAGTGACCCCATTTTGGAAATTAGGGGATAAGGTTTTATTGGTACTATTTTGGGGTACATATGATTTTTAATTGCTCTGTATTACATTTTTTGTGAGGTAAGGTAACCAAAAAATGGCTGATTTGGCACAGTTTATTTTTTATTTTTGAAAACCTTCATCTGACAGGTAAGACCATGCGCTATTTTTATAGAGCAGGTTGTTACGAATGTGGCGATATCAAATATGTCTACTTTCTTATATTTTTTTGTTTTAGTTTTACATAATAAAGCATTTTTGAAAAAAATATGTTTTTGTGTTTCAATTTTCCGAATGCCATATTTTTTTTTTTCTGCCAATCGTTGACGTTTATATCGGTACCATATTTGGGTACATATGATTTTTTTGATCATTCATTATTATACTTTATGAGGCAAGGTGACCAAAATAATTGGTTGTTTTGGCACAGTTTTTACTTATTTATTTTTACAGCGTTCATGTGATATTTGTATAGAGCAGGTCGTTACGGACGTGGCAATACCTAATATGTATACTTTCTTATTTAAGTTTTACACAATAATAGCATTTTTTAAACAAAAAAAAATTATGTTTTAGTGCCTCCATAGTCTGAGAACCATGGCTTTTTTATTTTTCGACCAATTGTCTTAGGTATGGGCTCATTTTTTGCGGGATGATATGATGGTTTGATTGGCTCTATTTTGGGGGGCATACGCCTTTTTGATCACTTGGTGTTGCACTTTTTGTGATCTAAAGTGACAGTTTTTATTTTTTATTTTTACGGTGTTTATCGGATGGGGTGGATCATGTGATATATTTATAGAGCCGGTCGTTACGGACACGTTACGGATACCTAATATGTGTGTGGTGTGTGTTTTCATTTTTTTCTATAAAAGCAGGGGAAAGGGGCGTTTTTTCTTTTTTTACGTGAAACATAATTTTTTTATTAAAAACTCTTTTTTGACTTTTTTAAAAACGTTCTTTCTGTCCCACTCTGGGACTTTACTTTTGGGGGCTTGATCCCCTCTGCAATGCATTACAATACAATCTGTATTGTAATGCATTGCCTGTTAATGTATTACACTGAGTAATACACTAACAAGATGCCTAGGAGACCAAGCCTGAGGCTGGATTTGCTGGGCACCCGTAGAAGGCAGGTCATGATGTCATGCAGGGCATTGGGCAGCCTCTGCACGGCATCGGGCTGCCTTCTCACCCATCGGGTCTCCGCCAAAGCAGCGCGGGGACCCAATAGGCTCCCTCACCCGCCTCAAATCCCTTCTATATGGTGGTCAGCGCTGATCGCGGCATAGAAGGGGTTAATCTGCTGTCATTGGCTTGTACAGCATTGCCGGCGGATAAAGCAGAGGTCTGGCTATCAGGGACTTCCGGACCCCCGTAGTGAACGAGCGCTCCGGTGCCCGCCAGATCACCATGGTGTTCATGTACATCAAAATGCTGGAATGCATCTGCCACCGTAACGTACTATTACGTCATATGTCGGGAAGGGGTTAAAGTCTTTATTCCCCACATTAATTCTAATCAGACCCTTTTCAGTAATTTTTTCTCTTCTTTAGGAAACAAAAGGTTAATGAGCTGCCTGTTGAAGGGATACTCCATAACAAAAGGTGAATGAGCTACCTGTTGAAAAGCACTACATGACAGTTTTAAAATCAGTGATGAGTTCATGGTGGCAAACTGTGTTTAAATGTTTTAGTATTTAAATTAAGTGTAATGGAATGTATATTTGTAAACCATTTTAGATGGATATTTATATATTTTTAAACATATAAAGTGTATTATGTGAATAGGAAGGAAGTAGGCGGATGCGATGCTGCAAGCAGGAGGTTTAAAAGTACTTACACCAGACACAGATGGTGAGCACTATGCTTATATCCTTTTATAGGACCTCTTGCTGAAGTGGATAAAAGTATTGAACACCTAGAGGATCACTCGGCATTGAGGAAAGGCTATAACATTTGGATCTGAAGAATCCCGAGGGCTAAAGAAAAACCGCACAATCTCAAAGACGTACATGAGGAAGGATTTCTGTGAGATTGCACATCACATGCAATGACTGACTAACCATAAGTAGTGACTGCTCGGAACTACTCTATTTTTTCTGTGGTTTTACAAGTGGAGTTCCGGGATTACTCTTTATAGTTTCCGCTACATTTCACATATGCTGGATTGGATATCAATCTTAGGCCTCGTGCACACAACCGTTGTGTGCATCCATGTCCGTTCCGTCATTTTTCACAGTTTAGCGGAGGTCCCATTCATTTCTATGGAGCTGTGAAAAAAAACTGATAGTCCTCAGTTTTTTCTCTGTGTCCATGATCCATGATTGCAGTCCTTTAAAAATATATAACCTGTCCTATTCTTGTCAGTGGAAAACGGAGGTCGGACCCATTCAAGTCAATGGGTCCGTCAAAAAAAACGGATGCACAACTGGTATATCATCCGTGTCCGCGTCCATGTCCGTTTTTTTTCTACAAGACCTTAGTGCAATAAAATTGCACTTTTCTTAACCTTCCTTTTTTTCCCCTGTCAAACAAAAAAAAGGAAGACACAAGGAAACACAACTGAAGCAAAATCGGACACGGACCACTGAAGCCAAATCACTGACAGTGAAAAAACACTGTCGTGTGCATGAAGCCTTATTTATTTGTATTCCTGATTAATCTCGTGATATCTCAATCTAGTGTGAAGATGGACATTTTTGTGTTTAGAGAAAATATGCAGTTCAGGAAAAAACAAGCGAGTCCAATGATCTAGATGATATATTTAGTGAGTTGGAACAGCTGATGAGTAAGGAAATCAGAACTATCCGGGATCTTCTCACTAGAAAGATATCTGGTAGAAGAGAAAATCCCTGATGGTTTGCGCTGGCAATTACCTTTTAATTCCAACAAAACAGATGATTTGCATTATTGGGAAAAATTTCTAAATGAATGTGGTTTGGGCGCAATAAGATTTATTATTGGTAAGAGAAAACAAAAATGAGCAAATACTGTATATGCACCCATATTGAAGAAATAAAAATGAAACTTGAACCATTTAAACAGATGGAGGAATATATAGAGTTATCCCAAAAATGCCAGAAAGAGATTATGAAAGTGGAACAAGAAGTTAAAAAGAAAAAACATATATATTTTTTAAAGTATTAGATGATTATAAAGATAGAGTCTACAAATGGAAGGAAAGAAAAGAACAGATGGTGGAAGAAATTCATGTGAATGTAGGGGTGTCTGAAGCCTTACCCGAGCAAGGGAGAATGGGGGACTATCAGGGAGAAAACAGGCAGCACCAGGGAAAAACACATTGGGGTCCCTATACAGAAAGGAGACCGTACAGATTTAGGGCAAAAACAACTATAGGAGAGATACACCATATAGGAGGTTTTACCCACAATATGGATATGGGAGAAGGGGATATGAATCTATTCAGGGATATAAAGAAAATTATCCTGCAGGATATAGGGACAATTAAAACCCCAGATATAGATCAAATTATATACACCAGTACCCAGACAGGGAATTTAGATCGCTATACAATAGTCCAATACAGAAACCTGTGCATAGAAAAGATGAGGAAGGCCGAGCAGAACAAAATGACAAGAAACCAAATAACAAATATGATGAGAAAAAGGTGAAATAAATAAAAGTCGCAAATAAGAACACTCACGCATTGGTTAGGGAAGAAAATTTTCCACACTAGATGACCAAAGGAGTAATAATAGAGAGAGAAACGATGGATCAGAAACAACAAGGAAATATTTATGGAAAAAGTAAACTTTCAGAGGGGAAAGGCTAAACAAAAGTCCCGTAGCCAAGAAGGGAAAGTAAACGATGAGGGTATATACTGTATAATATGAGTTCATATCATCTATCGGAAGAGGAAATAAGAGTATTAAACAAAGGTTTCAAATTCTCCCCCACCTATGCAGGCAATACATTTCAGACATATCTAGATGTACATACATTTGTCAGAAAATTTAATATTTTGAAATACATGAATAACAATACATCTGGCCCAATGAAAAATTATCAAGGAGAAAAATACAAACATACTTTAAAAAATAAATCTAAATTCTATCTGAAAAATAAAGAAATGCATAGAGGCATTTTTAAAGAGGTCTCCTGAAAGGTCTGGAATGTATAGATGAGAAATGTGGGAGAAAATATAATTTAACTAAGAAAGAAAAAGAGATATTAACTAACCTGGAGAAGAATGATAAAATCGCAATTAAGCTGGCAGATAAGGGTGGAGGCATTGTGTTATATGACAGGCAGCATTATGAAATAGAAATGTTGAAAATCTTAAATGATGCTATAACATATGAAAAACTTTGAGGGGACCCTATGGCAAAATATAAAAAATTACTGCTAGTCCTATTAAAAGAAGGTTTCGAGAAGGGGATTTTGATAAAAAAAAGAATATGACTATCTTAACAACCCCCATCCTGGGACCCCAGTTATATATTTCCTCCCAAAGATCCATAAGGACCAAAAAAAAAAAATACTGGGAAGACCAATAGTCTCTGGTATAGAATCTATCATTAGTAGAGTCTCTGAATATATTGATGTGTTCCTGCAATAATATGTGAGCGAAACACCTTCCTTTCTCAACGACACTAGTGATGTCTTGAAGTTATTAAGGGAGAACAAAATCTTTGAGGAAGATATGATACTTGCTATGGCCGATGTTGCTTCCCTGTACACCATTATTCCCAAAGACATTGGAGTACAGGCAGTGAAGTTTTATTTGTATAGAGATATAGGAATGGAGGGTGAACAAAAACATTTTATTTTAAAATGCATAGAGTACTGTTTGGAACATAATTATTTCTGGTTTAATGAGGTGTACTATTTACAGAAGGTCGGTACCGCGATGGATGCGAAATTCGCACCGAGCCTGGCAAACCTATTTATGGCATATTGGGAGTATCTATTTATTGGTTTCATTGCTCACACAGGGAGAAAAAGATCGATCCCTCTGTGTATGGAAAAGATATATTGATGATTGTGTGTTTATTTGGAATTGAGGAGAAGAAGGTTTGGGACAATTGATAGCGTTCCTAAATGATAACAACTGGAATTTGAGATTTACAGTGAATTCCAGTAAATAAAAAGTGTGTTTTTTTGGATCTAGAAATATTTGTAGAAGAGGGACTAATCAAAACAAGAAAGTATTTTAAACCCACAGACCGCAACGGATATATAGAAAAAAATAGCTTTAAACCATGGATAGACAATTCACCTAGTGAGCAGTTTTAAAGGATCCAGAGGAATTGTACCAGGAAGAGTGATTACCGTATATCAAACAAAGTGAGATCATTCAGTGGAGGTTTATGGAGAAAGGCTAGTAAAAGAGAAAGCGGAAGTTACACAGAAATATGATATAAAAGGGACACAACATAAAAATGAAATAAATAAAAAGAGTCTGAGGGATAATAATAGTGATGAAGGCTATTAGATTGCCTTCTCTACCAAGTATTCAAGTCTTTGTCAATCGCTAAAGCAAATTATTCAAAAAAATTGGAGACTATTGCACAACGATCCAATATTGGGCAATATCCTTCTGAATAATCCTCAGTTCATATTTAGAAGAGCACCTATTATTAAGGAGAAATTAGTCCACAGCTCACTCCGTAGAGACTCTTTTACCTCATGGACAATTCACATGGTGCAGCTCTTGTGCCGCTTGTAAGAATCGTACTAAAGAAGAGATAAAAATACCAGAAAAAGGGTCTGATTAGAAGTAATGTGGGGAATAAAGACTTTAAGATAAAAGGACACATATCCTGTGAAAATATAGGAGTAATATGTGCTCGAATGTCCCTGTAAATTACAATACGTGGGTAGAACCCTGAGGAAATTAAAAGTAAGGATAGGTGAACATGTTAGAAATATAAGGAAAGGCTTATTAAGACGCTTAATGATGGAGGATTATTATTGTTGGGGGCCTAGGTGAAAAATAATATACACGCGCTAGCAAAGTATTGGAGGTAGCAGCAGGATGAGTGTTGAGGCACCAGGAGCAAGAGGACGATAGTAAAGTGAGGAATAAAAAAAAAATTCTGTGATAAACTCTGCAGAGATGAGACGCGGCTGAAAGAAGTTATTATGGAGGTCTTATCTACGAATTAAGACATTGGGGAAAGAGTGTAGGAGGCGTGACTGGATGTAAGAGGTATGTGCTGCTGTATTCTCGTGTATTTTTATACCAATATATGTAATGTCCATCCACATTTATTTGATGGTAAGTTTGGGGGGGGAGGACTTCAGGTCATACTGTGCATGTTCTAAATTCTAGGGCCTCTAATCGATCTACTAGATTATCTGTACTCAGAGTTATCACTGTGTTAAGCCTCTTTCACACTAGCGTTTTCAATTCCACTATTGAGATCCGTCATAGGACGGGGGAGGGAGGGGACACAATAATTGGCTTCCACCGGGGGGGTTGGCAACCCACGTTATGCCACTGGGTCACACCGACCCAATTAACCAGCTAAACAACTATTATATATCCCTGTGATAGTGGCAAATACAGTGTTTTTTCAACAAAAAAAAAGGTAGGTCACAACGACCCAATTACCCGGCTGAATAACTATTATATATCCCTGCGACAGTGGTAAGTACAGTGTTTTTTTAAACAAAAAAAATAGGTAGAGCTCATCGACCCAATTAACCATCTGAATAACTATTATATATCCCTGTGACAGTAGCAAGTAATCAACAGACTGATTATTATATTTCCCTGGCACTTGTGCAAAGCAGTTGGATTACACCGAAAAGAATGCTAACAGTTCACCCTCAGACTGAACAGCACGATTAAGTATGTCTCACTGGTGCAAAGAAGCTGTATTGTACCCATCAATTATGCCTACAGTTCACCAGCACACTCTCCCTGCCTGCATGCATGGTCACATGGTACGCCGGCCAATCACAGCCATGCCAATACTAGGCATGACTGTGATGGCCTCCAAGTGCCCACAGCTTAATCACTTGTTGATTGGCTAAACTGCAACCTTTCAACAAGCTTTATTTAAAGTATGAAAAACAAACCCAGACAAGGGCTTTTTCTCATCTAGACCCTGCTGGGACCCACACTTATCTCCTAAACAGAGCCCCAAAAGTGGCGCAGGGTGCAGTGTGCATGCACCGCTGTGCTCCATTTATTTCTATGGGACTGCCGAAACTAGCCGAGTGCTGGCTTGGCAATTTCCGTCTGGACCATAGAAGTGAATGGAAGCGAGGCCCATGCATACGCAGGGTGCTCCCATTCACTTCTATGGGGAGAGCGATTGGTGGTGGCCAGACCGGAGTCCTCCAGCCACCACTTTGCCCACACCTCGATATGCCCCCATTGTCTGAGATGATAATGCCCCTTAAGCTTTTTGTTCTTCTAATCCATCAGAAGGACAGAAAAAAAGAATAAAAATTTTGATCAACTCAGCTAGTATCAGTTTGTACTAAAAATAACTGATCCATCTTTTTTTGAGCATCTGTTATGATCAGTTTGCATCAGGCTTCTTTCACACTGGCGTGTGCGGCCCGTTGCCGTATTGTGGGCCGCAAAATGCAGCCGCAGCGGATCGCAAAAAGATAGGACATGTTCTATCTTTTTGCGGAATGGAAGTATGGGACGAAACCCCACAGAAGCACTCCGTAATGCTTCCATAGGATTCCATTCTGGATTTCTGTGATGTGGAATGCCCACGGAATGCCACCCGTGCATTGCGGAAACGCAAACGCGGTTCGCAATACGGCAACGGGCCTCATTTTGTGTCAATTCCATCAAAGATCAGTTACATTTGATGGTTCTTCTAATCCGTCAGAAGGACAGAAAAAAACGAAATTAAAAAAAACGGATCTTTGAGGATCGGTTATGCTCAGCTAGTATCAGTTTGCATAAAAAATAACTGATCCATGTTTTTATTTTTATTTTCTTCTGATGGATCACAAGAACTGAAAGCTGAGGCTAGTGTCACACTAGTGCTAGAGATCTGGCAGGCTGTTCCACCAGGGAATAGCCTGCTGGATCTCGCTGCATTCCGGCTATGCTGGAAGCTTGTTAGACTCCATCCGACCATATTTTCAAAAAAGAATGTGAGGACGAGCACTCTCACAATTGGCATACATTTATTGAAAACCTGATATAATTAATCAGCTAAAATGCATAAAACAATAATACAATAAAATAATGTACATCTGTTCAATTAGCCACAATGGGATGCTCACTGATATCAAGTGATTTGACAGTCTCTGTCCGTCCTGTGGAAAAAGATAATGATGGAAGACCTAATTGGCCTGATGTCCACAAGAATTCAAGCAAGAAATAACACCAGTATCTCCCCTGGCCAGCATGACAGCAATATTTCTCCTCCTTCGAGAATATCCGGGACTGGATGCATAACCGAGAACCACAGTGGCTAAACTACAGGGTCCATGTTAAAAATTCTTGGAATGACATACTACAAGAGAATATCCAGCATCTGTATGATGTTATCATGCCAGAGTGGTAGACTGTATCGCAGCAAGGGGAGATGCTACCCATTATTAAATGTGACCCTGACTCAACATATACCCTGCTACATAACGTAAAATAAGGGGTGCATCATCTTTGTTGTGTGATCATTGTCCAAGCACTGCTAGCAGTTTATACTTTGTCAATCTCGGCTCAGTCATATTAAGTTTTCCAGGTGTTCTTTTTTAATTTTCCACTAGTGTTCATCTGGAGGTATGGTACACATGATAAAGGCTGCCCATACATGGCTTAGCCTGACTGCGATAACTACATGCAGATAACTGCCAGGGTGCATCTAGATTGAAATTTAAACCAGAACAAGTACAAGTGCAGTCTGACAATCAGCATATACTGTGGGTAGCCCACGCCATTTATGGACACCCAAACGTCACGTTGTTCATGTATTGGTGGTAATAAAGAGACAGATAGGTGCAAGCTCAGAAATTTGTAACAGCCTGAGCCCACATGGTGAAAGCTTTTAAAGGCAGAATTTCTGTTTTTGGTATATCCTACCTCCCAACCAATTGAATGAAAAGTATAAAAGAGTTTATAAACTTATTGCCATAATCGTAGTGACCCACAAAATAAAGTTAAAATGTTATTTATACACAATGAACACTATAAAACTGAAACCCAACAAAAAGGTGCCATTAAAACATTACAACTCGTCCTGCAAAAACAAGTACTCATGTAAATTTAGATCTTTGGATAACCACTTTAAATACAGTAAAACTGGATACAATATTCCATTCAATACTATACCTCATGCCCTCCTGATCCCAAAAGGTAAACTTGATTTTTCTGGTGAAAACGAATCCGTACATTATAGACTTTATTTTTATATAACACCATGAGAACATATGGTTGGGACGTCGTTGATTGGGAACAATTTCTCACCAAGAATGTGCCATCCTATGACAAAAAAAAAAAAACGTTTCAGTATTTTAGACATAAAACTATTTTAAATACACTGACATGCAAAAGGGTAACAATATTTAGAATTTTTGACTTTCAGGCTCCATATCTTACCATCCACTACAGCATTGAACGTGAGACTACCATCATTTTATAGACAATTATCTTGGTTATCTCAGACATAAACTGGACTTGCAACTATTTAGCATATGATTAGTTATGTAGATTCTTGTCATGTAACTGCATTGTTACTGTTTTGCTCCTGGTGATGGAACAATCATTGTCTTCTTGTGTACTATAAATTACAACCTGTTCTCACATTCCCTAATAGCTTAGTGTGACGAGACCAATCTCGCCACATTGCATTGGAGAAGCCTGGTTGCCCGCCTGCTCCCTTTAGACTATTGCCCCATGTTGAAACGCTTGATTTTCCCCAGCAAAGACATGAAAGTTGGGTCATTTGATACTTGCCCTATTTGAACAGTGATACCCCAGATAGCTATGCCATGGAGCCCATTCGGATAACAAAAGACTGTAAAATAATTTGGCTTTATGGCAATTGAACTGTAATGTATGTGATCTGAGCACCATTCAGTAATAATGTGCGCTCATATCCAAGCTATCTGTGGATATGTTGAATGTACCTGTTTTATGTAATAGCTGCACAGTTATATATTTGTATGTCTTTTATTGTCTCTTGCTACCATGTGGCTAATGGAGTTTTGCCTCTGCCCTTGGAAATAAATTGGATTACTTCCCAATTGTCTCCAGGACAGAAGACTTTGTGGAAACTGGTTTGGGCTGGAAAGCCATGCTTCCTTTGGTCACAAAGGACTTTGATCTAACTTTTGACCCACTGGACTAAGTTGTATGATTTTGATGTATGTTTGTATTTGGAGTATGCCGATTCTGTAAATGTATGTTTTATGTGAATGTGATGCATACTTTTAAAGTTATGAATATTGTGTAAAACTGTGTATTCTCCTGCCTGTGATTATTGCATTAACCTATTGTGTAAGGTAATTGTATCGCAGGTAGACGGGAGGATTTTGGGTGGGAGTGTCTGAGTGTATTGTACGTGGTTACTGGTTCTTTTACAAAACCCTGTGGGTGATACTAATGTTTAAGAATGTGTATATAAGAACAATAAACCCACAGCTCTGGCTGACCACTGCTTGACCCTCAACACGACGCCTTGTCTCGTTCTTCAGGGGGGATTTATTGTATGCTGTTCCAGTTCGACTGCTAGGAGTGTAAACCTTTCATATGGTTTTTCCTATTCGGCTGTATGCAGCATTTATATGGTTTCCAGTTCGGGAGATTGGTGTCTTTAGTAGGTGGCTTTGCATCTGGAAAGGGAATATCTCTTAAACGACTTTTACCCCCTTTTATGCCCAGGGTGCTGTTACAATTGGTGGCAAGCTGTGGGATCGTTCACACAGCTAGAGGGACAGCTATAGGAGACACCATTTTGTGGATTTACCAGTTGGGGGCAACGCATGTCCCAGTACAGCGACCCTAAGTGAAACAGAATGGAAACAGCAGTGGAGTACGATGAGGGTGTCATGGATGACCGAGATGCAGTCCGCAAAGGCATTTGGTACCAGGCACTGGGTATTGGGAAGTATCTGCGGGACGAGAGACTCCCCACGGAAGACCAAAGGTTGCAGAAGCGAGTAGCCCTGCGGATGCCCTTCCTGGGAGAGCAGCCCCGGGAGGAATGGGTAAAGAAATTGGAACACCTAGTATGGCAGGAGCTGTGGCTGGAAGATGCCTACCAGGCGCTCTGGTGGTATGGGGCACAGTATCTACCCAGGACAGCTGAGCATTACAAGCCAGAGGGACAGTAGTTTGATGGTCCTGGCTTGTTATGGGAGACTTTTTCAGAGCTGGAGTTTGGGAGCCCTACACAAGCCCGGTTCCGTGATCTCTTTGAATGGAGGGAGAGCAGGTATGACTGGGATGACACTCATGAGATTGAGCAGGACCTGGTCCACCTGGTGACCCGGGAGATGGAGCTGGAACAGGGCTACCAGTAGCTGTTCCACTCCAGTGAGAAGGCTTAGCAGGAGAGCAGAGTGACAGACCCAGAGCCAGACCCCTTCAGCTGGGAAGATATTGTGGAGGTTTACTGGGAAGAACCCCAGGTGGCCGGTGGAGATGGGACCAAGGTCTCTCCACCGGTCCTGCAGGGAATTGGGAGCCCAGTCTCCATTCACCAGCAGGCTGAGTTACAGGGGGCAGAGACAGACGGTCCTGTCCCCAGCGGCAGAGTGTCCTACAGGGAATAGAGAGCCCAATCTCCTTTCCCCAGCAACAGGACACTGTATTAGGAGCGAAGACAGTCGGTCTCCCTCCCCAGAGTCTGGAAGTATGTATGGGAGAGGAGCTTGCTACCCCCTCTCCCCAGCGGCAATGTGATTTATTGGGAATTGGGAGCCCAGTCTCTATTCCCCAGCGGCAGGCTGAGTTACAGGGGGCAGAGACAGTCGGTCCTGTCCCCCAGCAGAAGAGCGTTTTATTGGGAGAGGAGACCTTTGTCCTCCCACCCCAGCGGCAGAGTGTCCAGCAGGGAATAGAGAGCCCAGTCTCCTTTCCCCAGCAGCAGGACACTGTATTGGGAGCGGAGACGGTTGGTCGCCCTTCCCAGCGGCTGGAATTATGTATGGGAGAGGAGCTTGTTACCCCCTCTCCCCAGTGGCAGCTTAACGTACCAGGGGGAGACAGTAAGCCCCACAACAGTTCAGATGGGACCGTGGTCTCTGCACTTGTGGCACAGGTGGTAGGGACAGTCGATCCTGTCCCCCAGCAACAGGGCTGTTTAGCCAAAGGGGAGACAGTCGGTCTCCCCCTCCAGCAGCAGAGTGGTGTATCTAAAGGGGAGACAGTCGGTCTCCCCCTCCAACAAACAGGCTCCAACCAGGCTTCTTCCATGGTAGCGCTGGAACCAGGGCAAAGTACAGCTGGTCTCTGCCCAGTCAGTAACCCACCAAGTCTACCAGTCCCCCACACAGCCGTGGTGAGGGACATGGACAAGTTTCTCCCTTGCTCAGGTGTAGTAACCATTTCTTGTGGGTGGGCTGTACTGCTGTTTCTGTTTTGTGGGTGGGCTGCTGGACTAACAAGGGCACTGACTGGCAGGAAGTCAGATACCCCGTTACTCTGTTTGGAAAAAGGAAGAGATGTGACGAGACCAATATCGCCACATTGCATTGGAGAAGCCTGGTTGCCCGCCTGCTCCCTTTAGACTATGGCCCCATGTTGAAACGCTTGATTTTTCCCCTGCAAAGACATGAAAGCCGGGTCATTTGGTACTTGCCCTATTTGAAAAAGTGATACCCCAGATAGCTATGCCATGGAGCCCAATCGGATAACTGAAGACTATGTGAAAGAATTTGGCTCCATGGCAATTAAACTGTAATGTATGTGATCTGAGCACCATTGAGTAATAATGTGTGCTCAGTTCCAAGCTATCTGTGGATATGTTGAATGTACCTGTTTTATGCAATAGCTGCACTGTTATATATTTTTATGTATTTTATTCTCTTTTGCTACCATGTGGCTAATGGAGTTTTGCTTCTGCCCTTGGAGATACAGTGGGATGCGAAAGTTTGGGCAACCTTGTTAATCGTCATGATTTTCCTGTATAAATCGTTGATTGTTACGATAAAAAATATCAGTTTAATATATCATATAGGAGACACACACAGTGATATTTGAGAAGTGAAATGAAGTTTATTGGATTTACAAAAAGTGTGCTAAAATTGTTTAAACAAAATTAGGCAGGTTCATAAATTTGGGCACCACAAAAAAGAAATGAAATCAATATTGAGTAGATCCTCCTTTTGCAGAAATTGCAGCCTCTAAACGCTTCCTGTAGGTTCCAATGAGAGTCTGGATTCTGGTTGAAGGTATTTTGGACCATTCCTCTTTACAAAACATCAGGTTTGATATGGCTTCTGAGCATGGACAGCTCTCTTTAAGTCACACCACAGATTTTCAATTAAATTCAGGTCTGGGGACTGAGATGGCCATTCCAGAACGTTGTACTTGTTCCTCTGCATAAATGCCTTAGTGGATTTTGAGCAGTGTTTAGGGTCGTTGTCTTGTTGAAAGATCCAGCCCCGGCGCAGCTTCAGCTTTGTCACTGATTCCTGGACATTGGTCTCCAGAATCTTCTGATACTGGGTGGAATCCATGCGTCCCTCAACTTTGACAAGATTCCCAGTCCCTGCACTGGCCACACAGCCCCACAGCATGATGGAACCACCACCATATTTTACTGTAGGTAGCAGGTGTTTTTCTTGGAATGCTGTGTTCTTTTTTCCTCCATGCCCCTTGTTATGGCCAAATAACTCAATTTTAGTTTCATCAGTCCACAGCACCTTATTCCAAAATGAAGCTGGCTTGTCCAAATGTGCCTTAGCCCACCCCAAGAGGCACTTTTTGTGCTGTGGGCGGAGAAAAGGCTTCCTCTGCATCACTCTCATATAGCATCTCCTTGTGTAAAGTGCGCCGAATGGTTGAACGATGCACAGTGACTCCATCTGCAGCAAGATGATGTTGTGGGTCTTTGGTGCTGGTTTGTGGGTTGACTCTGACTGTTCTCACCATTCTTTGCTTCTGTCTATCCGAGATTTTTCTTGATCTGCCACTTTGAGCCTTAACTTGAACTGAGCCTGTGGTCTTCCATTTCCTCAATATGTTCAGACAGCTGAAATCGCTGAGACAGCTTTCTGTATCCTTCCCCTAAACCATGATGGTGAACAATCTTTGTCTTCAGGTCATTTGAGAGTTGTTTTGAGACCCCCATGTTGCTACTCTTCAGAGAAAAGTAAAAGAGGAGGGAAACTTACAATTGACCCCCTTAAATACTCTTTCTCATAATTGGATTCACCTGTGTATGTAGGTCAGGGGTCGCTGAGATTACCAAGCCAATTTGAGTTCCAATAATTAGTTCTAAAGGTTTTGGAATCAATAAAATGACAACAGTGCCCAAATTTATGCACCTGCCTAATTTTGTTTAAACAATTATAGCACACTTTCTGTAAATCCAATAAACTTCATTTCACTTCTCAAATATCACTGTGTGTGTCTCCTATATGATATATTTAACTGACATTTTTTATTGTAACAACTAACGATTTATACAGGAAAATCATGACGATTAACAAGGTTGCCCAAACTTTCGCATCCCACTGTAAATTGGATTATTTCCCAATTATCTCCAGGACAGAAGACTCTGTGGAAACTGGTTTGGGCTAGAAAGCCATGCTTCCTTTGGTCACAAAGGACTTCGATCTAACTTTTGACCCACTAGACTAAGTTGTATGATTTTGACGTATGTTTGTATTTGGAGTATGCCGATTCTGTAAATGTATGTTTTATGTGAAAGCGATGCATACTTTTAAAGTTATGAATATTGTGTAAAACTGTGTATTTTCCTGCCTGTGATAATTGCATTAACCCATTGTGTAAGGCAATAGCTTTTAGCCCCTTTTATGCCCGGGGTGCCGTTACACTTAGTGTGTTATTAGTTTGATTCCCAGACGAAAGGTCACCAGTTTGAATGCAGGAGCCGCCATGAAGAAGATTTCCCAAGAAAAGAGAAACAGCATCATCCAGCTCATCAATAGCGGTATCTCAGCCAAGAAAATTGTCAATCTGCATTTTGTGAGTGCCATGACAGTTGGAAGAATAAGAAATGAAGTCTGTACATCCATTCCAAAGCCTATCAGTTCTGGGCGACAAACACGGCAGTGGAGGTGGCTTGTATGCTCCATGCATCCACCGTGTGATGCACATTACAGAAGTCTGAAATGGTGGCAAGAAAAAAAAGGCAAAGAAGCCTCAATTTCAATATCGTTATAAGTTTGCAAAAAAATATGATTAGTGGACAGTAGAAGATTGGAAATGGGTGATTTGGAGCAATAAGAAGAAAGTCAATAGACTGGGTTCTGATGGGTGGAAATGGTTCTGGACGAAATAAAGGAAAAGGGGTCTAATTGACTGAGAGATTGAGGGAACTATCAAGTTCAGTGGAGGAAGCCTGATAATATGGGGTTTGTATCACAGCCAAAGGCGTTGGATATTTGACCAGGATTGATGGTGGTCTCACTGCTGAGCTATATGTGAGTATCCTACAACATGAGTTACTTCGTACACAGTACAGTGTTCCAGCAACACAATGACCTGAAGCATACGCTACTCACTAAAAGTTAGGGATATATGGCTTGTGGGTGAAATTTCAGGATGAACCTAAAATGCACTCTAACCTTTACAGGTGAACTTAATGTGATGTACTCTAAACTTTTGAATACACCTGTTCAATGTTTCAGTACTTTATGCACAACTTGCTGTTCTCTAGAAAGGAGCTTAACAGCCAAATTCACAACAAGTGTTTGATCCATGAATCACCTAATACATTTCCTGGTTCAATTAGAATTGATATTTAAACAGTCCTTCTAGTCATGCTGTTCACATTTTGACATCATGAGACCAAGATGACACCTAACAATTGATCAACAGTACCTCGTCATCGTTCAAATTCAAGCAGGATGTTCTCAAACAGAAGGCCACTGAGCTTAGAGTGTCACAGAGTGTCATCAGCAGGTATGTCACGAGGGTATCGAGAACCACGCCTGACTCCGTTATACCCGGGGTCAGGAAGTCGCAGCGGTTGGCTGCACGCTCTATTTAAGATAGGGCTGTTTTCCTTATGGTAGCTTTCTGGGTTTGCTTTGCAAACCCTTTTGGCTCACTCAGGGATCCTTAGCTCCTTCTCCTCAGCTGTTCCTTGTCCAGCACTCCCAAACCTCCTTATATTCCTCTCTCACACTTCTCTGGTTGCCAGAGATAGAGCTTCCTGCCTGGACATCTATCCTGACCCACTGGAGCTGTGTTGCTGCGTTCTCTGACTGTTGATTCAGAACGCTACCCTCCGGATCCCTGTTGGACCTTTGTGGACAGTTGTTGTCGTCCACCTCTGGTGTTTGTGTTTGTCTGTCCTCTCCCTGGTGTTTCCCTCTTAGTGCAGTGGTGAGGACTAGCGATCCCACCGGCCCGTTCACTATCTAGGGCTCATTTCAGGGAAAGCCAGGGTTTAGGCACGTGATCGCCGCACGGGTGAGGAACCAGTCTAGGGACGTCAGGGCAGTCAGGTGCCAGCCGCAAGGTGAGTTAGGGGTCACCACCTTTCCCTCTCCCTTAGGCAGGGCTTTCCCTGTTTTCCTCCCTGTGCGTGACACCGGTCATTACATTATCTCTGGCCCTTATTTTGTGTAGGTAAAAAATAAATAAATATATATTTTATATTTTTTTTTTACCTACTTAGAATCCAGTATGGATCAAATTGCTGCTCTGTCCAAACAATTTCATGGCCTGTCTTTGGAGGTGGTAGGATTGAAGGCGTCGGTCCTCCAGCAACAGCAGTAATTACAACTGACCGCAAGCCCAGCGGTTGCTACTGGTAACCAGGTTGTTGCGGAACCCAAGGTCCCTCTCCCTGACAGATTTTCTGGGGGAAGGGACAAGTTTTTGGCATTCCGTGAGGCCTGTAAGTTATATTTTAAACTGCGCGCTCACTCCTCTGGTAATGAAGATCAGCGGGTGGGGGTTGTTATTTCCCTGCTGCAGGGGGACCCGCAGTCCTGGGCGTTCTCTTTACCTACTGATTCCCAGGCTCTTCGGTCAGTGGATGAGTTTTTCGGGGCCTTGGGTCTGATATATGACGACCCTGACCGAGTAGCACTGGCTGAATCAAGATTACGGAGACTCTTACAAGGAGAACGGCCGGTAGAGGAGTATTGCTCTGAATTCCGTAGGTGGGCTACGGATACCCAATGGAACGACCCGGCTCTCAGGAGTCAGTTCTGCTCTGGGTTATCCGAAAGGGTTAAGGATGCGCTTGCATTATATGAGACCCCCTTTTCCCTTGATGCGGTTATGTCCCTTTCTATCCGTATAGAGAGACGCCTTAGGGACAGGTTGAAAGAACCAGAGAAATTGGTAACTCCTCTCAAGCAGCAGTTAGTCTGTACGGACTTAGACGAGCCTATGCAGCTAGGAGGAACTACTCGTCAGGTTCGTCCTCCTGAGGCTCGCCGTAGGCGTGGGGTTTGTTTTTTTTGTGGGGAGAGGGGTCATTTCATTAATGTCTGTCCTTCTTTCCTCAGAAACAAAAGACCGTCGGAAAAACTACTAACCCCAGGCTGTGTGGAGGATGTCAGCCGGGGGGTATACGTCTCCTCCATACGTACATCGCAATTTGTGTTGCCAGCGGTTATTGTTTTTGGTGATAAGACGGAGACTATTTCTTTCTTTTTAGACAGTGGAGCAGGGGTAAATTTGATAGATGCCCATTTTGCCCGCACTTTGGGTTTGTCTCTCTGTACGTTACAGAGACCCATTCCCATATTCGCTATTGATTCTGCTCCCCTGTCTCAGAGAAACCTCACCCACATTGTTCATAATATACACCTTCGGGTAGGGGACCACCATAACGAGATGCTTTCAGGTTATGTTCTGGAGGGGCTTCCCACTCCGGTGGTGCTGGGTCTTCCCTGGTTGGTAGCGCACAATCCAGTAGTGGATTGGCAGGCCAGGGAGATATTGGAGTGGAGTGAGCAGTGCAGAGAAAATTGCTTAAATAGCAATTGCTTAGTCGCCTCCATAACTACCCTACCTACATTTATTTCGGATTTTGAGGATGTTTTTTCTGAAAAGGGTTGTCAGAAGTTACCACCTCATCGTCCTTATGATTGCCCGGTTAACCTTATTCCCGGCGCAAAATTACCCAAGACCAGGTTATATAATCTTTCGGGTCCAGAGAGACAAGCCATGAAAGATTATATCTCCGAGAGCTTGGCTAAGGGACACATCAGGCCCTCTTCTTCACCCGTGGCTGCAGGGTTTTTCTTCGTTAAAAAGAAAGATGGGGGCCTGCGTCCTTGCTTAGATTTTCGCGAATTAAATCGGATAACCATCCGAGACCCATACCCTCTTCCTCTCATTCCTGACCTGTTTAATCAGATTGCGGGTGCTAGGTGGTTCTCCAAACTTGATCTTAGGGGGGCCTACAATCTGATTCGTATTAAGGAGGGGGATGAGTGGAAGACAGCGTTTAACACCCCTGAGGGGCATTATGAAAATCTAGTTATGCCTTTCAGTCTGACCAATGCTCCTGCCGTCTTTCAACATTTCGTTAATGACATTTTTAGTCATCTAATCGGCAGGTTTGTGGTAATATACCTAGATGATATTTTAATTTATTCGTCTGATCTGAGAACACATGAGGAGCATGTCAGACAAGTACTGCAGGTCCTACGAACGAATGAATTATATGCTAAGATTGGAAAATGTGTCTTCGCCGTTCAGGAAATACAATTCTTGGGTTATTTTTTATCTGCTTCAGGTTTCCGTATGGATCCTAGGAAGGTCCAGGCAATTTTAGATTGGGATCTTCCTGAGAACCTCAAAGCACTACAACGGTTCTTGGGCTTCGCAAATTTCTATAGGAAATTCATTAAAAATTATTCACTTATTGTAAAACCGCTTACTGACATGACTAGGAAGGGGACTGATTTTTCTAAATGGTCTGACGCCGCTAAAGTTGTTTTTTCCTCTCTAAAAGAGAGGTTTACCTCAGCACCTGTACTAGTCCAACCTGATGTCTCTCAGCCTTTTATTGTTGAAGTCGATGCGTCAGAGGTGGGAGTGGGGGCGGTGCTGTCTCGGGGTCCGTCTCCTGGCAAATGGCGTCCTTGTGCTTTCTTTTCGAAAAAACTATCTGCAGCAGAAAAGAACTACGATATTGGCAATAGGGAACTATTAGCTATTAAACTTGCGTTTGAGGAGTGGCGCCACTTCTTAGAGGGGGCAGTCCACCCCGTCACTGTGATTACGGACCACAAAAATCTCCTGTACCTCGAATCAGCTAAGCGTCTCACCCCTAGACAGGCTAGGTGGTCGCTATTTTTTACCAGGTTTAACTTTGTTATTACCTATCGTCCTGGGGCAAAGAACACCAAGGCTGATGCACTATCTCGTTGTTTCCCTGGAGGGGGTAATGTGAGTGATCCGGTGCCCATTCTACAAAGAGGAGTGGTTGTCTCTGCGGTACACTCTGTTTTGGAGGGGAAGGTGTTAGAGGCCCAGGGGGACGCCCCGGTCTCTTGCCCCTCAGAGAAATTGTTTGTACCGTTGAACCTACGTTTCAAATTATTAAAGGAACATCATAATTCGGCACTTGCTGGGCACCCGGGTAGTAAAGCAACCTTGGAGCTATTGTCTCGTCGTTTTTGGTGGCCAAGGTTGCGTCAGGATGTATTGGATTTTGTGTCTTCTTGTTCTACCTGTGCGCGCGCAAAAGTTTCACATACACGTCCTGCAGGGTCTCTATTACCACTCGTCATTCCCAATAGACCGTGGACACATCTGTCAATGGATTTTATCACTGACTTACCTTTGTCTGCGGGTAAAACAGTTATTTTGGTAGTAGTGGACAGGTTTAGCAAAATGGTACACTTCATTGCGTTACCCGCACTACCTAATGCTAAGACTCTTGCTCAGGTATTCGTCAGTGAAATCGTGAAGCTTCACGGGGTCCCCTCCGATGTTGTTTCGGATCGGGGTACCCAGTTTATTTCTAAATTTTGGAAAGCTTTTTGTTCCCGTTTGGGGGTACACTTGTCCTTTTCCTCAGCTTTCCATCCTCAGTCGAATGGACAGACTGAGCGAACCAACCAAAACCTTGAGACATATCTAAGATGTTTTGTGTCTGAAAACCAAGAGTTGTGGTCATCATATTTACCGTTAGCTGAGTTTGCCATAAATAATCGCCGTCAGGAATCTACTGGCAAGTCACCATTTCTTGGTGCATATGGTTTTCATCCCTAATTCTGTACTTTCAAAGAGGGGGGGTCTTCTGGGGTTCCCGAAGAGGAACGTTTTTCGTCATCTCTTTCATCGGTATGGCAGAAGGTGCAAGCTAACTTGAAAAATATGGGAGGTAAACGCCGACAGGTTAGTTCGGGTTTTTCATGCCTCTCATCCTGAGAGACCTGGTCCTGAGTGTCCGGAGGCCCCTCGTAGAGAGGGGGGTACTGTCACGAGGGTATCGAGAACCACGCCTGACTCCGTTATACCCGGGGTCAGGAAGTCGCAGCGGTTGGCTGCACGCTCTATTTAAGATAGGGCTGTTTTCCTTATGGCAGCTTTCTGGGTTTGCTTTGCAAACCCTTTTGGCTCACTCAGGGATCCGTAGCTCCTTCTCCTCAGCTGTTCCTTGTCCAGCACTCCCAAACCTCCTTATATTCCTCTCTCACACTTCTCTGGTTGCCAGAGATAGAGCTTCCTGCCTGGACATCTATCCTGACCCACTGGAGCTGTGTTGCTGCGTTCTCTGACTGTTGATTCAGAACGCTACCCTCCGGATCCCTGTTGGACCTTTGTGGACAGTTGTTGTCGTCCACCTGGGTGTTTGTGTTTGTCTGTCCTCTCCCTGGTGTTTCCCTCTTAGTGCAGTGGTGAGAACTAGCGATCCCACCGGCCCGTTCACTATCTAGGGCTCATTTCAGGGAAAGCCAGGGTTTAGGCACGTGATCGCCGCACGGGTGAGGAACCCGTCTAGGGACGTCAGGGCAGTCAGGTGCCAGCCGCAAGGTGAGTTAGGGGTCACCACCTTTCCCTCTCCCTTAGGCAGGGCTTTCCCTGTTTTCCTCCCTGTGCGTGACACCGGTCATTACAAGGTACAACAGAGATACTGAGTGACACAGAAAAGCATAGAAGTGGACGTCCTTTGGCCACATCCGACACTGATGACCGTTTCATTGTGAACAGTGACCCGTGGAACCGGATGATGAATGCCACACAGCTCCAGGCACATTTAAGGGAGGTGAGAGGCACCCAAGTGTGATTTCAGACCATCCGAAACTATTTACATCAGCGTGGTCTGCATGCTAGATGACTTGCTAGGGTACCAGACTATAGGCGTTATCATCTTGCATCGGCTACGGAGCATCTACACTGGATGAGGGACCAGTGGGCGTCAGTGCTGTTAACCGATGAAAGTCGATTCACGCTGAGCATAAATGATAGCCACCAACGATGTTGGAGAGGAGAGCGCTATGAATCAGCCACTATTTGCTATTAGTGATGGCGGTGTTACAGTGTGGGCAGGTGTGTCTACTCAATACAGAACTTCTATAGACTTTGTCACTGGTACAGTCATACCCATACTACTTGAATAACATAATTATTCCAGTCATTGTGCCTCTGCATGAACAATACAAGCAGGGACATACATAGAATTCATTGGGCCCCATATCAAGAATCTGAATTGGGACTTTTTTTTTCCATTAACAAAAAAAACTGATCTCAGACAGAAATGGCTAAAGAGGGTACAAAATGTGCATAACTGAGCATAACGGGATCTGCATTTTGTTTATTTATCTCTTCTGATGGATCAGCTGTTGCAAAACTACAACTCCCAGCATGCCTGGACAACCTATAGCTAAGGCATACTGGGAGTTGCAGTTTTGCGACAGCTGGAGGGCAGTTTTGCAACAGCAGGTTAAGATTTCCTTCCATAGACTATAATAGGATCCAGATGCTTTCCAGCATGGTTTTGGCCTGACAAAAACTGTCCTACTGGTGAAGGGCAGAATCCAGCAATGCTGGATTTGGTGAACTCTGGCAGGATATTCTCTACCAGATACCATTCACCAGAGATGTGAATGAAGACTTATATGGCATCAAAGTTCAATAATCACATCTTTATTTTATCCTGTTTAAGTAAAATGAAACATCCGAAATACAGAAGCCCTAAAGAGAGTGATCACAGACTAACAGCCCGAGCCAGAATCCCAGACACACACACTTTATATATACACATATATATATACACATATACAGTGTGTGTGTGTATGTATGTGTGTATATACAGACGTGGACAAAATTGTTGGTACCCTTTGGTCAATGAAAGAAAAAGTCACAATGGTCACAGAAATAACTTTAATCTGACAAAAGTAATAATAAATTAAAATTCTATAAATGTTAACCAATGAAAGTCAGACATTGTTTTTCAACCATGCTTCAACAGAATTATGTAAAAAAATAAACTCATGAAACAGGCATGGACAAAAATGATGGTACCCCTAGAAAACACAGAACATAATGTGACCAAAGGGACATGTTAATTCAAGGTGTGTCCACTAATTAGCATCACAGGTGTCTACAACCTTGTAATCAGCCATTGGGCCTATATATATGGCTCCAGGTAATCACTGTGTTGTTTGGTGATATGGTGTGTACCACACTCGACATGGACCAGAGGAAGCAAAGGAAAGAGCTGTCTCAAGAGATCAGAAAGAAAATTATAGACAAGCATGTTAAAGGTAAAGGCTATAAGACCATCTCCAAGCAACTAGATGTTCCTGTGAGTACAGTTGCACATATTATTCATAAGTTTAAGATCCATGGGACTGTAGCCAACCTCCCTGGACGTGGCCGCAGGAGGAAAATTGATGACAAATCTAAGAGACGGATAATCCGAATGGTAACAAAAGAGCCTAGAAAGACTTCTAAAGAGATTCAAGGTGAACTTCATGCTCAAGGAACATCAGTGTCAGATCGCACCATCCGTCGTTGTTTGAGCCAAAGTGGACTACATGGGAGACGACCAAGGAGGACACCATTGTTGAAAACGAATCATAAAAAAGCAAGACTGGAATATGCCAAACTACATGTTGACAAGCCACAAAGCTTCTGGGAGAATGTCCTGTGGACAGATGAGACAAAAATCGAAGTTTTTGCCAAGGCACATCAGCTGTATGTTCACAGACGAAAAAATGAAGCATATCAAGAAAAGAACACTGTCCCTACTGTGAAACATGGAGGAGGCTCTGTTATGTTCTGGGGCTGCTTTGCTGCGTCTGGCACAGGGTGTCTTGAATCTGTGCAGGGTACAATGAAATCTCAAGACTATCAAGGAATTCTAGAGAGAAATGTACTAGCCAGTGTCAGAAAGCTTGGTCTCAGTCGCAGGTCATGGGTCTTGCAACAGGACAATGACCCAAAACACACCGCTAAAAACACCCAAGAATGGCTAAGAGGAAAAAATTGGACTATTCTAAAGTGGCCTTCTATGAGCCCTGACCTCAATCCTATTGAGCATCTTTGGAAGGAGCTGAAACATGCAGTCTGGAAAAGGCACCCTTCAAACCGGACACAACTGGAGCAGTTTGCTCATGAGGAGTGGGCCAAAATACCTGCTGAGAGGTGCAGATGTCTCATTGACAGTTACAGGAAGCGTTTGATTGCAGTGATTGCCTCAAAAGGTTGCGCAACAAAATATTAAGTTAGGGGTACCATCATTTTTGTCCATGCCTGTTTCATGAGTTTATTTTTTTACATAATTCTGTTGAAGCATGGTTGAAAAACAATGTCTGACTTTCATTGGTTAACATTTATAGAATTTTAATTTATTATTACTTTTGTCAGATTAAAGTTATTTCTGTGACCATTGTGACTTTTTCTTTCATTGACCAAAGGGTACCAACAATTTTGTCCACGTCTGTATATATATATATATACATACATACAGGGAATAAAGTTTGGGGTCGTTACCCTATCACCAAAAGCTGGAAGTGCTGCCTCTTCATTCGTTGAATATATATCTTGGAGGAGAAGCCAGCCTCTGTGAGGAATTTTTGCACCCAGTGCACAACTTCTGACTGTGCTGCTGAAATATTTGTGGTATAATATATATATATATATATATAGCAGAGTTAAAGGGGTTGTCCGGGTTGTCCCCACTCAGCCCCTCTCACATGAGCATCGGAGAATTTCATGCTCCAATGCTCTCCCTTACCTTGCTCTAAATCTTGAGAATTATTCTGGAGATCTGGCGACGTCACCGGATCTGCAGAAAAAGCTGTTGCCCTGTACAATTCAGCTCAAGGCAAGGGAGAGTATCGGAGCATGAAATGTTCCGATGATCATGTCAGAGGGGCTGATTGGGGGAAGAAGGGGATATGTCCAAGTTCAGCTCTCAACATTAACAGTCATGTCATCTGATCGGTGGGGGTCCGACACCTGGGGCCCCCATCAATCAGCTATTTGAGAAGGCACGACTGCTCAGAGTACCCTGCATCGCAGCTCATCCCCATTCACTTTAATGGGGCTGACCCGCACCTAGGCCACTTGACCCATGAACAAGACATCACATGACCTAGATACAGCTGAGAGAAGGCTGCTATGCTACTACGGGTGGTGGTGCCTTCTCACCAACTGCTTATTTCCAGGGGTCAAATGAGTCAGGGCCCAACCAGTCAGATATTATGACCTATCCAGAGGAAAGGTCATCAGTAGAATAGTATTAGAAAACCCCTATAAAATTCTGCACACATACTTTTCTTATATCAGATAGTTGACCCCTATTTGCAGTAGAATGGTATAGGCCATGTATCAGTCATGTGTAATGTATCCATGTCCGAACTGAAACATGGCATGACAGTAACAACATCACTGTGTGCATTTAAATGGCCACCTATCTCTAGGTGATGTTGTAAAATGTCTGCCTGTCTCTAGGTGAGGTTGTCATGTTGTTAATAAAGCTTAGTGTAAAAAAAAAGACACCACACACAGATCTGCTTCTACATACACAGTGACAGACATAATATTGATGACACATGACAGCTCACTTGACTGACACCATGTTTAGACATATCCTATTCTCCTATGGAGGCATTTTACGGGATTAAAATGTGCTGTACCATTTTTATTATTCTGCAAGGAAAAGCTATTTTGTGGATAAAAATAAGGTCTGTGACACCGGTTACCCCCTGCCGATCAGCTGTTTTAGAAGGCGTGGCGTTCATATTGTGACTTTTGTATGCTGTGATTTTGGTAAGCAGCCTTTAACAAATTCTCAGTAAGTGTCATGTAAGAGGAATTAGAGAAGACAAATAGAAGTGTCTCTGACAGGTGGGCACCTGACCAGATTGCAGCACGTGCATGGTCCTTAACAGGTACATTTTGAGATGTTTACAGTACCAACTTTCACTTACTAGTGTTTTTTCTGGAAGAAACTATATTTATGGATAGAGAATTATTTATATCTATTCATATCACTTTTTCAGGAACGTTATAAAATAAGTATTCTGCATTAAAGTAGACCTATGAGATCACCTGGTACGTATGTCTGTTTTAGTAAATACTTGTATTCTTTATATAAATAATTCTTAAAATTATAGAAAAATAAACCATAATCTTACCTTATTGATAGATCGTAAAGCATTTTCGGCATCCTTTCTTGATATATTACCCAAATACCACTGTTCTGAATAAATACCCTAAAATATAAAGTGTACAGATTATTGTGCATCGGCAACACAGTATTAAAAAATTATACCTATTTGAAAATAGAGAGCTAGAGATTACGTTTGGCTCAAGAGCAGGTTACCTAAGCCTAATAATGCATTATTTATTGTAGTTTGTAAAGGTTTTCATATACTGTACAAAGCCATATTATGAAATGCATCATCATAAAAAATGGATATCAAGCAAAATTCATCAAGTTGTGCCACCATTTTCACAGCCCACAGCTCTTTTGACTGGTGTCACATCATGTTTCTATCTTCAACCTAGCAGATCTGATTGACAGTTATCAAAAAAAACTGATTCAAATAGAAGGGCATCCGTTTGCATCCATTATACATGGACTTTAATGTTAAAAAAAAAGACATCCATCACTGGCCATTTTTTTGCTGGAAACAAAAACATGATAGACTTTTCTGTTAAAAAAACGAACTGTGACGGGCATGTTTTTTCTTAACACTAAAGTTTATTTACAACTAATACAAAGGGATATCCTTCCCTTGGCATCAGTTTTTTGGGTACCTGTTGAAATTCTATGTATGATCTGTGCTGCTGTTTCTACTTCGACCAGTGATAGATTGTCATGCCAATTGTTCATACTGTATAAGGCCATGTTCACATCAACATTTGTAGTTTACATTGTTCCACTCGATAAAAGCAGCAGAACAACGAAAATGACAGATGAGCCGGATTCGACAGATAACAACAAGGTTCAACAATATAAAACAGTATGTGTAAACAACGACAAATCATAGTGCCAGTTAAAAGGACACTGTCATTTGCATTTTACTTACTCAGCTAATAACCACCACATCAGTCTCCACGATTTACATTAAAATATACTAGTATTACTGCCCTGTGTCTTTTATTTTGTCTATAAAATCGTTTTTATTTAATATGCAAAGTACCTCAATAAGGAGCCCAAGAGGATGTCTCTCCGGCAGTTGATGCCCAGCCGCACCCATTACTTCGGAGCCCAGCAAAGCCCCACTGCTAATTTATACATTCCTCTTCACTCCTCTTGGCGCATGCGCAATGACTTCTGTGAGGCCGATGCCAGGTCACCGCGCGGGCGCTGACATGTGTATCCAGGGCGCATGTGCGGGATTATGGCCGCTGCACAATTACGTTGGCGAAGAGGAGTGAATAAATTAGCAGTGGGGTGGTGCTGGACTCCAAAGTAATAGGCGCGGCTGGGCTCCTTATTGAGGTACTTTGCATATTAATAAAACCGATTTTATAGACAAATTACAAGGCACAGGGCAGTAATACTAGTATATTGTAATGTAAATCGTGGAGACTGATGTGATGATGTTATTAGCTCAGTAGGTGAAATCCAGGTGACAGTGTCCCTTTAACCTTCCAAGTGCACTAAGTTAGTGAGTTCATGGTTTTGCGTAATGGTAATAGGGGCAAATGTCCAGAAATGTCCACAGTCCAAAGTACTCTCGCACCATGGCACTATAGCTGATACTAGCGGTTGCTGCTTTGTAACTGTATACCTTCCTATGCACTGACTATCACTGGTTGTGGAAGGCAGAGGGGCACAATGCATATTTTTTTTTTTATTTCATTAAAGATTTTCTCCACTTAAGAAAAATGAAAATTTGTCAGAAATCTCATGGTGTTGATGGGGTTATATTAAGTTTTGCTATGGTTCCCAATGAGATCTGTACATTTGTACATCTGATCTCTGTATTACTGCCTTTCTAAGATCTCCTGGAGGTATTCATGCTACTTTAGTCTCATTTGCCTAAATGGCAGCATTACAGAGATACCCTTCTTTTCAATACTAGGCCATAGCCTGTGCTATGTAGCAGTGCTATGATGAGCCATGTTTAAGACTAAATAGCATCAAAAACTGTAATTTTAAGATGATGACTACTGCCTGCAGGATATTAAAGGGAACCTGTCACCATGAGAATGCAACCTAAGCTAGAGGCAGCATGGGATGTACAGTATACTCATATTATTCAAGCCTTATCATCACTGGGGTCCTGTTAAAGGGAACCTGTCACATGGAACATGGTGTCTGAGCTGCAGGCAGCATGTTAAAGAGCAGGAGGAGCTGAGAAGATTGATTTATAGTTTTATTGGAAAAGATTCAGTAAAACTGTGTCCAATCAGTGATTGCTGGCTATCTCTGTATGCACATAAAGGGAAGGCTGTCAATCACTGATGGGACCACCTCCTTGACTTCAAAACCCACAATGAGCAGGCTTTTAACTGTATAAAATACAAGTTTAACATAAATATGTTTCCCATAAAACTATTTATCAATCTGCTCAGCTCCTCCTGCTCTATAACATGTTGCCTGCAGCTCAGACACCATGTTCAATGTGACAGGTTCACATGTTTATACTGCACATCCTCCTTCATTTTTATGTCTGTCAGTTGATGCATTGTTTCCAACTGTCAATTTTAACCCCTTCCTAATGCAACAATTTCCGTTTTCTTAATTTTTTTCTTTTTTTTTTTTACTCAATTCCTTCCAGGAGCCTTTTCATTCTGTTCACATAGCCATATGATTGCTGTTTCTTGCAGGGCAAGTTGTACTTTTTAATGGCACTGCATAATATTACATATGATGTAAGCTGGAATCTGGGATAATATCCAAATGAGGTGAAATAAAAAAAACAACAAAAAAAACTAAACAATATGGGTTTCGATTTTACGGTGTATGCCAGTATCATTTAATCATAGGTAAAGTTATCTGATCAATCTATCTTCATATAGCAGTACGAGGGCTTATTTTTTTGAGGGACAAGTTGTACTTACTAATTCCACCAATAAGTATGGCATACAATGTGGTGGGAAGCAGAAAAAAAATTCAAATGGGGTGGAATTGTAAAAAAAATGCCAATTCCTCCACAATTTTACAGGCTTTGTTCTGTTTGCAGCAAAACTGACCCATGCCCTTCATTCTCTGGGTCAGTACGATTGCAACGATACCCCATATGTATATGTTTTTTATGTCTAAATAGTGTAAAAATAAATTAAAACCTTGATACCATTGTGGAGTGTGTGTGACTTTTTGATCACATTTTATTTAAAAAAATTGGGTTGAGACAAGAAATGAAAAAATGACAAATTTTGATCCTTTTTTTCCCGCTATGTTATTGGAAAAATATTTTTCTATTTTAACAGTACAGACATTTATTATTTTTTTATTATACAGAAAGGGGTTGATTTAAAAGTTTTTTTTTTTAAACTTTTTTGTTATGATTATGAAGCTCTTATTTGAGCGTACAAAATCAATTTTTTATTTTTTTACTTTGAACAACCATGGATTTTTAAAATGCATTTATTAATGACTATTGCTCATTTATCATGTTGGCCTGCCACCTGGTGGCCAAAATAAGAATTGCAGCTGCAATGCCCTCAGCGTCTTCAGCGAGGCTGGGCACATTGAAACCAATTACCAGCATCCTCATTGGCCACAGAGGATGTCAGTAAGAAACCCAGAAGCGTGAGATTCTGGGTTTTTCATCCTTTACATGCCATGATCTCACTTGAACATGGCATCTAAAGGGTTTAGTTACTGCGATTGGCAATATATCCACGTGCAAGCGCCAACCATGTTTGCCTATTGCTCCAGCACTGTACGTGTACAGCACTGGTAACGAAAGGGTTAAAACATGTGGAATAAAAGCCCTGTTTGTGAGAGTTTACATTCTATGAGTAGATGGGGTGACACAGAAGGCAACAAGTGCTTGTTTTGTATAATTATCCTGCCATCTTAACACAATACAGGAGTAGATATAAAGCTGTATGAGCCAGTTACCAGCCAATATCTGTAGTGCTTCTGAGTGTATGGGGTGATGGGTCAGGTTCAGAGGAATAATTCTGAAGGGGGGGGGGGGGGGGGGCAGGGAATTAAGAAGGGTTAGATCAGGGGATGCTATAGGCCAACCTAAAAAGATGTGCTTTTAGGGAGTGCCTAAAACTGTGCATGTTGTCAATTAACCTAATTACTTGGGGTAGGACATTCTGATGCAGCAAGTCTTGAAGACGGGAGCAAGAGTTTCAGATTAAAGTGGATGTTAGTCATAAGTCATTGGCTGAACAGAGAGCACAGATAGGATGATAGACAGAAATAAGATGGATGTAGGGGGTGCAGCACTGTGAATAGCTTGTATGGGGAGAATTAGCAGCTTAAATTGAATCCTATAATGTATGGGCAACCAGTGCAATGACTGCCAAAGGGCAGAAGCATCAGGAGCAGTACTTAGATAAATCAATCTAGCTGCTGTATTAAGGATAGATTGGAGAGGGGAACACTTGCTGATGAGTAGTGTTTATCGAGCACCCGAGTATAACGGAAGTCAATGGGAGAACCTGAGAATTAAACCAGGCACCCCCTGCTCTAAAGAGGGGAGAGTGCCTGGTTCATAGTAAAAAGTCAGAAATTGATGGAAACACCACCGAAATGGTTCGGGAACAGCATGGGGAGGATGTCTGGATGCATCTTGGACTCCCAGGCCGCTGCTGGGAACAATGTTGTCCGAGTAGTAAGTCACTTTTACAGACTGACAATAATACGCATAAGGCCTCATGCACACGACAGTATTTTTTCATGGTCCGCAAAAACTGGGTCCGTAGGTCCGTGATCCGTGACCGTTTTTTCGTCCGTGGGTCTTCCTTGATTTTTGGAGGATCCACGGACATGAAAAAAAAAGTCATTTTGGTGTCCACCTGGCCGTGCGGAGCCAAACGGATCCGTCCTGAATTATAATGCAAGTCAATTGCAAACGGATCCGTCCCCCATTGACTTTCAATGTAAAGTCAGGAGTCCCTTTTATACCATTGAATCGGAGTTTTCTCCAATCCGATGGTATATTTTAACTTGAAGCGTCCCCATCACCATGGGAACGCTTCTATGTTAGAATATACTGTCGGATATGAGTTACATCGTGAAACTCAGATCCAACAGTATATTCTAACACAGAGGTGTTCCCATGGTGATGGGGACGCTTCAGGTTAGAATATACAAAAAAAACTGTGTACATGACTGCCCCCTGCTGCCAGGCAGCAGGGGGAAGACCCCCCCCCCCTGTTTTTAATTGGTGGCCAGTGCGGCCAGCCCCCCCTCCCTCCCCTGTAGTTAACTCATTGGTGGCCAGTGGGCCCCCCTCCCTCCCCTGTAGTTAACTCATTGGTAGCCAGTGGCCCCCCCTCTCTCCCCTGTAGTTAACTTGTTGGTGGCCAGTGGGCCCCCCCTTCCTCCCCTGTAGTTAACTCGTTGGTGGCCAGTGGGCCCCCCTCCCTCCCCTGTAGTTAACTTGTTGGTGGCCAGTGGGCCCTCTCCCCTCCCTCCCCCTCCTAATTAAAATCTCCCCCCCTATCATTGGTGGCAGTGGAGAGTACCGATCGGAGTCCCAGTTTAATCGCTGGGGCTCCGATCGGTAACCATGGCAACCTGGACGCTACTGCAGTCCCGGTTGCCATGGTAACTTAGCAATTTGTAGAAGCATCATACTTACCTGCGAGCTGCGATGTCTGTGTCCGGCCGGGAGCTCCTCCTACTGGTAAGTGACAGGTCTGTGTGGTGCATTGCTTAATGATCTGTCACTTACCAGTAGGAGGAGCTCCCGGCCGGACACAGACATCGCAGCTCGCAGGTAAGTATAATGCTTCTACAAATTGCTAAGTAACCATGGCAACCGGGACTGCAGTAGCGTCCCGGGTGCCATGGTTATCGATCGGAGCCCCAGCGATTAAACTGGGACTCCGATCGGTACTCTCCACTGCCACCAACGATAGGGGGGGGAGATTTTAATTAGGAGAGGGAGGGAGGGGGGGGGGGGCCCACTGGCCACCAACGAGTTAACTACAGGGGAGGGAGGGGGCCCTCTGATTACCAACGAGTTAACTACAGGGGAGGGAGGGGGGGATTTGGCTACCAACGAGTTAACTACAGGGGAGGGAGGGGGGGACCCACTGGCTACCAATGAGTTAACTACAGGGGAGGGAGGGTGGGGGGGGGGCGGCCGCACTGGCCACCAATGTGTTAACTACAGGGGGGGAGGGGGGGTCTGCCCCCTGCTGCCTGGCAGTGCGACGGTGCATTTTCCGATTTTTCCACGGACCCATTGAAAGTCAATGGGTCCGCGAAAAAAAAAGGAAAACGGCACAACGGCCACGGATGCACACAACGGTCATGTGCATGAGGCCTAAAACTGAAGAAAAAAAAATCGATTTTAGAGGAAAATTTGTTAGGAAACATTCTTTCCTATATATTTACTTGTATATAAAGTGCAAGTGCTGCCAAAAATTACAAGGAAGAGGCACTCCAATACAACCTGTATATCACATAAAGGAGAGCCTCATTCACATTGTAGTACAATTGTTCATGTAGTGGAACTCCTACACTCATAAAGCCTATGCACTAAGTGAAAGGGCTGCCAAAAATTACAAGGAACCGGCACTCCAATTCACCCTTTGTTACACATAAAGGAGGGCATCATACACAGCCTTGAAAAATTATGATTAATGGCCTGCTGGTGACCCTCAAAAACATTTGGAGTAAGGGCCTGCTGATTTGACCATCTTAAACATTATGGGTGAAGGCCTGCTGCCACATTGGTGACTCTAGATAACCTGGGGCCGATCGCACGTCCCCGTGACGGCGACGATCCATTTGTATGTCTGGCCTATCAACTTTTGATATTATTAGTGCAAACAATTGTAACTACAGGTAATGGGGAATCAATGTTTGATTCAGGAGAGGAAGCCTGAGAAACGGCTACGGCTAGCACCTTCAAGCAAGGCAGCATGCAGGCAAATTGCCTATTAGGTATAATTAGGTGCAGGCCTGCAGATAAGCTGACCGTGCCAAAGATTTTAGGTGCGGGCCTGCTGGGTGAGCTGACCCTCTAAAAAAGTATATGCAAAGACATGCTGGTGAGCTGACCCTGTAAAACATTGTAGGTGAGGGCCTGCTGGTGAGCTGACCCTCTAAAAAAAATTATATGCAAGGGCCTTCAGGTGAGCTGACCCTGTAAAAGATTGTAGGTGAAGCCCTGCTGGTGAGCGACCCTATAAAACTTTATATGTGAGGGCCTGCTGGTGAGCTGACCCTCTAAAAAATTATATGCGAGGACCTTCAGGTGATCTGACCCTGTAAAAGATTGTAGGTGAAGACCTACTGGTGAGCTGACCCTGCAAAAGATTGTAGGTGAAGTCCTGCTGGTGAGCTGACCCTGTAAAACATTATATGCGAGGGTCTGCTGGTGAGCTGACCCTCTAAAAAATTATATTCGAGGGCCTGCTGGTGAGCTTACCCTCTAAAAAATTATATGCAAGTACATTCAGGTGATCTGACCCTGTAAAAGATTGTAGGTGAAGGCCTACTGGTGAGCTGACCCTGCAAAAAATTATATGCGAGGGCCTGCTAGTGAGGGGCAACCGTCTCCTTTTCATCGTCCAATTCGCGCTGAGAAGAGGAACTGAGGGCGGTCTGGCTATCACCTAATGTAATGTCTTTCCCCATTTCCACATCTTCCACATGCAAAGCGTCGTCCTTAATTGTGAGCAGCAAGCATTTGAGTAGACACAGAAGTAGGATGGTTATGTTGATAATAGCGTTATCACCGCTCACCATCTGTGTTGATTCCTCAAAGTTTCTTAAAACCTCACAGAGGTCAGACATCCATGTCCACTCCTTGCTTGTGAATAGCGGAAGCTGACTGGAAAGGTGACACCCATGTTGCAGCTGGTATTCCACTGCTGCCCTCTGTTGCTCAGAAAGCCTGCCCAACATGTGGAATGTCGAGTTCCAGGGTGTGATCACGTTGCACAACAGCCGGCTGAAGCAGTCGATGACTTGAGGAAATGTGCACACACGTGGCGCACCTTCACTAGTAGCTCAGGCAAATTGGGGCAGGCTTTGGGAAACCGCTGAACCACTAAGTTTAAGATGTGGGCTAGGTATGGGATGTATCTGAGCTTCCCGAGCTCCAAAGCTGCCACAAAGTTACGGCCATTATCAGACACAACCATTCCTTTTTCTAGGTTGAGTGGCGAGAGCCACAGCTCAGTCTGGTCTCTTATACCCTGCCACAGCTCTGCGGCGGTGTGCTGTTTGTCCCCAAGCATATCAGCTTCAGCACGGCCTGTTGCCGCTTCCAGCTACTGACTGATGACTGACTGGTGCTGCACACGGATAATTCGGAGGTGGAACTGGAGGAGGAGGAAGAGAAGGAGAATGGGAGGTTGAGGCCACTAACGTAGGTGGTGGTGGAAACCTTGATTGACGTAGGGCCCGCAATCCTTGGTATCGGTAGCACCTGTGCCATCCCAGGGTACAACTCGCTCCCGGCCTCCACAACATTCACCCAGTATGCCGTCAGGGAAATGTAGCATCCCTGGCTGAATGCACTTGTCCATGTGTCCATGGTTAGGTGGACCTTTCCAGTAACTGTGTTGGTCAGGACACGTGTGATGTTACGGGACACATGTTGGTGTAAGGCGGGCACGGCACACCTTGAACAATAGTGGCGGCTGGGGACTGCGAGATGGCCGCTGACAACAGGCCGCGGAAGGCCTTGGTGTCCACAAGCCAAATGGCAAAATTTCCAGGGCCAGCAATTTGAAAAGCTGTGCATTTAGTGCTTTAGCCTGTGGGTGGGTGGCTGGGTATTTGCATTTGCATTCAAATGCCTGGGGTAAGGACATTTGTACGCTGAGCTGGGACAGGGAAGTGGATGTGGTTGCTCATGGAGCTTGCAAAGGACCAGGTGCAGGGCAGGAGGCATCTGAGCCTGTGCCTTCGACAGGGGATTGGTCAGCATGTAACATAGGGGAAGAGGAGGCAGTGGTGTGACCCGCAGACACAGATTGTGGATTCATCCCACTTATTCAGGTGTCATACAGTCAAGGCACGAGGGCATGCAATTATCTATCATAGAGATCTTTGCATGGGCTGAGAAGTCAGGGCTTTTACAGGGCTCACCCTTATGTTCCTTAGTTTGGGATCAAGTCATTCGGATCTTCATTTGTTGTCTTCTAGTTTTCTGCAACACCATCCGTGACATTATAAACCGCCAAAACCGTCTTAAGCATGAATCCGGTTTCAGCCTTTATTGAGCGCATGCAGGGTCTTTCACTGGAGGTAGCAGATCAGAAAACTGTCTCTCAGTGTTTGAGCTGACCGTTTCTGCTTGCGTTCATGGAATTTGTTCTGAGCCTAAAATTTCGCTTCCGGATACGTTCTCTGGGGGTAGTGAGAATTTTGTTCATTTTGGAGAGGCTTGCAAACTCCATTTTCGCCTACTTCCCCATTCCTTTGATGATGAGGAGCGGAGGGTGGGGATCATCATCTCGCTACTCAGGGATAACGCTCAGTCCTGGGCCTTTTCGCTGCCGGCGGGGGCACGGCCCCTCCGTTCAGTGGAGGAATTTTTTGTAGCCCTGGGTCAGATATATGATGATCCGGATTGTATTGCTCTGGCTGAATATAGACTGCCTCTTTTATGCCAGGGTAAACAGTCCGCAGAGATATACTGTTCAGAATTTCGGAGATGGGCAGCTGATACTGGTTGGAATGATGCTGCACTCCGAAGTCAATTTTGCTATGGGCTTTCAGAGGGATTGAAGGATGCATTTGCATTTAATGAGAGACCTGCCTCCTTGGAGTCTGCCATGTCTCAGGCTGTTCGTATTGACAGGCGTCTTAGAGAGAGAGAGGAGAGATCACTCCTTCCTGTCATATTCAGTCCAAGGACAGTGGGTCTGTCTCATTCAGTGCACAGGGGTCTCAGTCTCTCTCAATTCCCTTTGAGGAGGAGCCCATGCAGCTGGCTTTGCTTGCCTCTAATAATAGAGGATTCAGCTCTCCGAGGAGGGTTTGTTTTTGTTGTGGAGGTATAAATCATTTGGCAAATGTTTTCCCCTCTAGAAGATCCAGGGGGAGTTTTGAGGGTAATAAAGAAACAAAAAGAAAGAAATCCTCAAAACAATTTCCATCTGTTACCATTGGCAAGGTTGATGCGGAAATTGAAGCTTTTCCGTTTACTTGTAATTCCCGTTTGTCCTACCTGCCAGGGTGGCGCTAGAGAGCAAGAACATTGTTTGTGAGATTTTTGTAGATAGTGGAGCAGCTGTAAATCTCATCGATAGTCAATTTGCTGTAACACATGGTTTCCAGGTATGCACTTTGGGAAAGGACATACCTGTCTTTGCTATTGATTCCGCTCCACTTTCTCAAAAATCGTTGAAGGGCATAGTTCACAATATCCGTTTGACTGTGAGTGATGCTCATGTTGAGGATGTGTCATGTTTCGTCCTAAGCGGATTACCTACTCCTCTAGTGTTGGGCCTACCCTGGCTCACTAAACATAACCCCACCATTGATTGGCAAGCGAGGCAAATAAATGGTTGGAGTGACTTTTGCAGAGAGAATTGCCTCTCAACGTCTCTTTCAGAGGTTTCTACTAAGACTGTACCATCTTTTCTCTCTGAATTTTCGGATGTGTTTTCTGAGAGTGGTGTTCAGGAGTTGCCCCCTCACAATTGCCCTATTAATCTCATCCCAGGCGCCAAGCTGTCTAAGTCTCGTTTATACAATCTCTCCCAACCTGAAAGGGTCGCTATGCGTACTTATATCTCTGAGAATCTGAGAAAGGGACACATACGACCCTCAAAGTCACCTGTTGCCGCTAGGTTTTTTTTGTTAAGAAAAAAGATGGTTCTTTAAGACCATGTCTGGATTTCAGGGAGCTGAACAGTATCAGAATTCGTGACCCTTATACGCTTCCTCTGATCCCGGACCTGTTTAACCAGATTGTTGGGGCTAAAGTTTTTTCCAAGTTGGATTTAAGAGAGGCATACAACCTGGTCAGGGTCAGAGAAGGGGACGAATGGAAGACGGCCTTCAATACCCCTGAGGGCCATTTTGAGAATGTGGTTATGCCCTTAGGTTTTATGAATGCTCCAGCCGTCTTCCAACATTTTATGAACAGCATTTTTTATCATTTAATGGGGAAATTTGTACTGGTGTATCTAGATGACATTTAGATTTTTTTCTCCTGATTTCAAAACTCATAAGGACCACCTACGTCAGGTCTTGCTCATTCTGCGGGAGAATAAATTGTACGCTAAACTGGAAAAATGTGTGTTTGCGGTTCCAGAAATTCAATTTCTGGGGTTTCTTCTCTCCACTTCTGGTTTTCGCATGGACCCCGAGAAGGTCCACGCTGTGCTTGATTGGGAGCTTCCTGAGAATCAGAAGGCGCTGATGCGTTTGTTGGTTTTTGCCAATTATTACAGGAAGTTCATTTTGAATTATTCTTCTGTTGTTAAGCCACTCACTGATATGACTAAAAAGGGGTAGATTTTTCCTCCTGGTCGGTAGAGGCACGTAAGGCCTTTTCTAGTATCAAGGAGAGTTTTGCTTCCGCTCCCATCTTGGTACAACCTGATATCTCTCTGCCCTTCATTGTTGAGGTGGACGCTTCTGAGGTGGGTGTGGGTGCGGTCTTGTCTCAGGGTCCCTCTCCTGCCAAATGGCGACCGTGTGCCTTTTTCTCAAAGAAACTCTCCTCCGCAGAGAGGAATTACGATGTGCGAGATAGGGAGTTGTTGGCCATCAAGTTAGCTTTTGAAAAATGGCGCCATTGGCTAGAGGGAGCCAAACACCCTATTACCGTGTTTTTACCGACCATAAGAATCTGGCCTACTTGGAGTCAGCCAAGCGTCTGAACCCGAGACAGGCCAGATGGTCTTTGTTCTTTTCAAGGTTAAATTTTGTTGTCACCTTCCGCCCTGGGGTTAAGAATGTGAAGGCGGATGCCCTGTCACGTTGTTTTCCGGGAGGGGGGAACTTTGAAGACCCGGGTCCCATTTTGGCTGAAGAGGTAGTTGTCTCTGCTCTTTATCCTGAACTGGAGGCAGAGGTTCAGGCAGCACAAGCCGAGGCTCCTGATCTTTGTCCTCCTGGGAGGTTGTTTGTGCCTCTCGGTTTACGACACAAGGTTTTTAAGGAGCACCACGACACTGTCCTTGCTGGGCACCCGGGGGGGTAGAGCCACAGTTGATCTCATTGCTCGGAGATTCTGGTGGCCGGCTCTTTGTAAGTCGGTTGAGAGTTTTGTGGCAACCTGCGAGACCTGCGCTCGTGCCAAGGTCCCTCATTCACGGCCATCAGGTCCTCTCCTCCTGTTACACATTCCTTCCCGTCCTTGGACACATCTGTCCATGGACTTCATTACGGACCTGCCTTGTTCCTCGGGGAAGACTGTGATTCTGGTGGTGGTGGACCGTTTAAGCAAAATGGCGCATTTCATTCCTTTTCCTGGGTTGCCCAATGCTAAAACACTGGCGCAGGCATTTATTGATCACATTGTCAAATTGCATGGTATTCCTTCAGACATAGTCTCTGATAGGGGCACGCAGTTTGTTTCCAGATTCTGGAAGGCTTTCTGTTCTCGCTTGGGGGTTCGGTTGCCATTCTCTTCTGCTTTCCACCCGCAGTCGAATGGCCAGACCGAGCGCGTCAATCAGAATCTGGAGACATATTTGCTCTGTTTTGTGGCGGAGAATCAGGAGGATTGGTGTTCTTTTTTGTCCCTTGCTGAGTTTGCATTAAATAACCGTCGTCAGGAGTCCTCTGATAAGTCACCATTTTTTGGTGCATATGGGTTGCATCCGCAGTTTGGGACATTCTCTGGAGAGGGGTCTTCTGGTTTACCTGTTGAGGAGAGATTCTCCTCGTCTTTGTCATCTATTTGGCAAAAGGTTCAGGATAATCTAAAGAGCATGAGTGAGAGATATAAGCGTGTGGCGGATAAGAGACGTGTGCCTGGTCCGGACCTGAATGCTGGTGATCTAGTGTGGTTGTCTACTAAGAATATCAAATTGAAGGTTCCCTCCTGGAAGTTGGGTCCTAAGTTTATTGGGCCTTACAAAATCTTGTCCGTCATTAATCCTGTTGCCTACCGTCTTGATCTTCCTCAGACTTGGAAGATCCATAATGTTTTTCATAAGTCCCTACTAAAACCTTATATCCAACCCACTGTACCCTCCTCTTTGCCTCCTCCTCCGATTGTGGTTGATGGTAATCTTGAATTTCAGGTCTCTAGGATTGTGGATTCTCGTATTGTCCGCGGTTCTCTCCAGTATCTCGTTCATTGGGAGGCTTATGGTCCTGAGGAGAGGATGTGGGTCCCAGTGACGGACATTAAGGCTACTCATTTCATCAGGGCTTTCCATAGGTCCCATCCTGAGAAGATGGGCCATGAGTGTCTGGAGTCCACTCGTAGAAGGAGGGGTACTGTCACCGCCAGATATCTGAGAAGCTCTGACAGACGTTCTTCAGAACCTCTTGCTTGAGGTTCTTTTGTTTTGCTTTCGTTTTGTCATCTCGTTTTCCTCTCTCAGCTGTCATCAAGTTGCACTGATTGCTTCCCTTTAAATCCCCTCCCATACTGCATCACTTTGCGGTTTATACAACTTCCTGGATTGTGCTCATGCTGGATGTACAACTGATGCTTCTACAGATAAGTATGTTCCTTTTTTGTGTTTTCCTGTTGACCTGATCCTAGGTGACCCTGACTCCCTCCGTATTAAGTGTAGGGAGCCGGTGGTCGTGCCCCCTCACTATTATAGGGTGTTCAGGTGTCATACAGTTGAGGCACGAGGTCATGCAATTATCTATCATAGAGATCTTTGCATGGGCTGAGAAGTCAGGGAGAGTGCTAGGGCTTTTACAGGGCTCACCCTTATGTTCCTTAGTTTGGAATCAAGTCAGTCGAATCTTCATTTGTTGTCTTCTAGTTTTCTGCAGCACCATCCATGACATGTGGTTGCTAGTGGTCACGCCCCGGCTCATTTTGGCACGGCACAGGTTGCACACTACTTTTCTTTAGTCGTCTGCACTTTTCTCAAAAAAGCGCCAGAATGCCGAACACCTACCCCTTGGCAAGGGAGATTTCTGCAAGGGGGTGATCCATGGAACAGTTGCGGGCCTGTTTGGTGTGGCCCGCCTTCTCCCTTTTGCCACCCCACTGCCTCTTACAGCCTGTTGTGGTGCAGCATATCCCTCCACCTCTGTACTGCTGTCCTCGCTCAGCTTTCCACCTTCCCAGGTTGGGTCAGTGACTTCATCGTCCACCGCCTCCTCTTCCATTTCCTCACTCTGCTCATCCTCCTGACTTGTTGACCTAACAACAATCTCAGTTATTGACAACTGTGTCTCATCCTCTTCATCAACCTCTTGAGACACTAATTGCCGTTGACTTATTGGCAACTGTTTCTCATCATTAGCATCCTCCTCATGAAACACTAATTGCCGTTCCCCATCATATCTTCATGTGATTGTGGATGTTCAAGAGTTTGTGAATCAGGGTACAAGATCTGTCCCTCTTCAAGCGTGCTTGACGAGAGGGCCAAATAGGAATAGCGCTGAAAAGAGCTCCTCGGAATATCCGAGTGTGGGATCACTTGTTTGCCCAGCCTCTCCATGGTAGGAGGGAAGAGGATCAGGGTGAGGACTAGGTTGAGCAGACTCTTTGCTACTGAGACTGGACTTGTTGGAATACAGGGTGGTGCTTAACCGACTGGAAGCATTATCTGCTGCAATACAACCGACCAAACATATTTAAAAAGGTATTTTGGACATGGAAACGTCACACAGGAGATAACCAGCAGATAATGTCAATGCTGTCACCAGCGGCTAATTAAAAATTACAGGGAATGTCACACGTGTTTGGGATGAGAGAACATTATACAGGAGAAGTACCAACGGTAATGTTACTGTCAGCAGCGTCTACGCAAAAAAGTACACTGTATGTCACAGATACATTTTTGAAGCTTACATGTTACACTGCAGATCTGGCCCTGGTAAGGTCATTGTTAGTTGCGGACACAGGCTACAGAAAAATCACACTATGTCACATATACATTTTTGAAGCGCACACGTTACACTGCAGATGTGGCACTGGTTATGTCACTGTCAGAGGCGGATACTGTCTATTGAAAAAGTACACTATGTCACAGATAGTTTTTGTATGCGCACACTTTACACTGGAAATGTGGTGCAACTAATGTCACTGTTCCCAGCAGACACCATCTATGGAAAAAGTACACTGGATGTCATTCATATTTTTTTGGATGCACACACTTTACACCAGAGATGTGGCGCTCATAATTTAACTGTCCACAACAGCCTATCAGACGCTATTTAGCGCAGAATACGCTAAAAATATATATTGCTGCTGTCACCCACAGTAGTCCTTAAAAGGACTTTTGGGTCTCTGAAAAGTTTTTCAAATAAAAATCTTCCAATAACACTCCCTACACTGTCTGGCCCTTCCTATGCTCAGCTCTCCCTTACTAGGATTAAGCCGAACACGTGTCATCGGGTGATTTATAGCACCCGATGATGCGTCCTGGCCAGCAACCAACATGGCTATGGCATTACAGTGCGTGCCAGCACCTCCCTGCATGTTTACTGGCTGCGTAGCAGCCAAGAAAAGTGCGGGGAGGAGACTCGAACTGGTGTTCGGCTGAGTATGCTCAATCAATACTAGTGATGAGAAGATCAATTAATAATGAGTTACAGTAATTCTTTGGACCATTGACTCACCCGTTTTAACAAATAAATAAATACTCACTAAGAGTCCCAATTTTTTCTTTATCCATCCATAAGGGGACTAGCGCTATTTCTGGGGATTGACTGGAAACGGTGAAGTCTATTAGACATTATTACAACCTAACATGCCCATATTCACCTGGTTTCCACCACTCACATTACAGTAATTGAGATGGGAGTGGATCTGGACAACAATGAGAGTTTTTGTTACTTCCATAGTAAGAAAGAGGTCAATTCTAGATATGGTTTTGAGGTGGTTTCATGCAATAGGAAAAAGCGGTGGCCTTTGCGCACTTATGCAGTCCAGGCCACCAGAGTTCCTGTAGTGTGCGAGCACCCCTGGATACAAGCCGTGTACACTGTATATTGTGATGGAAAAATGAACTAAGTAAGCAAAGTTGGCAATATGGATAAAACAATACATTAGTAAATGCAGGCTTTTTTTGTCTGGCTGAACGCCCCAGAAAGGCATTCCGCCACCTATTTTCTGCCGACTCGCCCCACCCCCTTTAGTTACTGGGCCCAGCCGGCCCGCTGCTTAGGCTGCTTACTTAAAGTTTACATGATTGCTCAGTCCCTGCAGCCTCCGGCACCTCCGGCTCTCCACTGGCTCAGGCCCGCCCAGCTCCCGCCCACCACTGACAGCGGCGGAGAGAGTGAGAGAGGAGACGCCGATTCTGTGGCCCCAAACCCCGCCCCCAGGCCGACTCCATTGCCGTCTGCAGCAATTGCTGTCTGCAGCCCCAGACCCGGGACCCCCCGCCTCCAGATCCACTGACAGGCCCGCCCAGCAGGCAGGGCGGCTGCTGGAGGCGCGGGCGGCAGTTTAGTGTCGTGGGTGTCGGCACGAGCAGGAGTCAGGAGGCAGAGCGGCACCAGGCAGGAAAAGGAAACAAAAGGAAAAAGGTAATTTTTCATTTATTTCATAAAAAAAAAAAAAAATTGAATTGGCCAATTAGGGGAACAGGAACAGGGAAGGAAGGGGCCAGGCCAGGCTGCGCTGCCCATGTGTGGACTAGGGCGGCCGTGGCCGTGGGCACTGGCAGCCTGGCTGTCACGACCGTCACTGGCAATTTTACTTGCATCCCTGTTCTCTAAAGGGGCGGTTTTAGGGGGGCGGTCCTAGGGGTGGGTAGGGGCGTGGCCAGAGGAGGGTGGGTAGGAGGGTGGGTGGGAGGGTGGGTGAGAAAAAAAGCCCTGAGTAAATGCCTTCTATTAACTTTGCCCACGTGATAAATGCCACTTGTTTGAAGTGAGACAACCCTTTAAGCCCGATAGATTGGAGCATGGTGAGGAGGAGTTGGTGGTCTACAGTGTCAAATACAGAGAGATTGAGGATAATTAGTAGAGAGTAGTAATTGTTGTATTTACAGTAGCTGTCGGGAGGTCATTTATCACTTTGTTAATGGCAGTTTCTGTAGAATGTAGGGTACGAAAACCAGATTGTAATGGATGAAGAAAAAAGATAATGGATAGTGATGAGCGGCAGGGGCAATAATCAAATTCACGATTATTTTCTTGATTGCAAATATCGGCAATGTAATATTCGCATAAAGCGTGCGCAATACAGGCATGGGTCACTTTTGCTACATTTTCCAAGCTGCTAGAAGTTTCCTGAGACTGTAGAAAATGGTTGGCATGGCACAACATGGCTTCATATGCAGATCAAGTGCTCCAATATATTAGTGATTGCGCTAATCAGCAAGTAATGATGCGCATATTTCTGCGCAATACGTGAAACTTCACATTTTAGCAGGTCTCACTACATATTACTGATTGGTAAACTATGTATTGTTCTGACATCACAGCGCTATGTCTGTAGCATGTATGTATGAACAGCAGAACCTCAGGATAACCTACACTGACTATCTCCCACTAACTATCTGACAGCGCTATGTCTGTAGCATGTATGTATGGTCAGCAGAACATATCAGCTACGCTATATCAGGATATAACCTCCTACACCAGGCATGTCCAAACTGTGGCCCTCCAGCTGTTGCAAAACTACAACTCCCAGCATGCCTGGATAGCTTACAGCTATTATGGCATGCTGGGAGTTGTAGTTTTGCAACAGCTGGGGGGGCCGCAGTTTGGACATGCCTGTCCTACACTAACTATCTCCCACTATTCTGAAAGCCCTCTGTGATGGTGGTAAAATTTCCGCCATTTTTTGTTTGTACCAGGGGTCTAAGTACATTGCCACCCAGTACTGTTCCTTGCCCTTTATGCTTTTTATACGGGGGTCCCTCTTAAAACACTGGAGCATGAAGGCCCCATTTGCACTAAACTGGAAGCGGTGTAGTGGCCTGGCTCCTGCTCATCATCCAGGATAAGGTTGTCCTCGTTCTCCTCCCCCCATTCATGGACAACACCAGGGATCCAAGAAAGGTTTAAAGCATGCTCTTCTTTCTCCTCCTCATCCACCCTGGCACCATCCTCCTCTGACTCCTCTTCAGACTCCTGTTGTTGACTTGTCTCAGATGGAGTAGCCCCCCATGGGAATTCATCCAGCATTGCGACTTCCTCAACTTCCTCCTGCTCCTCGACAGCTTGATCAATGACACGACGCAATGCATGCTCCAGAAAGAAGGCGTAAGGTACGATGTCACTGATGGCGCCCTGGCTGCGACTGACCAGTTTGGTGATCTCATCAAAGGGCGGCAGACATCTGCATGCTTCGCGCATGAGAAGCCACTGGCATGGTGAAAAAAAAAACAAGCTTCCCAGAACCTGTCCTGCCGCAGAGTTCGTACAGGTAGTCGATAACTGCATGTTTCTGCTGGAGCAGCCTATCAAGCATATACAAGGTCGAGTTCCATCATGTCGGGCAGTCACAAATAAGACGTCTGACGGACAGGATGTGTCGCCGCTGAATGTTAGCAAGGCGAGCCATGGCCGTGAAAAATCTTCTGAAATAGATTTTCCTGGCCTGCCCCAAGACTTCCTGGACCCCAGGGTATTTGACAACTAATCGCTGCACGACCAAGTTCAGGACGTGTGTCATTTTGCCCTGTTTCAGCGTGCTCAGAAGATTGGCACCATTGTCTCACACAACTTCACCAACTGTCAAATTGACCGGTGTTAGCCACTGATGTGGCTGTGAACGCCAAGCTGAAAGGAGTGCAGGACCAGTGTGGCTCTTGGCTTCAAGGCACAACAGACGCAGCACAGCATGGCAACATCTCACCTGGCATGTCGAATAGGTTCTGGGGATCTTGGGCGGCGCAGCGGAAGAGACAGTAGCAGCGGAAAAGGAGGTGTCAGCCGAGGAGGAGAGGGAGGATGGAGTAGGAGGAGAAGAAGAAGCAGGCCTGCATGCAATCTGTGGCGGTAAAACCAAATCTACACGGGTGTCACGGGTTGCATGCTTGACGGCCGTCAGAAGGTTCACCCAGTGGGCAGTAAAAGTGATATACCTTCCCTGCCCGTGTTTGCTAGACCATGTGTCTGTGGTCAGATGTATCTTGGCACCAACATTTTGTGCCAGAGAAACATTCACTTGCCGCTGAACGTGGACATATAGCTCTGGGATGCCCTTCTGCGAGAAATATTTCCTTCGTGGGACCTTCCATTGCGGTGTTCCAATGGCCACAAATTTTCGAAAAGGCCTCCGAGTCCACCAGTTTATATGGCAGTAGTTGGCGGGCTATCAGTTCCGACAAGCCAACGTCAACCGTTGGGCAAGAGGGTTATCTGACTTCATCATTTTTGTACGCTCTAACATTTGTGCCACGGAAGTCTGCCTTTTTCCAGAAAAACGTGAGGACGGCATGATGGAAGGTGGAGTGGAGGACAAATGTGCAGACAGAGGAGAAAGAGAAGAGGCTGGACGGTGAGAGCCTGGAGTGTGGCTTTGTGGGTTCTGATTGCGTTACTCCCACTGGTCTCAGTGATGGGAGGCCAGGTGCCTTCTTAAGGCGGTCGTCCATAGGTGAGTGGTGGGCTTACCGCGACTTATGCGTTGACTGCAAAGGATGCAGATGTCAACACTATTGTCAGCAGCGGACACGTAAAAAAAATCCTACACTGCAGAGCCATGTGTCGGCGTCCTGGGAGCACCAGATGTGACCATACATGGTTGATGGGTCGCTCCTGATACATTAGCAGTCTGGTTTGTCCCTCCTGTGCAATGTAAGTTCAGCCTGCTTCTCCTCCCTATCTGCTGGTCCATCTCTCCCTCTGAACTCCCCTCCTCTTCCTCTCTTGTGGGCACCCACGTGACATCCATAGACACGTCATCATCAACGTCACCTTCCCTGCCACTAACATTAGAGATCTCGGAGTAGGCAGCAACAGCGGGGACCAACCTCCTTGGGCTGATCTGGGTACTGCTGAGTGGTGGCCGTTGCTACCTCCTCTTCCTGATCCGATACCAAGAATGGCCACGCATCGAAAATGTTTTGTGATGAATCGGAAAAAAATTCCTGTGACTCAAGCGGAGGGTATATGGTGGTGGTGTCTTTGGGGGTGCACACAGCAGAGAGTGAAGAGGGTGCAGATAGAGAGGATGAGGAGGGTGCAGAAGCGGAAGGCTGAATGAGCCACTCAACCAAGTCTGGTGCGTCCTTTGACGTAATCAAACGCACCTTCTGCAACTTCCCACTTTGGCTCTGGCCTGGTGTTCCTGCCCTACTATTGTTATATAACACCCAGCTTCAATCTGTCGTTTTTTTTGGGGGGGGGGGGCACTGGTCTATCACACCAGTTATAATAATTTCTTTCCAGTAACGATTGTCACTGTGTGAAGCAGAGGTAACTCAGAGAAAGAAGCTAAATTTCTGCAGTACCCAAATACACTATTATGAAAGTATATTGTTATATAACACCCCGCTTCAATCTGTCGTGGCTGGACATACCATAAGGCTCAGGAGTAAAAGAGCACCATGTACATTTGAGTCCCATTGCAGTGATTTATGAATCTTGTGCTGACTATAGAGGCTCTGGGGTGAAGTAATGAATGCAATCCCTAAGAAATGACCCAATATCGGAAACTTTAAGTATTTATCAAGGGATGGAGTGAGCATTTTGACCCACACATGTGTCTTGTAGAAATTAAAGAGCAAGAGACTGAAAAATTAAAATTGCACGTTTGCCACAGATATGACATTTCTGTGCCCAGTATATGTTGTGCGATCTGAGACAACTCGCACCATTTAAATTGTTAGGCAGGTTCTACAGGGTGCTGAAATGCCATAAATTTGGATGTAAACTGCTGTTTGGCCACATTGGTTATTGGTTTTGACTATTGAACCAAACAGCTAAGAACCATCTATTTATTTTTCTCTCGGTTAGCTCTGTGAGGGCTTTTTTGTTTTTTTGCAGGATGGGTTTCCATCATCATTGGTTCTATTTTGGGGTACATACAACTGTTTGGTCTCTTTTATTTAGTTTTTTTGGGAAGCAGCATAAACTTTGAGTTACTACAGCATGCACATATGAGCTATCGCCAAACTCCGATGCCACAGACAGGCATTCATCACTCTCCAATTTGAGAAACAAGAAAGACATTCGTATGGTTCTATGTGTTACAACATACAATATATAGTACTGAGTAAGCACATCTGTGAATACCAATGCAGGTATTCTATGCAGTCTATGCGGAGACAGAGCAACTATAAAAGTGACCGTTGTGACACTGTTTTAGATTGGAATTTTGTCAGGATTTGAAAATTCTGACATTTTGCCTGTAACACAGGTGGTGAGAATATATGCAGTAAATTTTTTAATATTTAGCAGTACATACATTTGTAGAATATTTATTGTGAGAGTCCCACCACACACTATATTTAGACTAGGATTGTACAATAGCAATATTTGATTTTAACTAATCATATTGCATTGGTATTAGTTTAAATTTTGACTAAGATTACTTTTATACTCTCTGTTGGAGAAATCCCTATCCCTCTCTACTTAGCCCCTTTTCCAATATTTCCCTCTATTTCCCTGATACATATATATTTCATATTATACTATATTTGCAAATTATGGCTGGATTACTTTCAATCAACTCTCTGTACAGCTGGGACTGGGTATCAGCATCAGGCCTCCTGCACACGACAGTATTTTTTAACGTCCCGCAAAACGTGGTTCCGTTGTACCGTGATCCGTGCCCGTTTTTTCTTCCGTGGGTCTGCCGTGATTTTTGGAGGATCCACGGACATGAAAAATGAAAAAAAAAAATCTAAGTCAAGTTTGCCATTGAAATGATAGGAAAAAACGGACACGGATCACGGACACGGATCACGGACACGGATGACAATCTTGTGTGCATCCGTGATTTTCACTGACCCATTGACTTGAATGGGTCCGTGAACCGTTGGCCGTGAAAAAAATAGGACAGGTCCTATTTTCTTCACGGCCAGGAAACACGGATCACGGACGCGGCTGCCAAACGGTGCAGTTTCCGATTTTTCCACGGACCCATTGAAAGTCAATGGGCCCGCAAAAAAACACGTTAAATGGGACAACGGCCACGGGTGCACACAACGGTCGTGTGCAGGAGGCCTAACTGTGCACTTGTTCTCCTGCATCCAATATTAACCAGGGAGAGAGCTGGCTAACAGGCTGTACATTTATTTTATTGTTATCCTTAAATTCAAATGCTAAATTCTACCAAGTTCAGTTTACACTTAAATCAAAATACAATAAGAATCAAGGCCTTGTTGAAAACAATACTACATGTATATTTAATAAGAATAATATAATGGTCTTACTTCATTTCCAGATGTTGAGTTATTAATGATAGGATTTGGCACTGGTTGTCTACCATTAGGTAATATGTCAGAAAATTGGTTATCTGTAGATAAAAAAAAACTCAGTTATTCCAATTCATACATGTAATGTTATTACTGTTATGACATTCTGCTGTTGTTGTGCTGATGAATGTTAGTTGTGGTACTTCAAGAAATTGAGATAGTATGAAAAAACTGTGCTGTGGCTTCCCCCTCCTTATACTGTATATGCAGTAAGATCCTGAGGAGCCGGAGTGGAGTATGGGAGTGGTAGTGGCTATGGCTGTAGAAATTCTATCACAGTGCCATTCCTCACACTATTGCCCCTTAGGGCAGTGCAGTAAAAGAAGGATGCTCCATTTCTTCCCTCGGGCCACTGCCTGTTGTTAGGATTCCTGCCTGCTGGTATTGTGAGGTGCCCATGCTGATAATGTTTGCATGGGTGTAAGGCAGGGTGTGTAAGGTGTGCAATGGTCGCATGGAGCATGTTTCAAGGTGGGAAGGGTTCAATTCACACTGTAAGTCAGCAATTCACAGTAAAGACTGCTCTGCCCGAATTGGCCAGTAGGCGTCCGGATTATAATGGAATCAGGTACAGAATTCAGATATAGACGAATATCGGATACACCAGCAGAAATCCCTTCTACTTCGAATTTGGTCCGTCTGTAGGGGCCAAAAGGTAGCACAGATAGTGAAGAACCACCAATAAAGGTAAGATAAATAATTTATTGTACTCACAAAGGTTAACAGAAAATAGGCATATCAAAAACCATTAGCCCTCGTGTCCTTGCCCAACCTAGGTTTTGCTTTCACTTTGTCAGGGGCTTTGGAATTCTGTACCTGACTCCATTATAATCCGGATGCCTACTGGCCAATTCGGGAAGCGCGGTCTTTACTGTGAATTGCTGACTTACAGTGTGATTTGAACCCTCTCCACCTTGAGACATGCAGAGCTACGAACAGGCAATGCAATGGGGAATTTTATTTTATTTGTTTGATTTAGGGGTGGAGCTACCCTAGGGTCCGGGCCTCAGATGGTTCTCTCTCACTCCCATACATTACCATACTGGGGATACAACGCATACAATTACATAACAGAAATTAACAAAACAGTTTGCAAGTACTCCTTTCTCTGGGGTACTGCATGTACAGATTTTCATTGCAGCTTACCTGGCTTATAAGGAGAATATGAAAGGCCTCCTGGCATTTGTAATGGTCCAGCTGTTTGGGAGCTGTAAAACATATTTACATTTCTAAATGTTAATTGATTTGCTTATTACCTCTCTAAAACAACAATAACAACACAGGCATGTTATTTTCTCCATTGTGTTCTGGTGACTATGGTCCAGACCTTATACAGTGCCTTGAAAATGTGCTCATACTCTTTGAACATTTCCAAATTTTTTCACATTGCATCTACAAACTTAATGTATTTTATTGGGATGTTATGTGATGGACCAACACAAAGTAGCAAGTATATGTAAAGTAAAAATGCTATACGGTTTTCAAACTTTTTAATCAATAAAAATCTTAAGTTGTATTTGTATTTAGCCCCCTGTACTCTGATACCCCAAAATAAAATCCTGTGTGACCAATTGTCTTTAGAAGTCACCTAATTAGTAAATTAAGGCCTCAGAGGTTTGATAGTGAACATTAGTGATCAAACAGCATCATGAAAACCAAGGAACACACCAGACTGGTAGGGATAAAGTTGTGTCTGCAAACCAAACCAAACATGACGTCCACCTAAACTGACAACTCAGGCAAGGAGCGCGCTAATTAGAGAAGCAGACAAGAGGTGAATGGTTATTCTGGAGGAGCTGCAGAGACGCACTTCTCCGGTGGGAGACTCTCTCCATAGGACAACTATTAGTCATGTACTCCACAAATCTGGCCTTTATGGAAGAGAGGCAAGAAGTGACCCAGTCATTTTTGAAAGCAAGCCATACAAAGTCCCACTTGCAGTTTGCCACAAGCCATGTAGGGAACACAGCAAACATGGGGGAAAAGGTGCACTGGTCAGATAAGACCAAAGTTGGACTTTTTTACCTATATTGCAAAATGATGTGTGGAGGAAAACTAACACTGCATATCACCCTGAACACACCATCACCACTGTGAAACATGGTGGTGGCAGCATTATGCTGTGGGAATTATTTTCTTCAGCAGGGACACGGAAACTGGTCAGTTGGGAAGATAGATGGAGCCTAGTCAAAGTCCAGACCTAAATCCTAAAGACTCTCTCCATCCAATTTACCTGAGCTTGAGCTATTTAGCAAAGAAGAATGGACAACATTTCAGCCTTTAGATGTGCAAAGCTGGTAGAAACATACCCCAAAAGACTGTAAATGCAGAGAATGTTGGTCATACAAAGTAATGAAATTTTGAAAACCATGTATTGTTTTCTGTTTACTTCACACATACTTGAGCACCAAAATGACTCACAAAAGTGAGTACCCGTGCAGAGCCAGCACGTGTGGTAAAACACCAAAAAAGAGAAAATAGGGCTCGCACTAAATAGTATTATGAATATATAAATTTTATTAGTGTCTCCATATGAGACAAATCACAATTAAAACACATAGGAAACAATGGATGGTGAAAAATGAGCACACAGAATGACATGGAGCACGACCAAATTACTAAAAATGGCAAATAGATACAAATAGATACAAAAATGAGTATATAAATATAGCACTAAGTGTGCATGTAAATCAAATAGAATGTTAGTAATACATATAATCAGGCAAAGCTATACAGGCTAGGTAATGATATCATACATAGTGAAACCAAAGTCTGCATATAAAGTGACCAGTGCACATAATCAGAATGGATATATAGCCAACGCTGAGTAAATCATTATAACGCCATAAACCAACTACCTGTATAGTGCTCCAGCAACCCCACTGGAGCACTATACAGGTAGTTGGTTTATGGCGTTATAATGATTTACTCAGCGTTGGCTATATATCCATTCTGATTATGTGCACTGGTCACTTTATATGCAGACTTTGGTTTCACTATGTATGATATCATTACCTAGCCTGTATAGCTTTGCCTGATTATATGTATTACTAACATTCTATTTGATTTACATGCACACTTAGTGCTATATTTATATACTCATTTTTGTATCTATTTGCCATTTTTAGTAATTTGGTCGTGCTCCATGTCATTCTGTGTGCTCATTTTTCACCATCCATTGTTTCCTATGTGTTTTAATTGTGATTTGTCTCATATGGAGACACTAATAAAATTTATATATTCATAATACTATTTAGTGCGAGCCCTATTTTCTCTTTTTTGGTGTTTCACACATACTTGGTACTTTGTGTTGGTCTATCATATAAAATCCCAATAAAATGTATTTGTTTGTATGTAACGTAAAACATTTGGAAAAATATTAATACTTTTTGAAGGCACTGTATAAACAGTATTTCTCATTGCTTTCATACAGTGGGATGCGAAAGTTTGGGCAACCTTGTTAATCGTCATGATTTTCCTGTATAAATCGTTGGTTGTTACGATAAAAAATGTCAGTTAAATATATTATATAGGAGACACACACAGTGATATTTGAGAAGTGAAATAAAGCTTATTGGATTTACAGAACGTGTGCTATAATTGTTTAAACAAAATTAGGCAGGTGCATAAATTTGGGCACTGTTGTCATTTTGTTGATTCGAAAACCTTTAGAACTAATTATTGGAACTCAAATTGGCTTGGTAAGCTCAGTGACCCCTGACCTACATACACAGGTGAATCCAATTATGAGAAACAGTATTTAAGGGGGTCAATTGTAAGTTTCCCTCCTCTTTTAATTTTCTCTGAAGAGTAGCAACATGGGGGTCTCAAAACAACTCTCAAATGACCTGAAGACAAAGATTGTTCACCATCATGGTTTAGGGGAAGGATACATAAAGCTGTCTCAAAAATTTCAGCTGTCTGTTTCCACAGTTAGGAACATATTGAGGAAATGGAAGACCACAGGCTCAGTTCAAGTTAAGGCTCGAAGTGGCAGACCAAGAAAAATCTCGGATAGACAGAAGCGACGAATGGTGAGAACAGTCAGAGTCAACCCACAGACCAGCACCAAAGACCTACAACATCATCTTGCTGCAGATGGAGTCACTTTGCATCGTTAAACCATTCGGCGCACTTTATACAAGGAGATGCTGTATGCGAGAGTGATGCAGAGGAAGCCTTTTCTCCACCCACAGCAGAAAAAGTGCCGCTTGAGGTGGGCTAAAGCACATTTCGACAAGCCAGCTTCATTTTGGAATAAGGTGCTGTGGACTGATGAAACTAAAATTGAGTTATTTGGCCATAACAAGGGGCCTTATGCATGGAGGAAAAAGAACACAACATTCCAAGAAAAACACCTGCTACCTACAGTAAAATATGGTGGTGGTTCCATTATGCTGTGGGGCTATGTGGCCAGTGCAGGGACTGGGGAGCTTGTCAAAGTTGAGCGACGCATGGATTCCACTCAGTATCGGCAAATTCTGGAGACCAATGTCCAGGAATCAGTGATAAAGCTGAAGCTGCGCCGGGGCTGGATCTTTCAACAAGACATCGACCCTAAACACTGCTCAAAATCCACTAAGGCATTTATGCAGAGGAACAAGTACAACGTTCTTGAATGGCCATCTCAGTCCCCAGACCTGAATATAATTGAAAATCTGTGGTGTGACTTAAAGAGAGCTGTCCATGCTCGGAAGCCATCAAACCTGAATGAACTAAAGATGTTTTGTAAAGAGGAATGGTCCAAAATACCTTCAACCAGAATCCAGGCTCTCATTGGAACCTACAGGAAGCATTTAGAGGCTGTCATTTCTGCAAAAGGAGGATCTACTAAATATTGATTTCATTTCTTTTTTGTGGTGCCCAAATTTATGCACCTGCCTAATTTTGTTTAAGCAATTATAGCACACTTTCTGTAAATCCAATAAACTTCATTTCACTTCTCAAATATCACTGTGTATGTCTCCTATATGATATATTTAACTGACATTTTTTATCGTAACAACCAACGATTTATACAGGAAAATCATGACGATTAACAAGGTTGCCCAAACTTTCGCATCCCACTGTATCTCTATTAGTAGTCATTCACTAGGAGTCTTCCATATTTACTTCCAGGGTATCAAGGTCTGCCCTGCTCATGTAAGGCTAGGTCTACACGATGACATTTGTTGCGCGACATTTTGTTGCACCAATGTCGCGCGACAATTTTATAATGGCAGTCTATATGTGTCGCACTGCAACATGCGACATGCTGCGACTGCGACACGACAGTCGCAGAAAATCCATTCAAGATGGATTTTTCTGCGACTGTCGCGTCGCTGTCGCAGCATGTCACAGGTTGCAGTGCGACACCATAGACTGCCATTATAAAAATTGTCGCGCGACATTGGTGGAACAAAATGTCACGTGACAAATGTTGCAGTGTAGTTGTGCCCTATCTGTCGCGCGATAAATGTCGTCATGTAGACCTAGCCTAATGGTCACATAGATGCAGGGCCGCCTTTAATATTGATTGGACCCTGGACAATAATTTACTTGGGCCCCCTGGATCCCGCCTTCCCACACCCTAGCATGCAATCACGCCCTCCTCCACAACACACAAAAAAAAAATCCACACACCTCATAGAGTAGACTATTACCATAGAATTTCTTTATAAACATTGTCGTGCCCTATGTGTCTCGCAAATTATCCAGGATACAAAGGTGCTGGTCATCCTGGTACATGTAGAAGGCAGTACACAGCATACAGGAAAGTAACAGGAGCCACTATCAGTCGGGATGTATGATATCTGTGATCATTACATTTCTATTAGGTTTCTGAAGGATTTCACTTTTAACCCCATCACTGCCCTAGACCTCCAGTGATTTAACTATTCAATCTTTCAGGGCCCTATGCATTTCCATCAGCATCATGGCGTTTAAATAGAGGTGCAGGAAGAATGCTTTACCCCTACTCTATCTAAGCTCTTCCAAGCCACGGTCGTCCTGAGGATCGGTGATAAACGTCTGTAGCTGGGAAATACCATAAAGCCATTCCCTTGTTTAGATCAATAGGGATGGTGGCGGCCAGTATAGCATGTGAACTTGTTATGGAGAAAGTAATATGTGGGTATTATATAGAAGCATTATGTACCTACTATGTGGCAGTATTATGTTGGTGTTGGAAATATGGCAGTATCATGTGAACACGTCTGTATGGGGTTATATGTGGACATTAAGCAGCAGTAGTGTATGGTTGCTCTTTGGCAGTATTATTTAGGGACTGTAGGAGGCACATGCTCTCAGGAGTCAACACCCCTGCCTCGCAGCCTCACAGGACCAGTATGTTCACATATGGCAGTCAGATGAGAGATGACGGAGGTCTTTATCAGCAGACGCAGTATATGCCACTACAGCCATTCCATTCCTTAAGAAAAGCATGCCCTGCCACTGCCAGCAGTCCAGAGACTTTCATAGAAGTGACTGGTGACGCAGCCTCGCTTACCTTTACAAGTCGAGGTGGGAGGATGTGGCACAGGAACGGCATATGCAAGGGCAGGGTCGGGGAGGTCGGGATGAGGAGGAGCAAGTAAGTCCTTGACTATGTGAGCCATGCCGCTCGCATAATGAAGGATAGGATCAGGAGTCGGGACACAGAGCTGCCTTGGGCCCCCCAGGAGCAAGTGGGCCCGGGGCAGCTGCACCTTTTGCCCCGCATTAAATAGATGCACAGTAATACTCTGTGTTTTATCACGTGACCAGAACATATTTTTATTATCCTCTATTAGAAAATAATGAAGGTGCCACCCATTTAGAGAATTTAAGCCATAAAAAGAATATGGAGGCTATAAACCCACTACAAACTGATAAAAAAATACAGTAATACGAAACCTAATCTGAAAACACATGAATGCTAGAGAAAAAAATATATACAAATATAAATATACTTACATATCTGTAGTATGTAGAGTGTTTGATCCCATATTTCTGATCGAGGGTTTTGGTGATCTTGAAGGAAATGTGTTTGACTGGTGAGGAGTATACAATCTTCTGGGAACTATAATAATTAAACAATGAAATAAATAGACAGAAATAAACAGTTTGATAGTATAGTTCGTATAGAGCAGTACCAGTGTCATATAGGGTTCTCCAACTGTTGGTGGCAACCAAAACTACAGAGAATTGTTTCCTGATTCAACAGAATGGTAAAACCTCAGCTCTCTGCCTCACCATTCCCCGCTGCCAATAGTTCAGCGCATGCAGGTGTGATAAGGTGACATCATCACGCCCGCTGCACTTAGCCACAGACAGCAGAGCAAAGAGCGACGTGGCTCTGTTCGACAACCGAAGGTGGGATAGGTGAGTTTTTACACCAGAAGCACTGGTCTGTGAGGAGAGAATAACTATGAGGGGGGCGTAACTAAGGCATTGCAATATGTAGGGGCACTTGGGGGTATCATACTCTGTGGGTCCACTAAAGGGATATCATACTATATAAGGGGCACTAAGGGGCATCATTATTGTTAGGGTGCATTCTTACTGTTTGGTCGGCAGAAAGGAGATTATGTTGGCCATATATAATGCAGCGCTACACACGACTGGTGTTGTCCCTCCTTGCATTTTTTTTTCCGAACAAAAGTAACACAAATGATTGGCACTACTGAGCCATGTATCACCACTGCAGCGGCAGAGTTAGGACACACCCATCTCAGTAAGAGGTTACCGGTGGTGCACAGCATAAATATGCTCCAAAATCAAAACCGAATTACTTCATCACAAAATGCATTTCTTTGTATGTACCAGGCGCAATGACGGGCAATGGCGATTGCGCCACTTCCCGTCATTGAACCCCTCAAATGCTGCTTTGAGGGATTTCAGGGGTTAATCCTGCAAAAAAAAAAAAAAAAACCTCTTCTAATTGATCGCATAGAGGCCATTGCGGCCATCTTAATTGAAGACACCGTGCAAAATATTGTGCGATGAAGTAATACGTCACCGCGTGCAAGATTTTGCACAGTATCTTCAATCAAGATGGCCGCAGCAGCCTCTATGCGCACACATGAATGTGGTGAGTATGTATTTTTTTGTTTTTACCACTATTTCAAGGAAAATTGATTAGTTACCACAAAGCGGCGTGGTAAATGCGGCTTTGCGGCGAATCAAATTTTTCCTTAAATTCAGATCAAATTCCACTTTGGATACTTTGATTAACTCAACACTAAAAAAGTCCATAAAATGGGGCACTCACCATAAAAGTATTCTCCTTTAATGTTCCATTTAAAACTGCAGGTTCAAGACGTGGTGTAGGCTTTGCACTTGAGAAAGCACAAAGCTGCGCAAAATGGCTGTTTCCTCATGCCTACACTGCATCTTAAACATGCTGTTTTTAATGGAACAATAAAGAAGGATACTTTTATGGTAAGTGCCACGTCTTGTGGACTTTTTGTGCTTTACTTTTATTTATTTTTTGCAGCTCGGACCTTCATCCTACAGCAGACAGGTATGTGAATCCTTTACAAAAATGAATTTAGTACTCGTGCACTAGGCCATATATTTATTAAGAATCTTCCCTAATACTCCCTACTACTTGCCTTCTACTTTTTAGTTTTGCTCAGCATCTTCTGCCATCATATTTGAAAGTGACTCATAAAATATACAGAATATAGATTCCTGTGTGCTAGTCATTGCTATAGTGTATTTCTGTTTTACAAATTAATCTGTAATAAATAAAATGTGAAAAATAAAATGCATATGTAATATACAGTTGAGCTACTTTTGGAATGGAGTGCATTCCTGTGAGGTTCTTTAAGTAATAAAGCAGCCAGATGTTATATGTAGTGAATAGTGCTGAAAGCTATAGCTGCACAGGAAAGGGCTGAACCTCCCTGCATTCAGCCATTCTAGCTGGTGACTGCATGCAGAGAGGTTCTGTGCTTCTCTGTGCTGCTTGTTAGCTTGCTGGGACTTGTGGTGTGCCACCACTGTGTTTTGAGCTTTTCCTGCTGAAAGAAGAAAAGTAGAAAAACATCTGGAATTGCTGCACTGATTATTTTTTTTTCATTTGCAGCTGTTCCAGATCCTGAAACCACCCTCTATCCCCGTCCCTTCCCAGCCCTCCCCCCGTCCTTTTTTTTATGGACGCCTGCTTAGTCCGTAAACCACTGTTTAGCATCTGTGCTTTTTTTTTAAGTAATAGAATCTTACAATCTACATAGTATATAGGAGAAGGACACAGTAGGAGAGGGTAAAGTTGGTAATGGCGGTATAGAGGCAGCAGGGTCAATGGTTGTAGGCTTGTCTGAAGAGGTGGGTATAGATATATATATGTATATATATATATATATATATATATGTGTGTGTTGATTTTAAGGGTACTTTCACACTAGTGTTTTTCTTTTCCGGCACTGAGTTCCATCAAAAGGGCTCAATACCGGAAAAGAACTGATCAGGCATATCCCCATGCATTCTGAATGGATAGAAATCCGTTCAGTTTGCATCAGTATGCCTTCCGTTCAGTCACTGTCAGGCGTTTTGGCCGGACGTAATACCGCAGCATGCTGCTGTATTATGTCCGTCCAAAATGCCTGATCAGTCGCTGGAATGCCGGATCCGGCATTAATTCCCATTGACTTGCATTAGTGCCGGATCCGGCATCGCAAAACAACTTAAGGACGGATCCGTCCTTCCGGTCTGCGCATGCGCATACAGGGTAAACTGTGAAAAAGACTGCAAGACCGATCCGTCTATCCGCATGACAAGAGAAGAGACGGATCCGGGCTTGCAATGCATTTGTAGACGGATCTGCACCCGGATTCGTCTACAAATGCTGTCAGTTGTCACACTAATGAGGGGCGTCGCCGGCCACTTAATCAAATTCTTTTTTTTACCGCACAGTTCCGGCGCCCACTGCTAAATTGCGCCCTATGCGGCTGCCTAAGTGGCGCCGACCCTGCCGACTGTTGTGCGACGTGAGCACTGCCTGGAACTCTACCTTCCACATGTTGGCCAGGCTTTATGAGCAGCAGAGGGCAGTTGTGGAATACCAGCTGCAACATGGTCATCGTCTTTCGAGTCAACTGCCACTATTCACAAGCAAGGAGTGGGCATTGATGTCAGACCTCTGTGATGTTTAAAAAAAATTGAAGAATTCACACAGATGGTTAGTGGTGATAATGCTATTATCAGCGTAACCATCCCAATGCTATGTCTACTCAAACGATCGCTGCTCACAATTAAGGACGAAGCTCTGAATGTGGCAGACGAGGAAATGGGGGAGGACCATCCACAGTTCGTCTTCTCAGCGTGAATTGGACCATGAAGAGGAGGAGTAGCTGGAGACAATTGCCTCTGCTACAGAGGGTAGTACCCACGGAACTTTAATTCCATCTGTTCAGCGTGGATGGGCAGAAGAGGAGGATGAGGAGATGGAGAGTTATCCTGATGTTGAAATCGACGTCTTGCCTGTTGGTACTCTGGCACACATGGCTGACTTCATGTTAGGCTTCCTTTCCCGTGACCTTCGCGTTATACACATTTTAAACACAGATTACTGGGTGTTCACCCTTCTCAACCCCTGCTACAAAGAGAACTTCTCATCTCTAATTCCTGTGGTGGAGAGGATGAGTAAAACGGTGCAATACCAGAAGGTACTTGTTGAGAGATTGCTCCAAAATTTTCCATCTGACAACGCGGCCGGCAGAGTCCGTACTTCCTTAGGCAACCAAGGAAGGGAGACAAGAGGAACACACAGCAGTTCCAACAAAGGCAGGGCAACACTCTGCAAGGCATGGGACACTTTCATGACACCCCGCCAGCAACCTCACTCTGAAGCGCGGCCTAGTGGTACAAGAAGGGAAAAGTTTTGGAAGATGGTGAAGGAATACATAGCAGAACTTGTCAGCATCCTAAATGATCCATCAGTGCCTTACAACTACTGGGTGTCCAAGCTAGACATGTAGCACGAACTTGCGCTATACGCCTTGGAGGTGCTGGCCTGCGCTGGCCAGCGTTTTGTCTGAGCGTGTATTTAGTGGTGCTGGTGGCATTATAACAGATAAGCGTATCCGCTTGTCCACTGGCAATGCTGACAGGTTGACTCAGATAAAAATGACCAAGGCCTGGATTGCCCCTGACGTCTCAATTCCACCAAAAGAGAGCTGAGCTGATGATGAACATAAAGGCAATTTAAATCTATCATTTATAATGAACTCAATTTACTGTAGTGTATTCCCATGCACCTTTTCCACCACAAAAAAAGTGTATACGGTTGAATCTTGTTTTCTCCTCCAGATTGTATATATTCCCTCCACTCTAATTTTTTTAATAGGGTCAGCTCAACTGCAGGCCCTCAACTCAAATTTTTTTTTATAGGGTCAGAGGAACAGCATGCACTTGCATATAATGTTTTAGAGCGTCAGCCGTACAGCATGCATTCACATATAATGTTTTAGAGCATCAACTCACCAGCAGGCCCTCGCCCCTAATGTTTTTGAGGGTCAGCTCAGCAGCAGGTCCTTGCATACAATGTTTTACAGGGTCAGCTCAACTGCAGGCCCTCACATATAATGTTTTACAGGGTCAGGTCAACTGCAGGCCTTCGCATATAATGTTTTACAGGGTCAGCTCAACTGCATGCCCTCGCATATAATGTTTACAGGGTCAGGTTGTCACGGCTGAGGATGGGGAAAACCCTCAGCCGTGCGGTATCAGCAGATGGATTCGCTGCAAGGCCAGGACAGAGAATTAGGGAGCTGGTCACCTCCTACACATCCCTAATTCTGACCCTGTCTCCTATCCGTATGAGCCGACCCTGCTTAAATCTAACCGCCTAAGGGCTCATGCACACGAGCGTATGTATTTTTCTGTACGCAAAAAAAATTATCTGCAAAAAATACGGATGATGTCTGTGTGCAGCTAGCCCGTAATAGAACAGTACTATCCTTGTCCGTAATGTGGACAATAATAGGACATGTTCTATTTTTTTGCGGGATGGACATATGGACATATGGAAACCGAATGCACATGCAGTAACTTCCATTTTTTTGCTAAACCATTGAAATGAATGGTTCTGCATACGATCCGCAAAAAAAAAAAAAAAAGGAACTGTCATGGAAAGAAAATATGTTCATATGCATGAGCCCTAAAGGACACTGCCCTACTCCTGGTTTTCTTCATATCTCTCTGACTGCTCTTTCAGTGTATCATTTGCTGGCTCTGCTTCTTCTCCTCTTGCTGTTGGGGGTCCTCAGGGTTCAGTCCTTGGTCTTCTCTTCTTCTCTCTCTACACAGCCCCAATTGGACAGACCACTAGTGTGGGCGAGTATGCTCGGCTGAACACCAGTTCGGCTCAAGCATCGCTATGCTCGGCACATTGCTGTGTCCGGCTGAATATCGCATGTGCTCGAGCACGATGCTCGTGTCAGTGTATTTAAATTTAATTTAGCCTCTATTTCTGAAAAGTTTCTGGTGGTATACAAACTCACAATCTTCTAAATTACAGCCAAGAATGTTAACCTCTACACTATAGAGCTGCATGGCCAGTTACTTAAAAATAAAATAAAAAAATTGGACTTCTGCTGTATAGGAGTGCTTACTAGTAAGTATTCCTATACAGCAGAAGTCTCATACAGTCCTGATCAAAAGTTTAAGACCACTTGACAAATGGCAAAAAAAAATATGTAGCATGGCTGGATCTTAACAAGGTTCCAAGTAGAGCTTCGACATGCAACAAGAAAACATTTTTTGAGCATTCAATTTAATGAAAACAACGAATAAACTGAAACAGGCTGTTTTTCAGATGATCAGAAGTTTAGGAACACACCTCCCAAAAAAAACTAAACCCCCCCAAAACAGCAATCCAACCCCCAAACATGAACTCAGTAATGAGTAGCTCCGTCATTATTGTTTATCACTTCAAAAATTTGTTTCAGCATGCTTGATGCAAGCGTTTCCATGAGGTGAGTGGGAACATTTCTCCAAGTGGTGAAGACGGCCGCACGAAGGCCATGTACTGTCTGGAACTGTTGTCCATTTTTGTAAACGTCCCTTGCCATCCATCCCCAAAGGTTCTCAATTGGATTTAGATCAGGGAAACACGCAGGATGGGCCAAAAGAGTGATTTTATTCTCCCGGAAGAAGTCCCTTGTCCTGCGGGCATTGTGTACTGTAGCGTTGTCCTGTTGAAAAACCCAGTCGTTACCACACAGACGAGGGCCCTCAGTCATGAGGAATGCTCTCTGCAACATCTGGACATAGCCAGTCTGTTTGACGCTCCCGCAACTTCCTGAAGCTCCATTGTTCCACTGAAGGAAAAAGCACCCCAGACCATTATGGCGCCCCCTCCACTGTGGCGCATAGAAAGCATCTCAGGTGGGATCTGCTTGTCATGCCAGTAACGTTGGAAACCATCAGGACCATCAAGGTTAAATTTTTTCTCATCAGAGAATAAAACTTTCTTCCACCTTTGAATGTTTGGTGTTCTCTTGCAAAGTCCAAACGAGCAGTTCTGTGGCGTTCAAGGAGACGAGGTCTTTGAAGATGTTTTTTGTTTTTGAAGCCCTTCTGTCTCAGATGCCGTCTGATGGTTATGGGGCTGCAGTCAGCACCAGTAAGTGCCTTAATTTGGGTCGAGGATCGTCCAGTGTCTTGACGGACAGCCAATTGGATCCTCCGGCTTAGTGCTGATGACATTTTTTTTGGTCTTCCACTTGACTTTTTTGTTCCATAACCCTCAGGATCATTTAAGAATTTAAAAAATTCCAAATGACTGTCTTACTGCGTCCCACCTCAGCAGCGATGGCGCGCTGTGAGAGACCCTGCTTATGCAGTTCAACAACCCAACCACGTTCAAAAAGGGAGAGTTTTTTTGCCTTTGCCATCACAACGTGTGACTACCTGACAGAAAATGACAACAAATCCACATCTTTGCACAGATTTGGCCTTTTAAAGGCATGTGGTCCTAAACTTTTGATCAGCTGAAAAACAGCCTGTTTCAATTTATTTGTTGTTTTCATTAAATTGAATGCTCAAAAAATGTTTTGTCTCACTCCCATTTCTTCTTGTTGCATGTTGAAGCTCTACTTGGAACCTTGTTAAGATCCAGCCATGCTAAATATGATTTTTTGCCATTTTCCAAGTGGTCTTAAACATTTGATCAGGACTGTATATATATATATATATATATATATATTTTTTTTTTTAAGAAGTTGGCCACTATATAAGTACTTTTCACTATATAGTGGGAGGTAGGGTAAAAAAGAGTTTCCTAATATACTTTATAAAAAAAAATCTGAATGGTAATGTTTTTATAATGAGCCCCGCCTTCTCAGCCCCGCTCTGCGTGCAGCCAGTTCGTCCATGGCTGCACGCTTTATTATAACTTCACATGCGCTGCTTTGCCCCTGCTCTGACTGTCTCTACAACCGGCTTATTCCTGTCAGATTTCGGAGCGGGAAGAAAAGTAAGATTGAATCTGATCCCCAACACGCTCTTACTTTTCTTCCCGCTCTGAACTCTGACAGGAATAAGCTGGTTGTAGAGACAGAGTCGGAGCAGGGAGCACGCCAGTGGCAGGGGCAGACTGGGCATGCGCTTTTTTACCCTGCCTCCCACTATATAGTGGAAAGTACTTATATAGTGGCCAACACTTTTAAAGTAACTGGCCATGCACTGACTCCATATATGTACATAGCTATATATAGAGTCAGAGCAGGGACACCTAAGCCGAACTAGAGTCCCGACACCCTCCCCTCTTCAGAGCAGGGGGTGCCTTGTTTAATGCTCAGGTTCTCCCATTGACTTCCATTGTGCTTGAGTGCTCTGTAGAGCACCCGCGCATCAGGAAGTGTCCTACTCGAGCACCAGAGCACACAAGAACTTTGGTGCTCGACCAACACTACAGACCACCAGGAGATTTGGTTTCCAGTACCATCTCTATAACTATACACTTCATCCCTTGACATCACCCCTACTGTATTACAGAACACCAGTGACTGTCTGTTTGCTGCCTTGAACATCATGTCTTCTCTCTATATAAAACAATCATTCAAAAACAAAAATTCTTGTGTTCTCTCCTTATAAACCGGATATCTCCCTCTTAGTGTGTGGCACTACCATAATCCATAAGCAGCACGCCCGCTGTCTTAGTGTTATGTTTGATACAGATCTTTCTTGAATCCCCTATATTCAATCTCTCGCCTGCTAATGTTGCCTGTACCTCAAAAATCTCTCTACAATCCGCCCCTTTCTCAGTATGGAAACAACAAAAACTCTCATTGTTGCCCTGATCCATGCCGGTCTCAATTACTGTAACTCACTATTAATTGGCCTCCCACTCACCAGACTGTCCCCTCTCCAATCTATCCTTAATACAGCAGTCAGGGTCACCTATCTGTCTAACCGCTACTCCGATGCCTCCACTTTGTGCGAGTCATTGCACTGGTTGCCCATACAGTATAGAATCCAATTTAAACTGCTTGTTCTCACCCACAAAGCTCTTCACAGTGCTGCACCCCCCTACATCTGTTCACTCATCTCTTTCTATCCCCCTACCGCTTAAATATATGCAGGGGCCTAAGAAGATAACAGAAGTACCCTAACAGAGTCAGACATGCCAAAGTTAAAGCTAGGAGGTCACACAGGTATACAGGGAGCAATCCGATGATGAAGTCAAAACACAATCCGGAGTCTGAAGCCAAGAGGTCACAAGGTTGAGGTAAAAAACACACAGAAGGAACAATACAAAAATGCTGGTGGGGGTAGTAAGGCATATTGCCGAAATGCATCCTGGTTGTTTGGGACATATGATTTCACCAAAGAATAAAGTATATATATTTATGAAGACACTGCTGCTGGGATTTTTTGTATGGTACTTGTGGGGTTCGATTGAGGGCTGGCCGGCTTCGTTATACATTCCCTTTAAATGCTGAAATAATTCCTTGACTGAAACTGTTATTACACAAAGACACATGAGTATGCTTAAAACAAAGGCCACACTTACCATTTTCTTCTGGCTGAAAAAAAGCATAGAACAGTGCAAAAGTTAGCTTGTACCGCATATGGAAAATCTAACTTGTGACATTTACAATGTATCACCACATGTGTAATATAACTCTAACTTACTCTTTTTCATTTTGAAAATGTTAATAAACAAATATTTTAAAAGAAAACAAAAATATAACAAGTTAATTTCCTGTAAAATATGCAAGCACTACTTCCGCTTCTTAAAGGGCTTCTGTCAGCCCACTAAACCGTTTTTTTTTTTTTTTTGGTTAATAATAATCCCTACACTGCGAGCTCCCTATACATGCTGAATATTCATGCTGTTCAGTAGATTTTGTTAAAAAGCTATTTTTATAATATGTAAATTACCTTGCTACCAGCAAGTAGGGCGGCTACTTGCTGGTAGCAGCCGCATCCTCCTCTCATAATGACGCCCCCTCCGCTGTGTGAGTGACAGGGCCAGGGAACGGGATCGTTCTCTGCTGGCTCTGTTTGAATTCAAAATATCGCGCCTGCGCCGTACCTGTCTTTAATCGGCGCAGGCGCACTGAGAGGCGGCCGTTCTGTCGGCCGCTCCATCCTCAATGCGCCTGCGCCGATGACGTCACATCTACACCCGGCACAGGCGCATTGAGGATGGAGCGGCCAACAGACCGGCCGCCTCTCAGTGCGCCTGCGCCGATTAAAGACAGGTACGAAGCCCTTTAAGTACCTGCACCTCATCTCGCCTGTAGAGGTGACGTCAGGTAATTACAACTGCTCATTCCATTCGCATAAATGAGACCAGCATCAGTAATTACACTGCGCGAGATGACACGCAAAAGTGAGTCCATTTTGCAAACCACGGGATAAGGTTACAGTTTTATTGGTAATATTATGGGGAACATATGATTTTTGAATGCTTGATATTACGCTTTTTGTTAGGCAAGGTAACCAAAAAATGGTGGTTCTGGCATAGTTAGTATTTTATGCTTTTTGCCATTTTCACCTGACAGTTTAGAGTTTATATATTTATAGAGCAAGTTGTTACAGTTGCAGTGATACCCAATGTGTATTTTAATTTATTTTGGTTGTACACAATAAAAGCATTAAAAAAAAATTGCAATTCCATCAGTTGTTTTTTTTTTGTGGTGTTCACCATGTGGTAAAAGTACCATGATCTTTCTGAATATCAGGTTGTTATTGATGCTATGATACCAAACATGTGTAGTGCATCAATTTTTTTTTCATATTTAACCACATATAAACACACAGTGATACGAATTTTTTTAATTTTTTTTTTCACTTAACACTTTTTGCACCCAGACCCACTTGTTTCTTGAAGATCTAGTGGGTCTGTAGGCTGTACAATATAATGCAATACACCGTATAGTGTACTACAGTATATTGTCACTCACACTAAGCCTGATCGGGCTACTGCCTCTGGGAGGGCTCCTGCCTCTGAAGGGGGGGGGGGGGGGAGGTTGAGGGTCATTCATACTTTTCACAAGGGTCTGATCCCCACAGTCACAAACTGTGGGGACAGAACCTTTTGCCGGCGATTAAATCCTCTGATTGGCTAGTCTGTACAGGGATGGTGGATGGGCTGGATCCATCCACCATGTTCGGCCCATCTGGTATTAACTGTGATACATGTTAAAGCAGAATACCATTCAGTTCATAGTATATATTTAGATGGTACACTTGAAATATGGAAATCAGTATTTTTTTAAGGGATTCATGTCTACAGGGTTAAAAAAAATTCTGTTCTTTCAGTAGTTTTCCATGTGACAGAACACAACCATTTACAGTTTTAATGTGTACATGTTTTATTTATTCTTAGTCGTTTTTTGAAAGTTCTTCATTGTTTGTATTGTTTTTAGAGCAGATAATACGGGGCCCATATATATTTTTTTCTCCTAATGTTCCAATAGCCATGACTTTTCACATTTTCCATTCATATAGGCATATGAGTGCTTATAATTTGGGGGATAATTTGTACTATTTAAGAGCTCCATTCAATTTACCATGTAAGTTATTGGAAAATGGGGGAAACAAATCTTTGTGGAGTAAAATTCAAAAAAATCTCCAATTCCGCCAAGGTTTTGGGGGTTTTGACACCAGAGTATTCACTGTGCACTAAAAAAAGACATAATGTCCTTATTCTGCAGCTCAATACGAATGCTGCGATAACAAACTGCTATATACACATTTTTTTTCTACTTCTTTTTAAAAATAAAAACTTTTGAAAAAAAAATCTAAATTTTCTTTGCATTACCATCTTTGGGCAACCATAACTTTTTATATATCGGTCTACAGAGCCAGGGACGGTTTTAGACAAAGTGTGGCCATGGTAAAAATTGAAATTGAGGCCCCAAATCCTGAATACTGGATCAGAAGTCTGACAGGACTTTGTAGGCAGTTGGATTGGTACTATTTTGGTGGGCATGCGCCTTTGTGATCGCTTGCTGTGATGTAAGGTGACAAAAATGGTTTATTTAACACAGTTTTTATTTTTTTATTTTTAAGGTGTTCATCTGAGGGATTAGGTCATGTGATATGTTTATAGAGCCGGTCGATACGGACGTGGCGATACCTAACATGTCTACTTTTTATTTTTCCTATTTTTACCAATTTTTTTCCCATTATTTGGAAAAATGACATTTTTGTTTATTTGTACTTGAAACTTGCAATTTTTTTTTGGGGGGGGGGGGGGATTTTATTTTTTAAATAGATTTTTCACTTTATGTTTTGTCCCACTTTGGGACTTCAACTTCTGGGGGTCTAATCCCCTTTACAATACATTCCAATACTTCTGTATTGGAATGCATTGGCTGTATGATTAATACAGTGTGTATTACTCATACAGCTTCCGGCCTGTGAGATCCAGGGGCCTGGATCTCATAGGTTCGTCACAGGAAGGCAGCGCTAATGTCTAAGGGAGGCATCGCGCTGCCTTCCATGCCATCGGGTCCCCCTACATCCACACGGTGATCCGATGCAACCGCCGCCGCATCATGTAAAAGCCGCAAACTGCAGGTCTGAATTGACCTGTGATTTGAGCAGGCACCTCGTTCCGATCACCGCCCGCCGGGCGGCGGTGATCGGAACTACACATGACGGTAAGGCATGTGTCCTTAAGTACCGGAACATCATGTCGTACCGGTACATCATGTGTCCGGAACAGGTTAAAATGGAAAATCTGCCCAAAAAGTGGAATTCAGAAATCTCCTCTACATTTCCTTTAATTCTTGTGGAACACCTAAAGGGTTAACAAAGTTTGCAAAATCTCTTTTGAATACCTTGAAGGGTGTAGTTTCTAAAATGGGGCCATTTATGGGTGGTTTCTATAATGTAAGCCCCACAGTGACTTCATAACTGAACTGGTCCTTACAGTGGGTTTTGAAAAATTTCAAAATTTGCTTTTAAACTTAAGCCTTCTAAAGTCCCCAAAAAATAAAATGGCATTTACAAAACAATCCAAACATAAAGTAGACATATGGGAAATGTAAAGTAATAACTATTATATGAGATATCACTATCTGTTTTAAAATCAGAGACATTCAAATTTTGGGGTAAATTTGGGATTTTTTTAAAATAAAAAAAAATATTGAACAAAGTTTACCACTAACATGAAGTTCAATGTGTCACGATAAAATAATCTCAGAATGGCTTGGATAAGTAAAAGCATTCCAAAGATATTACCACATAAAGTGGTCCTTAAGGTGAAATATGGCAGGGTCCTGAAAGGGTTAATAACAAATACTGCCACAGTAATTGTTTTGGTGCTCTTTATATCAAAATATTCTGTATGTTTAAGGGTACTTTCAAACTTGCGGTAGAGGATTCCGGCAGGCAGTTCCGTCGCCGGAAATGCCTGCCGGATCCGTCAAAATGTATGCAAACTGATGGCATTTGTCAGACGGATCAGGATGATGATCAGTCTGAAAAAATGCATTGAAATTCCGGATCTGTCTCTCCGGGGTCATCCAGAAAAACGGATCCGCCATTTATTTGTTTTCATATCTTTTTCGGTCTGAGCATGCGCAGATGGCCTTATGCCTATCCTTTGCATGCTTAAACTCCTTCACTGTATTTGCAGCTACCACTTCTGCAGGAAGGCTATTCCATGCATCCACTACTCTCTCGGTAAAGTAATACTTCCTGATATTACTTTTAAACCTTTGCCCCTCTAATTTAAAACTATGTCCTCTTGTAGCAGTTTTTATTCTTTTAAATATTCTCTCCTCTTTTACCTTGTTGATTCCTTTATGTATTTAAAAGTTTCTATCATATCCCCTCTGTCTCGTCTTTCTTCCAAGCTATACATGTTAATGTCCTTTACTCTTTCCTGGTAAGTGTTATCCTCAATCCATGTACCAGTTTAGTAGCTCTTCTCTGAACTCTCTCCAAAGTATCAATATCCTTCTGGAGATATGGTCTCCAGTACTGCGCACAATACTCCAAATGTGGTCTCACTAGCGCTCTGCCGAGCGGCATGAGCACCTCCCTCTTTCTACTGGTAATTCCTCTCCTTAGACACCCAAGAATTCTGCTATCATTTCCTGCTGCTCTATGACATTGTCTGCCTACCTTTAAGTCTTCTGAAATAATGACCCCTAAATCCCTTTCCTCAGATACTGAGGTTAGGACTGTATAACTGATTTTATATTCTGCTCTTGGGGTTTTACTCCCCAGGTGCATTATCTTGCATTAAACATTACATTTTAATTGCCAGATTGTTGACCATTCCTCTAGTTTTCCTAAATCCTTTTCCATTTGGTGTATCCCTCCAGGAACATCAACCCTGTTACAAATCTTTGTGTCATCAGCAAAAAGACACACCTTACCATCGAGGCCTGCTGCAATTTCGCTGATAGAGATATTAAACAATATGGGTCCCAGAACAGATCCCTGAGGTACCCCACTGGTAACAAGACCTTGGTCTGAATATACTCCATTGACTACAACCCTCTGTTGTCTGTCCCTCAGCCACTGCCTAATCCATTCAACAATATGCAGTAAAGAGGACCTTTCACCGATTTTTACACTGTGAACTAAGTATACAGACATGTAGCGCGGCGCCCGGGATCTCACTGCACTTACTATTATCCCCGGGCGCCGCTCCGTTCTCCTGCTATGCCCTCCGGTATCTCCGGTCACTAAGTTATGGTAGGCGGAGTCTGCCCTTGTTCTTCTGTAGCGCTGGCCAATCGCATTGCAGAGCTCACAGCCTGGGAGAAAATAACCTCCCAGGCTGTGAGCTCTGCGCTGCGATTGGCCAGCGCTAGAGCAGAACAAGGGCAGACTCCGCCTACCATAACTTAGTGACTGAAATCTCCACCTACTATAACTTAGTGAGCGGAGATACCGAAGGGCATAGCAGGAGAACGGAGCGGCGCCCGGGGATAATAGTAAGTGCAGTGAGATCCCCGGGCGCCGCTCTACATGTCTGTATACTTAGTTCACAGTGTAACAATCGGTGAAAGGTCCTCTTTAATGCATGTCAATGGGAAAAAATGCTCGATCCGGCATACCGGCAAGTGTGGTATTTTGGACGGAGATAAAACTGCAGCATGCTGCGGTATTATCTCCGTCCTGAAAAGGCAAAAAGACTGAACTGAAGACATCCTGAACGGATTGCTCTCCATTCAGAATGCATTAGGATAAAACTGATCAGTTTTTTTCCGGTATTGAGCCCCTAGGACTGAACTCAATGTCGGAAAAGAATAACTCTAGTGTGAAAGTACCCTAAGGCCTCATGCACACGCCAGTTGTTTGGGTCCACATCCGAGCCACCGTTTTGGCAGCTCGGATGCGGACCCATTCACTTCAATGGGGCCACAAAATATGTGGACAGCACTCCACATGCTGTCCGCATCCGTGGCTCCATTCCGCGGCCCCGTTAAAAAAATATAACATGTCCTATTCTTGTCTGCGCTTTGCGGACAAGAATAGGCATTTACATTGCTGGGGCCTGTTTCTTTCCGCAAATTGGAAGGCAACACGAACGGCTTTCGTTTTTTGCGGATCCGCGGTTTGCGGACCGCAAAAAACAGCACGGCCGTGTGCATGAGGCCTAACTGTATGTTTTTACACTGCAGGTTTGTCACATTTTTCTGAACAAAAAGATACAGTACCAAGTCTACATAATCAATCAACTTCATTTAACCCTAAATTAGGTACTTACCAAAAGAATGTCTTCACTATCTGGAATATGACTACAAGAAAAGAGAACTTTTATAATAAATAAAGGAGCATACTCAGATTTAAAAGCATAGGGCCCCAAAATGGCCCCTTTGTTACTTTATTGGTAAACGTGACCTAATCTATGTATTAGACCCTTAGGCCTCTTTTATACAACCATTTTTTTTTTCTATTTATGGGCCGTTTTTTTGCGTTCCGTATACAGAACCATTCATTTCAATGGTTCCGCAAAAAAACGGAATGTACTCCGTATGCATTCCATTTCCATATTTCCGTTCCGTTGAAAGATAGAACATGTCCTATTATTGCCCGCAAATCATGTTCCGTGGCTCCATTCAAGTCAATGGGTCCGCAAAAAAATGGAACATGTACGGAAACATAACGGAAACAAAAATGGAACAACGGATCCGTGAAAAACTGACCGCAAAACACTGAAAAAGCCATACGGTCGCGTAAATGAGGCCTTAAAGGGACACTGACAGGCCGAATAAGCATAATTAGCTGTATATACAGTGGGATGCGAAAGTTTGGGCAACCTTGTTAATCGTCATGATTTTCCTGTATAAATCATTACTTGTTACGATAAAAAATGTCAGTTAAATATATCATATAGGAGACACACACAGTGATATTTGAGAAGTGAAATTAAGTTTATTGGATTTACAGAAAGTGTGCTATAATTAGGCAGGTGCATACATTTGGGCACTGTTGTCATTTAATTGATTCCAAAACCTTTAGAACTAATTATTGGAACTCAAATTGGCTTGGTAAGCTCAGTGACCCCTGACCTACATACACAGGTGAATCCAATTATGAGAAACAGTATTTAAGGGGGTCAATTATAAGTTTCCCTCCTCATTTAATTTCCTCTGAAGTGTAGCAACATGGGGGTCTCAAAACAACTCTCAAATGACCTGAAGACAAAGATTGTTCACCATCATGGTTTAGGGGAAGGATACAGAAAGCTGTCTCAGAGATTTCAGCTGTCTGTTTCCACAGTTAGGAACATATTGAGGAAATGGAAGACCACAGGCTCAGTTCAAGTTAAGGTTTGAAGTGGCAGACGAAGAAAAATCTCGGATAGACAGAAGCGAAGAATAGTGAGAACAGTCAGAGTCAACCCAAAGAACAGCACCAAAGACCTACAACATCATCATCTTGCTGCAGATGGAGTCACTGTGCATCGTTCAACCATTCGGCGCACTTTACACAAGGAGATGCTGTATGCGAGAGTGATGCAGAGGAAGCCTTTTCTCCTCCCACAGCACAAAAATTGCCGCTTGAGGTGGGCTAAAGCACATTTCGACAAGCCATCTTCATTTTGGAATAAGGTGCTGTGGACTGATGAAACTAAAATTGATTTATTTGGCCATAACAAAGGGCGTTATGCATGGAGGAAAAAGAACACAGCATCCCAAGAAAAACACCTGCTACCTACAGTAAAATATGGTGGTGGTTCCATCATGCTGTGGGGCTGTGTGGCAAGTGCAGGGACTGGGAATCTTGTCAAAGTTGAGGGACGCATGGATTCCACAAAGTATCAGCAGATTCTGGAGACCAATGTCCAGGAATCAGTGACAAAGCTGAAGCTGCGCCGGGGCTGGATCTTTCAACAAGACAACGTCCCTAAACACTGCTCAAAATCCACTAAGGCATTTATGCAGAGGAACAAGTACAACGTTCTGGAATGGCCATCTCAGTCCCCAGACCTGAATATAATTGAAAATCTGTGGTGTGACTTAAAGAGAGCTGTCCATGCTCGGAAGCCATCAAACCTGAATGAACTAAAGATGTTTTGTAAAGAGGAATGGTCCAAAATACCTTCAACCAGAATCCAGGCTCTCATTGGAACCTACAGGAAGCATTTAGAGGCTGTCATTTCTGCAAAAGGAGGATCTACTAAATATTGATTTTATTTCTTTTTTGTAGTGCCCAAATTTATGCACCTGCCTAATTTTGTTTAAACAATTATAGCACACTTTCTGTAAATCCAATAAACTTCATTTCACTTCTCAAATATCACTGTGTGTGTCTCCTATATGATATATTTAACTGACATTTTTTATCGTAACAACTAATGATTTATACAGGAAAATCATGACGATTAACAAGGTTGCCCAAACCTGCCCACTGTATGTATGCACAGGTCTTCTATTGTGTAATAAAAAAATAAAAAAAAATTCTAACCCCTGTCCACCTTATGAAGACTGTAAAATGATGTTTTATAACCTGATAGAAATGCTCGTCTTTCTGCCCAAGGGGCGGCGTTTCAGCTTTACTTCTGCCCAGGCAGCCTCCCCACAACCGCCGCTCTGAAGCGCCGCCCAGCTCATCAATATTCACTTTGCTGGGCTGCTTCTGCTGTCCCCGACGTTCCGAGATCCGCGCCTGCGTCCCCTCTGCTTTGAGGCCGCTTCAGCCTCTGCGTTCTGCGACTGCGCCGGGCACTTTTCTCAGCCGCGCAGAAGCCGCCCAGCGAAGTGAATATTGATGAGCTGGGCGGCGCTTCAGAACGGCGGTTGGGGGGAGGCTGCCTGGGCAGAAGTAAAGCTGAAACGCCGCCCCTTGTGCAGAAAGACGATCAATTCTATCAGGTTATAAAACATCATTTTACAGTATTCATAAGGTGGACAGGGGTTAGACTTATATGTTTTTATTACACAATAGAAGATCTGTGCATACATATATACAGCTAATTATGCTTATTCAGCCTGTCAGTGTCCCTTTAAGGAATAAGCCAGTCTTGGACTTAAAAAGCTACAGATTGAGCCAAAAGCTCTGGCAGATTCAATTTAAGGCTACATGCACACAACCATTGTGTGTTTTGCGGTCCGCAAATTGCGGATCTGCAAAACACAGATGGTATCCATGTGCGTTCCGCAATTTGCGGAACGGCACGGACAGCCATTATTATAACTGCCTATTCTTGTCTGCAAAATGGACAAGAATAGGACAGGTTATATTTCTTTTTTTGCGGACCACGGAACGGAGCAACGGATGCGGACAGCACACGGAGTGCTGTCCACATCTTTTGTGTCCCCATTGAAGTGAATGGGTCCGGATCCAAGCCGCAAAAACAACGTTTGTGTGCATGAGGCCTAAAACAGAAAGCAATCGTCTGTAGATGTGAAAGTGTACACCATAGAGAAGAAATGTTGACCATTTTTAATAAAGGCTATTTGAAAAAAACTTTTTTTTTCCCAAAATGAGAAAAATTTAAGATGCACAAAACCTTTAAAGGGGTTTTGCTGCATTCATTCATTTTTTTCTTGATATATTTATATGCTCCCATCTGCTCTGGTCCTCTGTGCTGGCCCCCACATGTCTATGGTTTGGTCCCAGGACTGATTATTGGCTGCAACAGAGCATGTGACTACACCGATGCACCGCCAGATGTAAACAGTCCGGACTGAAAAAAGGACATGCGTGATCCAGAGCAGCAGACCAAAGTGGGGTGGGGAGCAGGTAAGTATGGATCTTCTATTTACAGAAGCAGGTGGTCCAGAAAAAAACATTATTCCCAGAGAACCCCTTTGAGGACAGTCTAATTTTTCAAATCTGATGTGTCACTTTATGTGGTAATAACTTTGGAATATTATTACCCAAGCAATTCTGAGACCTTTTTTTTGTGTCACATAGGGGGAGCGTTATCAAAACTGGAGCAAAGAAAAACTGTTTTAGTTGCCCATAGCAACCAGATTCAAATTTGTAAGGTGGAATCTGATTCTGATTTGGATAAATCTCCCCATAATATTTTGTTAGTGTAGAATGTGCAATTTGTCAAATTTGGATTCCTCTGCTTTTAATTCAGTCATGCCTCACAAAATAGTTAATAATTCGTTAATAATTACCAATTATCCACTTTATGTTGGCATTATTTTTTAAATGCAGTTTTATTGTTCGAAATATTAACAGGCTTATAAGTTTAGCAGCAATTTATCAAATTTTCAAGAAAATTTCTGACATCTATTTTTTAAAGTGACTAATTCTGTTGTGAACTGCCTGAGAGGCCTAAATATTACAAACCCCCGCAAATCACCCCAATTTAAAACTGCAAAGTATTCAAAATGGCATTTAGGCCTCATGCACACGGCAGTTGCTCAGCCATAACCGTATTGCGGCTCGCAATATGCGGGCACCGGCCGTGTGCTCCCTGTATCACGGATGCGGACCCATTAACTTAAATGGGTCTGCAATCCAGAGCTGTGGTACAGAACAGAGGCAAGGAAGCACTACGAAGTGCTTCTGTGATGTTTCTGTCCGTGCCTCCGCACCGCAAAAAAAAAAGTAGAACATGTTCTATTTTTTTGCGGTGCGAATGGATCACTGACCCATTCAAGTTGAATGAGTCTTGATTTGTCTTGGCCGCCACACGGACGTTGCTCGTGCATTGGGGACAACAAATTGCGGTCCCCAATGCACTCAACTGCCGCACAATGGCCATGTGCATGAGGCCTAAGGAAGTTTTTGTAATCCTTTAGCTGTTTCACAGGAATTCATTTAAAACAGGGGTGAAATTTAAAAATGTCTGTATTTTATTGAAGCTTTTAATTTTTTATCCACTTTTTTGTAAAATAAAATTCCATGTTCATTGCCCTATTTTTGCATTTTTAATTTTTTATAAATATTCAATATTTGGCCCTTGAATTCTACTTGACTCAATAATGGCTTCATAAATGCAGGTGCACCTTATGGATTTTGAGATCTCAATTTCAGGTTTGCAAAGCCTTGAGTGGTCAAAACATAACCCTCCTCCCCCAAAGACCCAATTTTGGAAACTAGACCCCTCAATGTATTCATGTATCATGTATGAGTGTACAGAACATTTAAACTCCACAGGTGTTCCATAGAATTTCTTAGAAATGGGACATGAAAATGAATTTCTCCTGGGTATGGAAATCACATATGCAGTCATAAACAGCAGTTTAGACAAATGCAGGGCTCAGAAGAGAAGCTGTGCCATTTGACTTTAGAAGTGCAGATTTTGGTGGAATGGGTTACAGGCACCATGTCACATTTGCAATACCTCTGAGGTACTAATATAGTTGAAACTCCAAAGAAATTACCCCATTTTTAAAACTACACTGCCCCAGGAATTCAGGTAGGGATGTAGTGATGGTTTTTACCCCACCGATGTTTCATAAAATTAACAATGAACTATAAAAATGAAAAATTCATTTTTGGTATTGCCGCGTCTGTGACGGTCAGCTCTATAAATATATCACATAATCGACCCAGTCCGATAAACACCATATGCCCAAGTAAGGAATAAAAAAATAATAATAAATAGAAAAAATAAAATAAAAAATAAATAAATAAATAAATAAAAACTGTGCTAAAACAACAAATTTTTTGGTCACCTTGCCCCATAAAGTGTTATAATGAATGATCAAAAAATTATATGTACCCAAAAAAAGTACCATTAAAACTAGCCCCTTATCCTTATCACTTCTTGGGAGTTTCTACTATAAGGGTGCATCATCAGGGGGGGCTTCAAATGGGACATGGCATCTAAGAACCATTTGGAGTTCCTTTTCTTCTGCGCCCTGCCGTGTGGCCATACAGCAGTTTATGACCACATGTGGAGTGTTTTTGTAAACCGCAGAATTTGGGTAGTAAATATTGAGTTTTGTTTGGCTGTTAACCATTGATGTGTTAAAGAAAAAAATGCGACATTACAGCTTAAAATTATCCCAGTGAAATCTGTCTTCCAAAAACCATATGGCATTCCTTTCCTTTTGCCAATGCCGTCTGCCCGTACAGCAGTTTACAACCACATATGGAGTGTTTTTGTAAACTACAGAATCAGGGCAATAAATATTGAGTTTTGTTTGGCTGTTAACCCTTGCTTTGTTAGTGGAAAAAAATTATTAAAATGGAAAATCTGCCAAAAAAGTGAAATTTAAAAATTTGATCTCCATTTTCCTTTAATTTGTGTGGAACGCCTAAAGGGTTAACAAAGTTTGTAAAATCGGTTTTAAGTAACTTGAGGGGTGTAGTTTCTACAATGGGGTCATGTATGGGGGTATCCACTATGTAGGCCCCACAAAGTGACTTCAGACCTAAACTGGTCCTTAAAAAGTGGGTGTCACGAGGGTGTCAAGAGCCACGTCTGACTCCGTTATACCCGGGGTCAGGAAGTCGCAGCGGGTGGCTGCGCGCTCTATGTCTAAAGATCACGTTGTTTCTTAGTGATTGTTTTCTGTGTTTGCCTTGCAATCCTTTTTGTCTCACTCAGGGATCCGTAGCTTCTCCTCCTCAGCTGTTTCTTGTCTGCCACTCCCAACCTCCTTATATTCTCCTCTCACACTTCTCTAGTTGCCAGTTATAGAGCTTCCTGCCTGGACTTCTATACTGACCCACTGGAGCTGTGAATCCTGGTTGTTGTTCCAGAGTGCTACCCTCCGGATCCCTGTTGGGCTTTTTGTTGTCTCCTGTTGTCGCCCACCTGGGATTATATGTTTAGTCTGTATGGTCTGTCCTCCCCTTGGTGTTTTCCTTTAGAGCTAGTGGTGCGGACTAGTGTTCCCACCGCCCTGTTCACTATCTAGGGCTCATCTTAGGGAAAGCCAGGGTTTTAGGCACGTGATCGGCGTACGGGTGACGAACCCGTCTAGGGACGTCAGGGCAGCCAGGTGCCAGCCGCAAGGTGAGTCAGGGGTCACCACCTTCCCTCTCACTTGGGCAGGGCCTTCCTCTTTCCCTCCGTGTCACGTATGTGATAGTCACGCCGATCGTGATATTATAACTAGCCCTTATTTTTTGGGAGAAAAAAAAATAATAATTTTTTTTCTCTCTACTTAGAATCCAATATGGATCCTATTGCTGCTTTGGCAAAACAGCTTCAAGGCCTGTCTTTGGAGGTGGCAGGATTGAAGGCGTCTGTCCTCCAACAACAGCAGCAAATGCAGCAGACCGCAAGCCCAGCGGTTGCTATGGGTAACCAGGTTGTTACAGAACCCAAGGTTGTTCTTCCTGACAGATTTTCTGGGGGAAGGGACAAATTTGTGACGTTCCGTGAGGCCTGCAAATTATATTTTAAGCTGCGCCCTTACTCCTCAGGTAATGAAGAACAGCGGGTGGGGATTGTTATTTCCCTGCTTCAGGGGGACCCGCAATCCTGGGCGTTCTCGTTACCCCCTGGTTCCCAGGCTCTCCGGTCAGTGGAGGGATTTTTTGGGGCTTTGGGTCTCATATATGATGACCCTGACCGAGTCGCCCTGGCTGAGTCGAAGTTACGGAGACTCCTACAGGGAGATCGGCCAGCAGAGGAATATTGCTCAGAGTTCCGTAGGTGGGCTACGGATACTCAGTGGAACGACCCGGCTCTCAGGAGTCAGTTCTGCTCTGGGTTATCTGAAAGGGTTAAGGATGCGCTGGCGCTGTATGAGACCCCCCTTTCCCTTGATGCTGTTATGTCCCTCTCTATCAGAATAGATAGACGTCTTAGGGAGAGATCGAAAATTCCTGAGCAATTGGTAACCTCTCCCAAGCAGCAGTTAGTCTGTACTGACTTAGATGAGCCTATGCAGCTAGGAGGAACTTCTCGTCAGGTCCGTCCTCCTGAGGTTCGCCGTAGGTGGGGGGAGGGGTCATTTCATTAATGTCTGTCCCTCCTTTCTCAAAAACAAAAGACCGTCGGAAAACTACTAACCCCAGGCTGTGCGGAGGATGTCAGCCGGGGGGTATACATTTCCTCCATACGAACATCTCAATTTGTGTTGCCAGCGGTTATTGTTTTTGGTGTTAAGACGGAGTCTATTTCTTTTTTTCTAGACAGTGGAGCAGGGGTAAATTTGATAGATGCCCATTTTGCCCGCACTATGGGTTTGTCTCTCTGTACGCTGCAGAGACCTATTCCCATATTCGCTATTGATTCTGCTCCTCTGTCTCAGAGAAACCTCACTCACATTGTCCATAACTTACACCTTCGGGTAGGGGACCACCATAATGAGTGTCTTTCATGTTACGTTCTGGAGGGCCTTCCCTCTCCTGTGGTATTGGGTCTTCCCTGGTTGGTAGCGCACAATCCAGTGGTGGATTGGCAGGCCAGGGAGATATTGGAGTGGAGTGAGCATTGCAGAGAGAATTGCTTAAATAACAATTGCTTAATCGCCTCCATAGCTTCCCTACCTACATTTATTTCGGACTTTGAGGACGTTTTTTCTGAAAAGGGTTGTCAGAAGCTACCACCTCATCGTCCTTATGATTGCCCGGTTAACCTGATTCCCGGTGCAAAATTACCCAAGTCCAGGTTGTATAATCTTTCGGGTCCCGAGAGACAAGCCATGAAAGATTATATCTCCGAGAGTCTGGCTAAGGGACACATCAGACCCTCTTCTTCACCCGTGGCTGCAGGGTTTTTCTTTGTTAAAAAGAAAGATGGGGGCCTGCGTCCTTGCCTAGATTTCCGTGAGCTAAACCGGATAACCATCCGAGACCCATACCCTCTTCCTCTCATTCCTGACCTTTTTAATCAGATTGCGGGTGCTAGGTGGTCGCTATTCTTTACCAGATTTAACTTTGTAATCACCCCTCGTCCTGGGGCAAAAAATACCAAGGCAGACGCATTATCTCGTAGTTTCCCTGGAGGGGGTAATGTTAGTGATCCGGTACCTATTTTACAAAGAGGAGTGGTTGTCTCTGCTGTACACTCTGTTCTAGAGGGAAAGGTGTTAGAGGCCCAGGGGGACGCCCCGGCCTCTTGCCCCTCAGAGAAATTGTTTGTACCGTTAAACCTGCGTCTTGAATTTTTAAAGGAACATCATAATTCGGCACTTGCTGGGCACCCGGGTAGTAAAGCAACCTTGGAGCTATTGTCTCGTCGTTTTTGGTGGCCAAGTTTGCGTCAGGATGTAATGGATTTCGTGTCTACTTGTTCTACTTGTGCACGCGCGAAAGTCTCTCATACACGTCCAGCAGGGTCTTTATTGCCACTTTTCATCCCCAATAGGCCATGGACACATCTGTCAATGGATTTCATCACTGACTTACCGTTGTCTGCGGGTAAAACAGTTATCTTGGTAGTAGTAGACAGGTTTAGCAAAATGGTACACTTTATTGCGCTACCCGCACTTCCTAATGCTAAGACTCTTGCTCAGGTGTTTATCAGTGAAATCGTGAAGCTTCACGGGGTCCCTTCCGATGTGGTTTCGGATCGGGGAACCCAGTTTATTTCTAAGTTTTGGAAAGCTTTTTGTTCCCGTTTGGGGGTACACTTGTCCTTTTCCTCAGCTTTCCATCCTCAGTCGAATGGACAGACTGAGCGTACCAACCAAAACCTAGAAACATATTTAAGGTGTTTTGTGTCTGAAAACCAAGAGGTGTGGTCATCATATTTACCGTTAGCCGAGTTTGCCATAAATAATCGCTGTCAGGAATCCACTGGCAAGTCACCATTTCTTGGTGCATACGGTTTTCATCCCCAATTTTGTACTTTCAAAGAGGGGGGGTCTTCTGGGGTTCCCGAAGAGGAACGGTTTTCTTCATCTCTTTCGTCTGTATGGCAGAAGGTGCAAGCTAACTTGAAAAATATGAGTGGTAAATATAAATGCATGGCCGATAAGAAACGGTCGCCAGGTCCGGACCTAGGAGTGAATGACTATGTGTGGTTGTCTACTAGGAATATTAAGTTGAAGGTTCCCTCATGGAAACTGGGCCCTAGGTTCATTGGTCCTTATAAAATAGTAGCCGTCATTAACCCTGTGGCTTTTCGCCTGGAGCTACCTCAGACTTTTAAGATCCATAACGTCTTCCATAAGTCGTTACTCAAGAAGTATGTTCCACCTCTAGAACCATCACCGCTGCCACCTCCTCCTGTTATTGTGGATGGTAATCTGGAGTTTCAAATATCCAGAATTGTTGATTCTCGTCGGGTCCGCCGCTCTCTTCTGTATCTGGTGCATTGGAGGGGTTACGGTCCTGAGGAAAGAATGTGGGTTCCAGCGTCAGAGGTAAACGCCAACAGGTTAATTCAGGCTTTCCATGCCTCTCATCCTGAGAGACCTGGTCCTGAGTGTCCGGAGGCCCCTCGTGAAAGGGGGGGTACTGTCACGAGGGTGTCAAGAGCCACGTCTGACTCCGTTATACCCGGGGTCAGGAAGTCGCAGCGGGTGGCTGCACGCTCTATGTCTAAAGATCACGTTGTTTCTTAGTGATTGTTTTCTGTGTTTGCCTTGCAATCCTTTTTGTCTCTCTCAGGGATCCGTAGCTTCTCCTCCTCAGCTGTTTCTTGTCTGCCACTCCCAACCTCCTTATATTCTCCTCTCACACTTCTCTAGTTGCCAGTTATAGAGCTTCCTGCCTGGACTTCTATACTGACCCACTGGAGCTGTGAATCCTGGTTGTTGTTCCAGAGTGCTACCCTCCGGATCCCTGTTGGGCTTTTTGTTGTCTCCTGTTGTCGCCCACCTGGGATTATATGTTTAGTCTGTATGGTCTGTCCTCCCCTTGGTGTTTTCCTTTAGAGCTAGTGGTGCGGACTAGTGTTCCCACCGCCCTGTTAACTATCTAGGGCTCATCTTAGGGAAAGCCAGGGTTTTAGGCACGTGATCGGCGTACGGGTGAGGAACCCGTCTAGGGACGTCAGGGCAGCCAGGTGCCAGCCGCAAGGTGAGTCAGGGGTCACCACCTTCCCTCTCACTTGGGCAGGGCCTTCCTCTTTCCCTCCCTCTGTGTCACGTATGTGATAGTCACGCCGATCGTGATAGTGGGTTTTGGCAATTTTCTTCTAATCTAACTTCTAAGCCTTCTAACGTTCTAAAAAAGTAAAATGACATTTCCCAAATTATGTCAACATAAAGTAGACATATGGAGAATGTTAAGTAATAAATATTTTATGAGGTAGCACTTTCTGTTTTAAAAGCAGAGAAATTGGAATTTAGAAAATTGCGAATTTTTCAAAATTTTTGGTAAATTTTGGATTTTTTCATAAATAAAGGTGAAATATATTGACTCAAATTTATGACTATCATGAAGTACAATGTGTCACGAGAAAAAAATCTCTGAATGACTTGGATAAGTAAAGACATTCCAAAGTTATTTCCACATACAGTGAGATATGTCAGATTTTCAAAATTAGGCCTGGTCAGGAAGGGGGCAAATGGCCCAGATGGGAAGTGGTTAAAAACAATGTTATATTTACATATTTTACATGTTTTAATTTTTGCTTTCTGAGCTGTATGAGGGCTTGTTTATTATTAAATGAGGTGTAGTTTATATTTGTACCATTTTGGGGTACATGGCTTTTTGAATGCATTTTACTAAATTTATTTTGAAGCTTAGGTGGACACAAATTGCTGCATCAATGACAATTTAAAGGGGTTCTCTGGGAATTAAGAAAATGAAAATACTTAAATATTGCTTGATTATAAATATATTCCCAAATACCTTACATTACTCATAATGGTTCTTTTTGTCTGGGGACCAATCATTAGGAGAAATAAAATGGCCGCTGTCCTATTAGTCCACACAAAACCTGACCTAATCACACAGCAGGACATGTTACTTCACCACACTGAGGTAAAGAGCTGCCTTATCCTCCTCTCTTACTTGTCAAAGATTGTGATCCTGAATACAGATGATAAGAACTTCAGCTGAATCTCTGTAGGAATTGAGTTCATGAGCAGATATGGCTAGTGAGCAGCAGCACTTGTCTTCAGTCTCCATTATCACAGTCCCACATCACCACAGTCTGTCCTGTCCGTCCTCTCTGTACTTCATGTCTCCTCATGAACTCTTTTCCTACAGAGACTCAGCTGAAGATCTTATCAGCTGTATTCAGGACCATAATCCGTGAGAAGTAGGAGAGGAGGATGAGGCAGCTCTTTGGCTCAGTGTTAGTAACATAGTTTATAGTAACAGTTTATAAGGCTGAAAAAAGACATCTGTCCATCCAGTTAAAAAAAATAAATAAATGTGAGGTTGAAGCCAATTTTCCTCACTTTAGGGGAAAAATATTCCCTGTTGTGAAGTAACTTGTCCTCCTGTGTGATTAGGACAGGCTTTGTATGTATTAGTAGGACGACAACCATTTTATTTCTTCTAATCATTAGAGATGTCCCGAATTATTCACCGGCAAACAGTTGATCTGTCAGAGGAGTTATTTACACATCAGTGATCTGTCAGAGGAGTTATTTACACATCAGTTGGAAGAAATGAGTGATGTGCAACCATTATTGCCAGAGGATGTAGATAACAGGGATATGTCTCAGTCAGGCAGCATTACACACATGGACGTACAGTGTGATGATGATGATGATGTTGTACCTGCTGCTGCTTCCTTTGCTGAGTTGTCAGATACAAGTGAAGTGGTTGATGATGACGATGTGTCCGTGGATGTCACGTGGGTGCCCGCTCGAAGAGAAGAAGAGCAGGGGGAAAGTGCAGATCGGGAGACAGCGAGGAGGAGGAGGAGATGAGTTGGAAGCAGGGGGAGGTTGTCGCAAGGAGCTAGTGGCACAGTCAGACAGCATGTATCGGCACCTGTGGTCAGCCAGACAGCATGCCAATCAACGCATGCTGTTGCCACCACCAGAATGCCGTCATTGCAAAGCTCAGCAGTGTGGCATGTTTTTTGTGTGTCTGCCTCTGATAACAGCGATGCCATTTGCAACCTGTGCCAAAAGAAACCGAGTTGAAGTCGAACACCCACCTAGGTACAACTGCTTTGTGAAGGCACATGATCTCACATCACAAACGCCTATGGGATCAACACATGATGAGTGCAATCAGCACACAAACTCAAAGCCACCATCCTCCACCTGGTACGGCATCTTCAGCCACGTCAACCACTGCTGTCCTCCTTGCCTCCTCTCAACCACCCGTCACTCCACCTCTCACCTTCAGCAGTTCCTGCTCATCTGCTCACAGTCAGGTGTCTGTCAAGGAAATGTTTGAGCGTAAGAAGCCAATGTCACAGAGTCACCCCCTTGCCCTGCGTCTGACAGCTGGCTTTTCGGAACTGTTAGCCCGCCAGCTTTTACCATACAAGCTGGTGGAGTCTGAGGCCTTAAAAAAAATTGCAGCTATTGGGACACCGCAGTGGAAGGTACCCGGCAGAATTTTTTTTTCACAAAAGGCAATCCCAACCTGTACTCTATTGTGGAAAAGGAAGTCATGGCATGTCTGGCACACAGTGTTGGGGCAAGGTTCCATCTGACCACTGATACCTGGTCTGCAAAGCATGGTCAGGGCAGGTATATCAAGGACACTGTGCATTGGGTAAACCTGATGATGGCTGCCACGCATGGAATGCGTGGCTCTGCAGAGGAGTTGTTTGCTGCCACCTCCTCTACTCCTCCTACTCCATCCTCTTCGCTAACCTCTTCATCTGAGTCCTCTTCTGCTGCTGCGTCTTGCTCCACATCAACTGCACCCCCCTAGCTCCCCAGGGGCTAATCCACATCCCGGATATGACAGTGTCACGCCTTCTTGGGGTTGACTTGCCTGAAAGCAGAGAGTCACACCGGACCAGCACTCCTGTCCTCCCTGAACACAGGTGGATCAGTGGCTGACCCCGCACCAACTGGAGATCGTCAAAGTGGTGTGTGACAACGGAAGCGATTTGTTGGCGGCATTGAATTTGGGCAAGTTGACACATGTGCCGTGCATGGCATATGTGTTGAATCTGATAGTACAGCGCTTTGTGCATAAGTACCCAGGCTTACAGGACGTCCTCAAGCAGGCCAGGAAGGTGTGTGGCCATTTCAGGCGGTCCTACACGGCCATGGCCCACTTTTCCGATATTCAGTAAGGCGAAACAACATGCCAGTGAGGCGCTTGATTTGCGACAGCCCGACACGTTGGAATTCAACACTCCTAATGTTCGACCGCCTGCTCCAACAAAAAAAAGCAGTCAATGAGTATTTGTATGACCAGGGTGCTTGGGCAGCCTCTGCAGAGCTGGGTATTTATTTGCCACGTTACTGGATGCTCATGCGCAATGCCTGTAGGCTCATGCGTCCTATTGAGGAGGTGACAAACCTAGTCAGTCGCACCAAGGGTACCATCAGCGACATCATCCCATTTGTTTTCATCCTGGAGCGTGCCCTGCGAAGAGTGCTGGATCAGGCCGTAGATGAGCGTGAAGAGGAAGAGTTGTGGTCACCATCACCACCAGAAACAGCCTTATCAGCATCGCTTGCTGGACCTGCGGCAACGCTGGAAGAGGAGTCTGAGGAAGAGGAGGAATGTGGCTTTGAGGAGGAGGAAGACCAACCACAGCAGGCATCCCAGGGCGCTCGTTGTCACCTATCTAGTACATGTGGTGTTGTACGGTGCTGGGGGGAAGAACAGACCTTCAATGAGATCAGTGAGGACGAGGAACGGGACATGAGTAGCTCGGCATCCAACCTTGTGCAAATAGGGTCTTTCAAATGTATGTCATGAGTGTGTCAACTATTGACAATTCTTTGCGGTCGTCTAAAATCTATTTAAAAATCTACGCGCAGTGCCCCAAATTGGAAGTAGGAGGACCAACCAAGCATTGTAATGACCGGCAACACACACAGGGAGGAAAACAGGGAAGGCCCTGCACAAGGGAGAGGGAAAGGTGGTGACCCCTAACTCACCTTGCAGCTGGTACCTGCCTGCCCTGTCGTCCCTAGACGGGTTCCTCACCCGTGCGGCGATCACGTGCCTAAACCCTGGCTTTCCCTGAAATGAGCCCTAGATAATGAACGGGCCGGTGGGATCGCTAGTCCGCACCACTGCACTAAGTGGGAAACACCAGGGGGAGGACAGACAAACACAGACAAACACAAACACCCAGGTGGACGACAACAACTGTCCACAAAGGTCCAACAGGGATCCGGAGGGTAGCGTTCTGGATCAACTACCAGAGAACGCAGCAACACAGCTCCAGTGGGTCAGAATAGATGTCCAGGCAGGAAGCTCTATATCTGGCAACCAGAGAAGTGTGAGAGGGGAATATAAGGAGGATTGGGAGTGCTGGACAAGGAACAGCTGAGAGAAGGAGCTACGGATCCCTGAGTGAGCCAAAAGGGTTTGTAAAGCAAACCCAGAAAGCTACAATAAGGAAACTTCCCTATCTGACATAGAGCGTGCAGCCAACCGCTGCGACCTCCTGACCCCGGGTACAACGGAGTCAGGCGTGGCTCTTGACACCCTCGTGACAGTACCCCCCTCTCTACGAGGGGCCTCCGGACACTCAGGACCAGGTCTCTCAGGATGAGAGGCATGAAAAATCCGGACTAGCCTGTCGGCGTTTACCTCAGACGCAGGAACCCACATTCTTTCCTCGGGACCGTAACCTCTCCAGTGCACCAGATATTGGAGAGAGCGGCGGACCCGACGAGAATTAACAATTTTGGATATCTGAAATTCCAAACTACCATCCACGACAACAGGAGGGGGTGGCAGCGGTGACGGTTCTAGAGGTGGAACATATTTTTTGAGTAACGACTTATGAAAGACATTATGGATTTTAAAAGTCTGAGGTAACTCCAGGCGAAAAGCCACGGGGTTGATGATGGCTACAATCTTGTAAGGACCAATAAACCTAGGACCCAGTTTCCAAGAGGGAACCTTCAACTTGATATTCCTTGTAGACAGCCACACATAGTCATTCACTCCTAGGTCCGGACCTGGCGACCGTCTCTTATCAGCCATGCATTTGTATTTACCTCCCATATTTTTCAAGTTAGCTTGCACCTTCTGCCATACTGAAGAAAGAGATGACGAAAACCGTTCCTCTTCGGGAACCCCAGAAGACCCCCCCTCTTTGAAAGTACAGAATTGGGGATGAAAACCATATGCACCAAGAAAAGGTGACTTGCCAGTGGATTCCTGACGGCGATTATTTATGGCAAACTCAGCTAACGGTAAATATGACGACCACAACTCTTGGTTTTCAGACACAAAACATCTTAGATATGTCTCCAGGTTTTGGTTGGTGCGCTCAGTCTGTCCATTCGACTGAGGATGGAAAGCTGAGGAAAAGGACAAGTGAACCCCTAAACGGGAACAAAAAGCTTTCCAAAATTTAGAAATAAACTGGGTTCCCCGGTCCGAAACAACATCGGAGGGGACCCCGTGAAGCTTCACGATCTCACTGACGAATACCTGAGCAAGAGTTTTAGCATTAGGTAGTGCGGGTAACGCAATAAAGTGTGCCATTTTGCTAAACCTGTCCACTACTACCAAAATCACTGTTTTACCCGCAGACAAAGGTAAGTCAGTGATAAAATCCATAGACAGATGTGTCCATGGTCTATTGGGAATGACGAGTGGTAATAGAGACCCTGCAGGACGTGTATGTGAAACTTTTGCGCGCGCACAGGTAGAACAAGAAGACACAAAATCCAATACATCCTGACGCAACCTTGGCCACCAAAAACGACGAGACAATAGCTCTAAGGTTGCTTTACTACCCGGGTGCCCAGCAAGTGCCGAATTATGATGTTCCTTTAATAATTCGAGACGTAGGTTCAACGGTACAAACAACTTCTCTGAAGGGCAAGAGACCGGGGCGTCCCCCTGGGCCTCTAACACCTTCCCCTCCAAGGCAGAGTGTACAGCAGAGACAACCACTCCTCTTTGTAGAATGGGTACCGGATCACTCACATTACCCCCTCCAGGGAAACAACGAGATAGTGCATCAGCCTTGGTATTCTTTACCCCAGGACGATAGGTAATCACAAAGTTAAACCTGGTAAAAAATAGCGACCACCTAGCCTGTCTAGGGGTGAGACGCTTAGCTGATTCGAGGTACAGCAGATTTTTGTGGTCCGTAAACACAGTGACGGGGTGGACTGCCCCCTCTAAAAAGTGACGCCACTCCTCAAACGCAAGTTTAATAGCTAACAGTTCCCTATTGCCAATATCGTAGTTCTGTTCCGCTGCAGATAGTTTTTTAGAAAAGAAAGCACAAGGACGCCATTTGCCAGGAGACGGACCCTGAGACAGCACAGCCCCCACTCCCACCTCTGATGCATCGACTTCAACAATAAAAGGCTGAGAGACATCAGGTTGGACTAGTACAGGTGCTGAGGTAAACCTCTCTTTTAGAGAGGAAAAAGCAACTTTAGCGGCGTCAGACCATTTAGAAAAATCAGTCCCCTTCCTAGTCATGTCAGTAAGGGGTTTTACGATCACCGAATAATCTTTAATGAATTTCCTATAGAAATTCGCAAAGCCCAAGAACCGTTGTAGTGCTTTGAGGTTCTCAGGAAGATCCCAATCCAAAATTGCCTGGACCTTCCTAGGATCCATACGGAAACCTGACGCAGATAAATAATAACCTAGGAATTGTATCTCCTGAACGGCAAAAACACATTTTTCAATTTTAGCATATAATTCATTCGTCCGTAGGACCTGTAGTACTTGTCTGACATGCTCCTCATGTGTCTTCAGATCAGACGAATAAATTAAGATATCATCTAGGTATATTACCACAAACCTGCCGATTAGATGACTAAAAATGTCATTAACGAAATGTTGAAAGACGGCAGGAGCATTGGTCAGGCCGAAAGGCATAACTAGATTTTCATAATGCCCCTCAGGGGTGTTAAAAGCTGTCTTCCACTCATCCCCCTCCTTGATACGAATCAGATTGTAGGCCCCCCTAAGATCGAGTTTGGAGAACCACCTAGCACCCGCAATCTGGTTAAACAGGTCAGGAATGAGAGGAAGAGGGTATGGGTCTCGGATGGTTATCCGATTTAATTCACGAAAATCTAGGCAAGGACGCAGGCCCCCATCTTTCTTTTTAACAAAGAAAAACCCTGCAGCCACGGGTGAAGAAGAGGGTCTGATGTGTCCCTTAGCCAAACTCTCGGAGATATAATCCTTCATGGCTTGTCTCTCTGGACCTGAAAGATTATATAACCTGGTCTTGGGTAATTTTGCGCCGGGAATGAGGTTAACCGGGCAATCATAAGGACGATGAGGTGGTAACTTCTGACAACCCTTTTCAGAAAAAACGTCCTCAAAGTCCGAAACAAATGTAGGTAGGGTAGTTATGGAGGCGACTAAGCAATTGCTATTTAAGCAATTTTCTCTGCACTGCTCACTCCACTCCAATATCTCCCTGGCCTGCCAATCCACCACTGGATTGTGCGCTACCAACCAGGGTAGGCCCAGCACCACCGGAGTGGGAAGCCCCTCCAGAACATAACATGAAAGCATCTCGTTATGGTGGTCCCCTACCCGAAGGTGTAAATTATGAACGATGTGGGTGAGGTTTCTCTGAGACAGAGGAGCAGAATCTATAGCAAATATGGGAATAGGTCTCTGTAACGTACAGAGAGACAAACCCATAGTGCGGGCAAAATGGGCATCTATCAAATTTACCCCTGCTCCACTGTCTAGAAAGAAAGAAACAGTCTCTGTCTTATCACCAAAAACAATAACCGCTGGCAACAAAAATTGCGATGTACGTATGGAGGAAACGTATACCCCCCGGCTGACATCCTCCACACAGCCTGGGGTTAGTAGTTTTCCGACGGTTTTTTTGTTTCTGAGGAAAGAAGGACAGACGTTAATGAAATGACCCCTCTCCCCACAAAAAAAACAACCCCCACGCCTACGGCGAACCTCAGGAGGACGGACCTGACGAGTAGTTCCTCCTAGCTGCATAGGCTCGTCTATGTCCGTACAGACTAACTGCTGCTTGGGAGGGGTTATCAATGGCTCCGGTTTTTTCAACCTGTCCCTAAGGCGTCTATCTATACGGATAGAAAGGGACATAACTGCATCAAGGGAAAAGGGGGTCTCATACAATGCAAGTGCATCCTTAACCCTTTCGGATAACCCAGAGCAGAACTGACTCCTGAGAGCCGGGTCGTTCCATTGGGTATCCGTAGCCCACCTACGGAAGTCAGAGCAATACTCCTCTACCGGCCGCTCTCCTTGTAGGAGTCTCCGTAATTTTGATTCAGCCAGTGCGACTCGGTCAGGGTCGTCATATATGAGACCCAAGGCCCCGAAAAACTCATCCACTGACCGAAGAGCCTGGGAATCAGTAGGTAAAGAGAACGCCCAGGACTGCGGGTCCCCCTGCAGCAGGGAAATAACAACACCCACCCGCTGTTCTTCATTACCAGAGGAGTAAGGACGCAGTTTAAAGTATAGTTTACAGGCCTCACGGAACGTCAAAAACTTGTCCCTTCCCCCAGAAAATCTGTCAGGGAGAGGGACCTTGGGTTCCGCAACAACCTGGTTACCAGTAGCAACCGCTGGGCTTGCGGTCTGTTGTAATTGCTGCTGTTGCTGGAGGACCGACGCCTTCAATCCTGCCACCTCCAAAGACAGGCCATGAAATTGTTCGGACAGAGCAGCAATTGGATCCATACTGGATTCTAAGTAGGTAAAAAAATTTTTTTTTTTTTTTTTTTTTTTTTTTTTTTTACCTACACAAAAATAAGGGCCAGATATAATGTAATGACCGGCAACACACACAGGGAGGAAAACAGGGAAGGCCCTGCACAAGGGAGAGGGAAAGGTGGTGACCCCTAACTCACCTTGCAGCTGGTACCTGCCTGCCCTGTCGTCCCTAGACGGGTTCCTCACCCGTGCGGCGATCACGTGCCTAAACCCTGGCTTTCCCTGAAATGAGCCCTAGATAATGAACGGGCCGGTGGGATCGCTAGTCCGCACCACTGCACTAAGTGGGAAACACCAGGGGGAGGACAGACAAACACAGACAAACACAAACACCCAGGTGGACGACAACAACTGTCCACAAAGGTCCAACAGGGATCCGGAGGGTAGCGTTCTGGATCAACTACCAGAGAACGCAGCAACACAGCTCCAGTGGGTCAGAATAGATGTCCAGGCAGGAAGCTCTATATCTGGCAACCAGAGAAGTGTGAGAGGGGAATATAAGGAGGATTGGGAGTGCTGGACAAGGAACAGCTGAGAGAAGGAGCTACGGATCCCTGAGTGAGCCAAAAGGGTTTGTAAAGCAAACCCAGAAAGCTACAATAAGGAAACTTCCCTATCTGACATAGAGCGTGCAGCCAACCGCTGCGACCTCCTGACCCCGGGTACAACGGAGTCAGGCGTGGCTCTTGACACCCTCGTGACAAGCATCTTTTTCCATCTCCCAGTTCCTAAAATCTATTCCATAAACCGGCCTCTGATAGGGGATGTAACAGGGATTAAACTGATAGGAATAGTGCTACTTAACATACCACTCATATAGGGTGGCACAGTACACTGCACGGCGCACGCGCAGTGCCCCAAATTGGAAGTAAGAGGACCGACCAAGCATCTTTTTCCATCTCCCAGTTCCTAAAATCTATTCCATACAATGGCCCCTGATAGGGGACAAAACTGAGATTAAACTGGTAAGAACAGATTTTTTTAATAAAAAAAAAAAGAGGACAGCCTCTGCGGAGCTGGGTATTTTCTGGGCGCGTTACTGAATGCTCATGCACAATGGCTGTAGGCTCATGCGTCCTTTTGCGGAGGTGACAAACCTGGTCAGTCAAACCCAAGGCAACATCATCGACCTCATACCATATGTGTTTTTTCTGGAGCGTGCCGTGCAAAGAGTGCTGGATCAGGCCGTAGATGAGCATGAAGAGGAAGAGTTGTGACCACGATCACCACCAGAAGCAGCCTTGTCGTCGTCGATTGCTAGACCTGCGGCAATGCAGAGAGAGGAGTCTGAAGAAGAGGAGTCAGAGGAGGAAGGTGGCTTTGATGAGGTGGAAGACCACCGCAGCAGGTGTCCCAAGGGGCTTGTTGTCACCTTTCGGGGACCCTTGGTGTTGTACGTGGCTGGGTGGAGGAAGAGACCTTCAATGACGTCAGTGAGGACAAGGAACGGGACATTGCTAGCTTGGTATCCAACCTTGTGCAAATGTGGAGTTTGCGGTTGTGCAAATGGACTGTTTGCGGTTGTTTGCGGTGCGTTAAATGGGGAGTTTGGTCTGTCACTGTGAAGTGGGCTTAACCCTTACACTACCTGATCGATACAACATCATACCTGATGTTTTAAAGCACGTTATTCCAAACAATTTAGGAATGTTAGGTGATTTAAGCCCTTTATGGATTAAAACCCGACTCTGCATCAACTACGTAATTTAACATGGGAGTTTTGCCATGGATCCCCCTCCGGCATGCCACAGTCCAGGTGTTAGTCCCCTTGAAGCAACTTTTCCATTACTATTGTGGCCAGAAAGAGTCCTTGTGGGTTTTAAAATTCGCTTGCCTATTGAAGTCTATGGCGGTTCGCCCGTTCGCGAACATCTGGTTCGCCGTTCGCGAACGGAAAATGTTATGTTCACGACATCTCTACTAATCATTGCTCCCTAGATAAAATGAGCCATTATAACTAGTGAGAGGTATTTTGTAATATTTATAATAAAGGAATATTTGCATATTTTCATTTTCTTAATTCCCAGAGAACCCTTTTAATTATGCTGGTTGATAAAATTATGACAATACCAAATGTATATATTTTTTCATGTTTTTCTTCTTGCATTGTAAAATCACGTAAAATATAAATATTTTCCATTGCTATATTCTAACACCAATAGGTAACATAATTTTTTTCTGTTGTGACAGCTATGTGAGAACTTTTATTTTATTTATTTTTTGCCAGGATGGGCAGTAGCTTTTTGTGGTATCATTATGGGGTACATATGGCTTTTTAATCACTCTTTGTTCCATATTTAGGGATGCAATGTGGCCAAATACTAGCAATTTTCTGAGTGATATTTTTATTTGATTAAATATGTGGGATAAATAACATGAAAAATTAATCTGCTGATTTGTAGGATTAGCACGGTACCAACTTTATATAGTTATTTTTACTTTTACACCATAAACTTACTTTACCATAACATTTTTTGTTATTTTTAAGAGATTTTATGATGCAAGAGCAATAAAAAATAACATACATTTGGAATCATAGTCAACCTGCAGAATAAAGTTGTTATTTACCCCATATGATGAAAAATCATTGACAGCTATTATTTGGCCACCTTGCCTCCAAGAAAAAGGAAAAAAAAGTGATCAAAAGGACATTTGTACATAAAAAAGATTGTACTAAAGGAACCTACAACTCTTCCCCCCAAAAAATTTAAGAATACAGTGATACAAAAACAAATTATTCATTTTTTAAAAGGGAACCTGTTACCATGAAAATGTGACATAATCTGCACTCAGCAGGTTATAGGGCTAAACAGATTGATATAAAGGTTTAGTTTTGGGGAGAAATTATTCAGTATAACTTGCATGAATTTATGAATTGAAATTCCTGCTAATTCTGAGTTTTAAAGTCAAGGAGGCAATTCTATCAGTGATTGACACTATTTGTGTATGCATATTTATAGAGGTGTTGTGCATTTTCATACCTATACAATATTATCTAATGACATTATAACCAAAATGAATGCTCATCTCATTGCCTTTAACCCCTTAAGGGCCAGGCTCATTTTCACCTTAAGGACCAGGCCATTTTTTGCAAATCTGACCAGTGTCACTTTAAGTGCTGATAACTTTAAAACACTTTGACTTATCCAGGCCATTATGAGATTGTTTTTTTTGTCACATATTGTACTTCATGACACTGGTAAAATAAAGTCAAAAAAATAAAAAAAAATTGCATAATAAAATACCTAATTTACCAAAAATTTGGAAAAATTAGCAAATTTCAAAGTTTCAGTTTCTCTACTTCTGTAATACATAGTAATACCCCCCAAAATTGTGATGACTTAACATTCCCCATATGTCTACTTCATGTTTGAATTATTTTGGGAATGATATTTTATTTTTTGGGGATGTTACAAGGCTTAGAAGTTTAGAAGCAAATCTTGAAATTTTTCTGAAATTTACAAAAAAAAACCAATTTTTAGGGACCACTACAGCTCTGAAGTCACTTTGCGAGGCTTACATAATAGAAACCGCCCAAAAATGACCCCATTCTATAAACTACACCCCTCAAGATATTCAAAACTGATTTTACAAACTTCGTTAACCCTTTAGGTGTTGCACAAGAGTTATTGGCAAATGGGGATGAAATTTGAGAATTTCATTTTTTTGCCTAATTTTCCATTTTAACCCATTTTTTCCACTAACAAAGCAAGGGTTAACAGCCAATCAAGACTGTGTCTTTATTGCCCTGACTCTGCCGTTTACAGAAACACCTCATATGTGGCCGTAAACTACTGTACGGCCACACAGCGGGGCGTAGAGTGAAAGGTGCGCCGTATGGTTTTTGGAAGCCAGATTTTGCTGGACAGTTTTTTTTGACACCATGTCCCATTTGAAGCCCCCTGATGCACTCCTAGAGTATAAACTCCATAAAAGTGACCCCATCTAAGAAACTACACCCCTCAAGGTATTCAAAACTGATTTTACAAACTTTGTTAACCCTTTAGGTGTTGCACAAGATTTAATGGAAAATAGAGATACAATTTCAAAATTTCACTTTTTTGGCAGATTTTCCATTTTAATATTTTTTTTCCAGTTATAAAGCAAGGGTTAACAGCCAAACAAAACTCATTATTTATGGCCCTGATTCTGTAGTTTACAGAAACACCCCATATGTGGTTGTAAACTGCTGTACAGGCACACGGCAGAGCGCAGAAGGAAAGGAATGCTATACGGTTTTTGGAAGGCAGATTTTGCTGGACTGTTTTTTTGACACCATGTCCCATTTGAAGCCCCCCTGATGCACCCCTAGAGTAGAAACTCCAAAAAAGTGATCCCATTTTAGAAAGTACGGAATAGGGTGGCAGTATTGTTGGTACTAGTTTAGGGTACATATGATTTTTGGTTGCTCTATATTACACTTTTTGTGCGGCAAGGTAACAAGAAATAGCTTTTTTGGCACTTTTTTTTGTTATTTACAACATTCATCTGACAGGTTAGATCATGTGGTAATTTTATAGAGCAGGTTGTCACGGACGCGGCGATACCTAATATGTATACAATTTTTTTTATTTATGTAAGTTTTATACAATAACTTCATTTTTAAAGCCAAAAAATAGTTTAGTGTCTCCATAGTCTAAGAGCCATAGTTTTTTCAGTTTTTGGGCGATTATCTTGAGTAGGGTCTAATTTTTTGCGGGATGAGATGACGGTTTGATTGGCACTATTTTAGGGTGCATATGACTTTTTGATCGCTTGCTATTACACTTTTTGTAACGTAAGATGGCAAAAAATTGCTTTTTTTTTTTTTTTTTTTTTACGGTGGTCACCTGAGGGGTTAGGTCATGTGATATTTTTATAGAGCCTGTCGATACGGACGCGGCGATACCTAATATGTATACTTTATTTTTATTTATGTAAGTTTTACACAATGATTTTATTTTTGAAACAAAAAAAATCATGTTTTAGTGTTTCCATAGTCAAAGAACCATAGTTTTTTCAGTTTTTGGGCGATTATCTTGAGTAGGGTCTCATTTTTTGCGGGATGAGATGATGGTTTGATTGGTACTATTTTGGCGTACATGCGACTTTTTTGATCACTTTTATTACCTTTTTTGGGAAGTAAGGTGGGCAAAATTTCAATTTTCTCATAGTTTTTATTTTTTTATTTTTATGGCGTTCACCGTGCGGGGAAAGTAACATGACCGTTTTATAGATCAGGTCGTTACGGACGCGGCGATACCTAATATGTGTAGTGTATTTTATTTTTTTAATTTCTATTCAGTGATAAATGTTTTTTTTTAATCTTAACTTTTTTCACTTTTTTTTACATTTTTTTGACCCAGACCCACTTGGTTCTTGAAGATCCAGTGGGTCTGATGTCTGTAAAATACAGTACAGAACCCTATATAGGTTTCTGTACTGTATTTTACTTACACTGAACAGATCTATGCTTTTAGCATAGATCTGTTCAGCACCATGGACAGCAGGACGCCTGAGCAGGCGTCCTGTTGCCATGGGAACCTTCCCCGTCTGCCACAACTTCGCAGACGGGGAAGGGTAAGGACTGGGGCTTCGGGGGGCTGTCTGGGGGCTCTCTCCCTCTCCACCCGGGGGCTGCAAAGGCACAGCAGCCCCCCGATCGGAGAGGGAGGGAGCTCCCTGCGCCGTTAACCTTTTCCATACAGCGGTCCGTATGGACCGCTGTATGGAAAGGGTTAAACGGCTGACATCGCATCAACGATGTCAGCCGTTTATACTAGGGTGCCAGCAATGTGCTGGCACCCTGGTATACCCACTAGACGCCAACGATTATTGAAGGGGAGGCTGAATCGAAGGGGAGGCTTTTCGATTCAGCCTCATTGAGCGAAGTGCGCATGCGCATGCGCACTTCGCTCAATGAGGCTGAATCGAAAAGCCTGCATGGGCGCATCAGGCACAGGCCTGTGCGCATGCGCGGGATCGTAGAAAATAAGGAGGGGGGACTGAGGGAGAGCCGGAGGAGTATTTCTTCACATTCAGGCGGCGCTGATCAGAGCGGAGGAGGAGCTGGGCACCAACGGCGGCGGCATCTTCGGACCATGAGAAACGCCCTGGGCACCTTATCTACATGACTGACAGGTCAGATAAAAGGTTTTTTTTATCAAAACGAGCCAGCAGATTTAGCTTTTAACAACATCTTAGTAATCACAAGGGCTCCATGGACAGAACAATAGTTTTAAAAATGGGGGTTAGAAACTGGTGACAGAGTCCCTTTAATTTTAATGCTTAAAAGTTGTTTCATCTGCATTATATTATTTCATTATTTGTTCTATACCATATTAGGAGTGAATATGGCATCATTATGTTATTAGCATGCGAATACACCCACCTTACCTCATTGGGAATCCCTAATCTAAAGGGGATGATTCTTCGATAAGGGGGGAATAATTACTCGTGTGCGGAGTAGCAAGGGGAAGCCATATATCCATAGATCCAGAGATCCTGAAAAATCCATATGGATCCATATTAAGCCATAGATCCATTCATTCATTCAATCAAAAAGAAAAACTTTACCAGAAGAAATCTGGATATTTTTTGGGGGGATTACTAGGAAAGTTCTTCAGAACTGGTCCCATCTGAACTCTGTTTACCTTTGACCCGGTAACGTATATTTTGTTTACTACTCGTGATATTAACCACCTCCCGTCCGCCCATAGGATATAAACGTCCTGGAGGTGGATCTCTATTTCTGAATGGATGTTTTAAAACGTCCGTTCAGAAACTGCAGCTGCACGCTAATCGTGCAGCTGCTGATCGGGTTGCCCGCTGTCAGTGACAGCAGGGCAACCCTAAGAGAAGGCAGGGACAGTGCCCAGGTGTCCCTGCCTTCTAGATCGCTGCATACACAGCGCTCGCCGAGTGCTATATATGCAGAGCAGGAAGCGCTATGCGCTTCCTTTTCCGGCCCGGTGGTCATGTGACGGTGTCAAAACGACCAATTTTTGTCACCTTACATCACAAAAAAAGCAACACCAAGTGATCAAAAACGCACATGTCCCACAAAATGGTACCAATAAAACCGTCACCTCATTCCGCAAAAAAGTTAACCCCTACATAAGAAAATCTCTCAAAAAATAAAAAAACTATAGCTCTTAGAACATGGAGAAGCTAAAACATAATTTTTTGGGTTTCAAAAATGCTATTATTGTGTTAAAGTGAAACAAATAAAAAAGTATACATATTAGGTATTGCCGCATCCGTAAAAACCAGCTCTATAAAAATATCACATGACCTAACCCCTCGGATGAACACCGTAAAAAAAAAAAAAAAAACTGTGTCAAAGCGACCAATTTTTGTCACCTTACATCACATAAAGTGCAACACCAAGTGATCAAAAACGCATATGTCCCACAAAATGGTACCAATAAAACCGTCACCTCATCCTGCATAAGAAAATCTCTCAAAAAATAAAAAAAACTATAGCTCTTAGAACATGGAGACACTAAAACATCATTTTTTTTGTTTCAAAAATGCTATTATTGTGTTAAAGTGAAACAAATAAAAAAAGTATACATATTAGGTATTGCCGCATCCGTAAAAACCAGCTCTATAAAAATATCACATGACCTAACCCCTCGGGTGAACACCGTAAAAAAAAAAAATAACTGTGTCAAAACAAGCAATTTTTGTCACCTTCAAAAAAATTGCAACACCAAGTGATCAAAAATGCGTACGTCCCACTAAATGGTACCAATAAAACCATCACCTCATCCCGCAAAAAATGAGCCCCTACATAAGAAAATCTCTAAAAAAAAAAAAAAAAACTATAGCTCTCAGAACATGGACACATTAAAACATAATTTTTTTGTTTCAAAAATGCTATTATTGTGTAAAACTTTAATAAATAAGAAAAAGTATATATATTAGGTATCGCCACGTCCGTAACAATCTGCTCTATAAAAATGTCACTTGACTGAACCCTTCAGGTGAATGCTGTAAAAATAAATAAATAGAAACTGTGCTAAAACAATCCATTTTTTGGTCACCTTGCCCTATAAAGTGTTATAATGAATGATAAAAAAATCATATGTACCCAAAAATAGTAGCAATTAAACTGGCACGTTATCCCCTAGTTTCCAAAATGGGATCACTTCTTGGGAGTTTCTACTGTAAGGATGCATCAGGGGGCTTCAAATGGGACATGGCATCTAAAAACCACGTGGAGTTCCTTTTCTTCTGCGCCCTGCTGTGTGCCCATACAGCAGTTTATGACCACATGTGGGGTGTTTCTGTAAACCGCAGAATCTGGGTAATAAATATTGAGTTTTGTTTGGCTGTTAACCATCGATATGTTAAAGAAAAAAATGGATTAAAATGGAAAATCTGCCCCAAAAATGAAATTAAAAAATTTGATCTCCATTTTCCTTTAATTCTTATGGAACGCCTAAAGGGTAAACAAAGTTTGTAAAATCGTTTTTTGTTTTTTTTTAACAAATCTCTTTTTATTATGTCAGCATATCAAAGAGAAAGGTTTCACAATATGACAATCCATAACAGTTGCAAAGGCATTCGGTGTCAGTATTACAGAATATGCAATACATGGAAAGAACATATCATGAATATCAGACATCCTTAGAGTAATGTTGAACAAGGGGGATAACATAGTGAGCGGGGAGGGAAAATGAGACAGGGGGAGGGGGGGAAGGAAGGCGCTAGAAATCAAGCAAATGACCAACCCAGAAAAGGGTTTGATACTTTCATAAGGTTACAATGGCATTAATGGCAGATAGAGAGAAAGGCTAAATCATTTTATTGTTCCCAACAATGTGAAGTCTTGCAACCCCTAATGGGGCGTATCAGACCCCAACTGGTTCAAAACCTCAGTATCCTTCTCCTCAAGTGCTTTTTTCCATGGCAACCAAACCTCCAGATATTTGTTTCTATTACCTCTAGCCCAGCTCATCAATTCTTCCAACCTATGTAATTGGTGCATTCTATCATACCACAACTTAATATCAGGAGGGTTGGTGTCCTTCCATTTAGTGGGGATAAGTAATTTAGCTGTGGCAATCATATGTGTAGGGAGATTGTGTTTAGAAGGGCGTAGATCAGTAGTAGGGACCCACAGCAATACTAACTCAGGGGAGAGTGTTATAGAGGTGGCACAGATCCTATTAATGGAATTTTCAACCTCCTTCCAAAATTGTGTTATTAGGGGGCAAGACCACCAAATATGAACCATGGACCCGCATTCCGCATTACATCTCCAACACTTGTCACTAGGGGAAAGACCAATGGCGAACAAGTAAGCTGGGGTTCTGTACCACCTTGTGACAGTTTTATAGGAGTTTTCTTGAAAGCGAGTGCATGTGGAAAAGCCATTGGCATGAGATAAAATTTGGGAAGTTTCAGAATCCGTGAAACTTCTCCCTAAGTCTTTCTCCCATAGGCGTATGAAATATGGCTTAGTTCTGCTAGACAATTTTAACAGACTGTCATAAATGATAGACAAAGGCCTCTTCAGAGGATTAGGTAATAAAGATAAGTTTTCCAACCATGTCGGTTCCAAGAGCATAAAACCTGAATCCTTCTCAATTCTTTTACATGTATTTTTAAAATCCCAACTTTGAATTGGGGAAGGGAGCGAATTACCCAACTTAGCGAATATGTCCTCTAACGGTAGCATGCGGTTAGATTCCAACACCTCCCCTATTTTAATACTTCCCAGTAAGTGCCACCAGCTCTTACTAGTTCCACCCATTTTACCGAAGAGATATGGAAGGACATCTAGTGGGGTTAGTTTAGATAAATTGTTCCCTTTAGGAGGAGCCCAGGGAGAATTGCGATGACTTAAAATCATACTTTTAGTGAGCACGCTCATCCTTGGACAAAGAGAGATAGGGGCTTCTTGTGACCATAGGATCGCATTTCTGTGTATCCCAAGTAATGTTCTCTCAATATCAAGGAAGGGGTTGTTTATTTTATCATTGACCAGAAGCGCCCACCTAGCTAATTGGATGGCTCTGTGATACAGTGCCATATCCGGCAGTGATATACCTCCTCTATATCTCTTCTGGGAAAGGATGGAATAAGCTAGTCTGGGTCTCCTAGTGTTCCACAAAAAAGCAGAAAATAAGCTTCTGATTTGGGCGTAATAGGAAGCTGGTATATGTATCGGAAGGGCCTGGAACATATATAGAAATTGCGGAAGGACAAATGTGGAAAGGAGGTTCTTCCTTCCAAACCACGACATATATGGTACTTTTAAAGAGGAGACAAAGGTCCTAATTTTAGAGAATAATGGGGTATAGTTAAGTTTAAAAAGTAGGTGCAAGTTTGCAGGGACATTTACCCCTAGGAACTTAATTGATGATGTGGGCCATTTGAACACAGAGGAGCGTTTAAGTGAGGATAGAACGTTATTAGGTATATTAATAGGAAGGGCCTCAGATTTAGTAAAATTTATCTTAAAATTGGACACTGCACTGTATTCATCAAACAAGGACATAATGGTAGGGAGAGCTTCTTCCGGGTTGGAGATTACCAGTAATAGGTCATCTGCAAATGCTGCAGACCTATGTTGAAATTGACCTAAAGATATGCCTCGTATCTTGTCTGATTGTCTAAATTTAAGAAGGAGCATTTCCAGGCACAAAATAAAAAGAGAGGGGGAGAGGGGGCATCCTTGTCTGGTCCCATTTTTAATGGGGAAGGCATCCGACAGGGTCCCATTAACCAGCACTTGTGCCGTTGGGCATGAGTATAGCGAAAAAATAGCCGAGACAAAAATAGGTGGGAAACCAAATTTTTGCAAGGAGGCTCTCATGAAATCCCAGTTAACCCTATCGAATGCCTTCTCCGCATCAGTACCCAATAATAGCATGGGTGTTCTTGTGTACTGGGAATTGTGAATCAGGTGGATCAGTCTCCAAATATTATGTTTCCCCTCCCTCCCTGGGACAAACCCCACCTGTTCTGGGTCAATAAGTTTATTAAGAAGAGGGGAAATCCTGGAAGCTAGCAATTTAGACCACCACTTCAAGTCGCAATTCAATAATGAGATAGGCCTATAGCTCCCGCATTCCTCAGGGTCCTTCCCCTCTTTATGAAGGATAGTTATATGGGCCCTTAAGGCCTGAGGAGCCAGAGACGCACCCATCAACAGAGAGTTGCATAGATTTGTAAAATGGGGGAGCAACCGATCCTTGAACTTCTTGTAGTAAATGATGGGAAGGCCATCTGGACCTGGGCTCTTCCCTATGGGGATAGAGCCAAGTACCTTTTCCACCTCATTTGCAGAAAAGGGTTCAAGGAGCGCCCGCTGTTCCTCTTCTGAAAGCGTGGGAACTCTAAGTGAGGACAGAAATTTTTCTATGAGGCTGCTGTTTGGTCCTCCAGTGAGGTTCGAGCCAGTGTTTGGGTCAGAAAGATTATATAGATTGGAATAAAAAGTCTGGAAAGCTTTAGCTATGAGGGGGGTGGAAGAGACCTTTGAAGAGGAATCGCATCTAATCGATGAGATGAAGGTCTTATCTCTTCTCTTCTTGATTAGGCGGGCCATCATTTTATTCCCTTTATCTCCGTGTTCATAAATTTTGCTCTTTAAGCGTAAGAGGGATTTGGTCTCTTTAATATTGAGAAGGTCTTTAACTTTCCGTCTAAGGATTGTCAGAGCTTCTTTGTAAACTTCTAAGTTGGTTAATTTATGCAATTTTTCTTGCGTCTGTATCTGAGATAATAGGGATAATAGTTCCTTTGTCGATTTCCTTTTAACATATGAGCCTAGTGCTATTAGTTCTCCCCTTATGTAGGCTTTATGGGCTTCCCACAGTATTGGGGTGGAGATATCAGGAGTGGTGTTATATTTGAAGTAGTTCTCTAGTTTGACCCCTAAAGCATCAAGGTGGTGTTGGGATTCCAATAATGTGGTGTTTAGCCGCCACGACCATACCTTATGTGGGAGGCATTGTAGGGACAGAGTCATATGGGTAGGGGCATGGTCCGAGACCACTATATTCCCTATTTCAGAATTCTGAACACATTGAATGTAGGAGTCCGGCACAAAAAGGTAATCTAACCTACTGTATGAGTTGTGGACGTGGGAGAAAAAAGTAAAATCTTTCTCTGTAGGGTGCAAAGTCCTCCAGACATCAATCAGGTGCAACTCCGCTAAGGCAGTCATTAATTTCACTGCTCGCTTTCTATTGTGGCTGGAGGATTTATTCGTGGGGGCGTCAAGCGAGATGTTAAAGTCTCCGCCCACTACCAGCATGCCTTCAGAGAAATCTTTGACTCTCTTAAAAGCTTTGATCAGCCATGGGATCTGGCGAGAATTGGGGGCATAGATGTTAGCTATTGTGATCTTAAAATTGAAAATGGTACCTTGGATCATAAGTAGACGACCTTCTGGGTCAGAGTAGGTTTTGACAGGGTGAAAAGGTATAGAAGAGCTTATAGCTATGGAAACTCCTCTAGAGGCAGAAGAGTGAGTGGCATGGAACCATTGGGAGTATTTGGACTCGGGGAGATGGGGGATATGGTTATGACGAAAATGGGTTTCCTGCCATAAAATTATATCAGCCCTCTGTTTATAAAGCAAGTTGATGATCTGTCTTCTCTTTTGGGGGGCGTTGAGACCATTCACATTATGAGACCAAACTTTTAGGCTAGCCATTCTGCATCAATACCAATGACATTTTTAGTATTTTAAGCGCCATAAGGGTAAGAATAACTAAGGTGAACCAATTTGTACAAAAAACATCAGCAATAAACCTAATGTAAGTGTGCCCAAGTAGTATATTCTGAAGTTGAGGTGATAACGTTTCCTTGGGCCAAACCCCGCCATCCCCAGACAAGGTCCTCGGAAGGCAGGGTCGCCCCGCAGAAACACCACACCCCGGCCGGGAGGGGGGGATAACCTCTGGCATCTAGACTGACTGCCTTACATCTGATTATCATTAAAGCACCTCAAATATAAACGGGTGGTAAAATCAAAAGAAAAGTGTAGAGAAAAACCAAGGATCTGGAAGAATACGAAAAGCCATTGTAAGTGACAAGACTGTTGCAAATAATAAAACACAGGACACTGAGGGTGGAGTATGAAAACAAACTCAGACCCACCGACCACCTACATTGATGGCAAATGTGTCTGAAGAAATCATAGGCCTAGATACATACCCCACCATCAGCGACACTAGGTGAGTACAGAAAAACTTTCTTACATAACCTTAAGACCTAAACATGGGTCTCTGAAACAGGTATCATTATTATTATTAAAGGGTCGTCAAATGACCCTTAGCGGTCAACAGAACTAGGTGACCATGGGTTTGAGGAGGAAAAGCGAAAGAATACTGTATAAATTCTCATGTGACCCTCCTGTTCTTTGGAGATTTCGGCTTCTTTACCACCTGCCATGTAGGAATCTCCGGCAGGTCAGGAATACCCAGGTCTTCAGGTAAAGGCATCCAGGGTTGAACCTCCACAGGATCGATCTCAAGCTTTTCCCATGCATCCGCTAAGTCCTGCGGTGTTCTTATAATAATCTGTTGTCCCGCTTTAGAAGTGGCCAGGCCGAAGGGAAACAACCATCTCACTGGGAGCTTATGCGACCTAAGCGCTTCCGTAACAGGTTTAAGAGCTCTTCTTTTCGCTAACGTGCTGGAAGCCAAATCTTGATAAAACTGTATTCGGGCACCATTGTATAAAGTCTCCTTCGATTCTCTTGCGGCCCGCAATATAGCTGCAGTGTCCAAATAATTCAACAGTCCGCAGATAATATCCCTTGGGGGGCCATTCTCCGACGGCTTTGACCTCAGGGCCCTGTGGGCTCTCTCAATTATAATCTGGGAGGCTTTTTCCTCTCCCACTAGAGAAGTGAAAATGGCAGTAACCGCATTAGAGATCTCTCCAGGAAGAACGGTTTCAGGGACCCCCCTTATTCGGACATTCTTTCGTCTGCTTCTATTCTCCTGATCTTCTAATTGGAGAAGAGCAGAAGTAATATAGGAGTTGTGGCCTTGAAGGACTTTCCGGACAGCTTCCCCGTGGGAAACGAGCGTTGCCTGAGCCTCTTCTAATGCTAAGACGCGCCCCCCGATCTGTTTTACCTCAGTCTTAATGTCCGAGATGTCTTTATGCAGGGGTTGTAGCGCTTTATACAGTGTCTTCTTGAAGAAGGCTCTGGACAGCGGTAAATCCACATTCTCTGCCCCTTCCGACATGGCGCATGAGCTTTCTCCATCCGAGTCTTCGGTTTGCGCGGCAGCTCTGGCACCCTCCGGCGCCATCTTGGATCTGTGTGCCGGGGAGAAACTTCTCTTTTTAAGAAAACGGTCCATCTCTGCTTGAGTGTGGCTCGATTTCTGTATGCCTGAGGCAGAGTCGCTTCTGTCCTTGGTAGTTTTCACCATTTCAATGGGCTTTGTCACCCGTTATGCTGGAAAGGCAGCGGCGTCTGTGAGGAGCTCTGAGACTAAGCGGCCATCTCGGCTCACGGCTAGCTCCGCCCCCCCTGTAACTTGAGGGGTGTAGTTTCTACAATGAGGTCATTTATGGGGGTATCCACTATGTAGGCCCCACAAAGTGACTTCAGACCTGAACTGGTCCTTAAAAAGTGGGTTTTGGCAATTTTCTTAAATATTTTAAGAATTGCTTCTAAACTTCTAAGCCTTCTAACGTCCTAAAAAAATAAAATGACATTTCCAAAATGATGCCAACATAAAGTAGACATATGGGGAATGTTAAGTAATAAATATTTTATGAGGTATCACTTTCTGTTTTAAAAGCAGAGAAATTGAAATGTAGAAAATTGCGAATTTTTCAAAATTTTTGGTAAATTTGGGATTTTTTCATAAATAAAGGTGAAATATATTGACTCAGATTTATGACTATCATGAAGTACAATGTGTCACGAGAAAACAGTCTCCGAATGACTTGGATAAGTAAAGGCGTTCCAAAGTTATTACCACATAAAGTGAGATGTCAGTTTTGCAAAATTAGGCCTGGTCAGGAAGGGGGCAAATGGCCCAGATGTCAAGTGGTTAATAAGATATTTCTCTCGATATATAGCCAAGAGTTCCCATACTGTGTGAATATATAGTATATAGTGTTAGGTGCCTCCATAATGCTGATTATTCTCTTAGCAAAGATGCATATTGTTTATGGAAGATCTGACATTATTTGAAAAGAGGACTACACCCTTGGAAAGTTATTTTCCTTAGTCTGATTGCCGAGCTGAATATTTTATCATATTAATATCATATATTTTTGATTGGTCATAGGAAAACAGAGTCAAGGGATAACAGTTATTTTCCTGTATAATCCATGTTTTATTGTTATAGCCTGTTTTATAAATAGAAGATCCTAAGTTTCTCTTGGTATATGAGTATGCTTGTTAAAAGTATGACACTGGTTTTCATAAATCACTAAATCACACTGTGCTGATCAGATAGGGATGTGTTAACACCACCGTGTGGTACATTTTGGGCATTATTTTGTAACTTCATCATTTGTTTTGCAATTGTATTGTTTTTATATTCTTTGTTTTTATAATAAACAATTATATATTTTTGCATATACATTTGTCCCTTTATTTCACTGCTTGCACAAATCAAATTAAGATACTTGATAAAAAGAACTTAGAGGCGTGTTTATGTCTGCCTGAAGGATAATATAATTTGTATGTTTTTTTTTATCCTCTCTTTTATATAAAGATTCTTTTTAAATAAAAGATATATGACAGAGGGAAGGCTGCCAATCACTGATATCTCGTACTTTCATTCCGGTGGCCTCTCGGCATGTGCTGCTGCCGCAATTTATAGTCAATGGGGCTGGAGCAGCAGTCCGGGGGCACGCATTCACTAGCCCGCAGGATGAATCGACAGGCTGTTCACCTGCCGGAACAGCCTGCCGGAGTCCCTTGCCGCTAGTGTGAAACTAGCACTAGCATTACTTAATCTTTTCCAATACAACTAAATATTAGTGTTGGTCAAGGACCAAAGTGCTCGAATAGAACACCTCAGGATCCTCGGGTGCTCTACCGAGAACCTGAGCACAATGGAAGTCAATAGGAGAACCCGAGCATTAAACCAGGCACCCCCTGCTCTGAAGAGGGGAGGGTGTCTGGTTCATAGTAAAAGGTCAGAAATTGATGGAAACACCACTGAAATGGTTCGGGAACAGCATGGGGAGGATGTCTGGATGCATCTTGGACTCCCAGGTCGCTTCTGGGAACGATGTTGTCCGAGTAGTACGCCACTTTTACAGACTGACAATAATACGCACCAAACCGAAGATAAAATCGATTTTAGAGGAAAAATTGTTAGGAAACATTCTTTCCCGTATATTTACTTGTGTATAAGGTGCAAGTGCTGGCAAAAATTACAAGGACGAGGCACTCCGATACAACCTATATATCACGTAATGGAGGGCCTCATTTACATTGTGGTACAATTGTTCAGGTAGTGGGACTCCTATACTCAAAGCCTATGCACTACTGCCAAAAATTACAAGGAATTTGGGCGAGGGCCTGCTGCCGAGCTAACCATCTAAAAAAATTTGTGGGCGAGGGCCTGCTGCTGAGCTGACCATCTAAAAAATGTTGTCAGTGTGGGCCTACTGCCGAGCTGACCATCTAAAAAATGTTGTGGGCAAGGGCCTGCTGCCAAGTTGATCATCTAAAAAATGTTGTGGGTGAAGGCCTACTGCCGAGCTGACCATCTAAAAATGTTTGTGGGTGAGGACCTGCTGCCGAGCTGACCATCTAAAACATTATGGTTGAGGGCCTGCTGGTGACCCTCAAAAACATTATGGGTGAGGTCCTGCTGGTGAAACTCTAAAACATTATGGGTGAGGGCCCGCTGCTGAGCTGACCCTCTAAAACATTAGGAGTGAGGGCAGTCTAATAAGCATGTTGATATGATGGAGGAGGAAGATGAGAAAAGGGAGATTGAACCATTTAGTGGTGGAAGGGGTACATGGCAATACAGTGTATTCAATACACCATAAAAGCCACATTAAGAGTGCCTTTATGTTCAGCCGCTTTCCTCTGGTGGAGTAGAGAAGTCAGGGGCAATCCAGGCCTTGTTCATTATTATAAGCATTTTTAGTTGACAGGTACATGCGCTTATCAGTTATTATGCCCCCAGCAGCACTAAATACACGCTTTGACAAAATGCTGGCGGCGGGGCAGGCCAGCATCTCCAAGATGTAGAGCGCCAGTTCGTGCCACATGTCCAGCTTGGACACCCATATGTCCAGCTTGGAAACTGTCTGCTACATACTCCTTCATCATCTTCCAAATATTTTCACTCCTTGTAACACTAGGCTGTGCATCAGGTTGAGGGTTCTGGCGGGGTGTCATAAAACTGTCCCAGGCCTTGAAGAGTGGTGCCCTGACTCTGTTGGAACTTCTTTGTGTCCCCCTTGTCTCCCCTCCTCGAATGGCCAAGGAACTACGTACTCTGCAGCCAGCATTGTCAGCTGGAAATTTTTGGAGCAATTTTTCCACAAGGACCTTCTTGTATTGCACCATTTTTCTCGTCCTCTCCACCACAGGTATGAGAGATGAGAAGTTCTCTTTGTAGCGGGGGTCGAGAAGGGTGAACAACCAGTAATCTGTGCTGGCCAACATGCGTACAATGTGAGGGTCATAGGAAAGGCAGCCTAACATTAAGTCAGCCATGTGTGCCAGCGTCCCAATAGACAAGACTTTGCTGTCCTCATTAGAAGGATGATTCTCAATCTCCTCATCCTCTTCCTCCTCTTCGGCCCATCCACGCTGAACAGATGGAATAAACCTGCTATGGGTACTACCCTCTGTAGTGGAAGCAACCGTCTCCTTCTTCTCCTCATCATCATCATCATCATCCAATTTGCGCTGAGAAGACGAATTGAGGGTGGTCTAGCTATCACAGTGTGTACTGTCTTTCCCCATTTCCACCTCTTCCACATGCAAAGCGTCGTCCTTAAATGTGAGCAGCGAGCGTTTGAGTAGACACAGAAGTGGGATGGTTATGCTTATAATAGCATTAATGCCGCTCACCATCTGTGTTGAGGTCCGACATCAATGCCCACTCGTCACTTGTGAAGAGCAAAAGCTGACTTGAAAGGTGATGGCCATGTTGCAGTTAGTATTCCACTACTGCCCTCTGCTGCTCACAAAGCCTGGATAACATGTGGAACGTGGAGTTCCAGCATGTGCTCACATCGCACAACAGTCGGTGAGCTGGCAATTGCTGCTTAGCGTTGCCAGACCGGCGGAAGCTGGCGATGACTTGCGGAAATGGGAACACAGGCGGTGCTCCTTCCCCAGTCGCTCAGGCTTCTACTTCTTTCCAAACTCCCTTTACCTCTACACATGCTCGGGTTCCCTCCTCCTCAGACCCTTCCTTTCTCCACACCCCACAATTACGCCTGGCATCCTTTCCTGTGGCCCGTAGTTTCATCTCAGTAGATTGCCAGGACAGGGGGGCTACAATTGCCAGTCCCAGACTATCAACCCCATGACAGTCCACCTCCCCTCACCATTACGAACAATTGTAAATACATTTTATGTTTATATTTATTTTATTTTTTAATAAAAAAATAATAAAAAAATAGTTTACTTCACTGTGTCTGTGTTTTTATTGTCCTGTAAAGGGTAACCTTGGCCACTACAGCTGCGTTGAAATTAAAACTACCCTAGTCTCACTACTGTGCATTTTTTGTAACACCCTTGGTAGTTTTTATTTCAAAACAGCATTAGTGCCAATGTTGGAAGAACCATGAACATGACCATCAATAATCAGCTATCTTTTGGCTCTTTATTGATCGTAGACCCTATGATTAGCACATGAACAAGCAAATGCTTGTTCATTGCTCAATCTTGCGCCCTTTCATATGAGCCCTTGTGGGAGTCACGGTCCATCACCATCATCAGGATTTTATTAATAAATTGTAATTTTACAGTTTAATGATTTCCCGATGACGCTCTAATATAACTAGTGTGATTACCGCAAGGGAAATACAGTTGTTAAAGGGATATTCACATAGACAATGGGGGGATTTCGCATCAATATGCCCCCATTGTCTGATAGGTGTGGGTTCCATTGGTAGGACCCGCACCTATATTGAGAATGGAGCGGGAAGCACTGTTGCTGGAGGACCACAAATTTCCTGTGGTACGTCCACCACAAAGCGGTAATCGTTGCCTCTCCCATAGAAATGAATGGAGGGCGGTGGCTCAGTGCGCCCTCATCCACTTTCTTGGCTCCATTTTCAATATATGTGAGGGTACCGGGTGGTAGGACCCGCACCTATAAGACAATATGGGCATATCCTAGCGGTATGCTCCATTTCCATTGCGTTTCAAACAGATCCGTGAAACGCTAGTGTGAAAGTAGCCTAAGTTATGATGTTCACAATTCAGAGATTGCAATCAGTCAGGAGTATCTCTTCCACGTGTGTCCGCCATACAGTATGTCAGGAACACATGTTGCAATGTGCTTTAGTGACCCGTCAGATAACGGTCCTGCTCAAAATACAGCCATCTTCCAGAATATACTTCTTATGACGTTCAGATGGTCTAGACACAAAACACTGCGGTCAGGGGAAGACGTTGGATCTAGAGCTGCAGTCCCAATCGACTCGAGTCGAGTGTAACCATTTATTCCATCAGGAATGCCCCCAGGCAGCCCCACAGGTTGTCACCCGATGTCCACCACCGGATTCGGGAGTCTCTCCCGTACCCAGACTCAATAACCAGCGTTCATTCTAGTCAACCAGGCGATTGGGTTGCACTGAAGAAACATCCGAGGACGGGACTAGAGCCGAGATATCTTTGGCCATTCCCGGTGCTGCTGATGACGTCAACCCTTCGGAAGGTCAAGGGACGAGACAACTGGATCCACACCGGTCACTGCAAGAAACTGCTCAACTAAGTCAAAGAATGAAGAGTATCACTTGTTTATTTGTTTAGTTTAATTTTTAGGGAGGGAAACAAACCTCAAACTAGCAAGGGCCACAAGGAGACATTTGTTGATAGCACTGGTTTTACATTCCTAGAGGGTAATATCAGTGTGGCGAAACCAACCTCGCAACTGGGTTTTGGAGGGGCCTGGCTACTAGCCTCTTGCCCCAGGATTATGGCCCATACTATCTTTGAAGGAGAAGACAGACCGGCCGGACAGCTTAAATCTGTGGAACTGTTTTGGGCAGGAAAGTCATGCTTGCTGCCAGCCAAATGTGACTTCCATGGAATTCGGGAACCCCTGCTCGCATCTGGGTTATTTTTGGATATGTTGTTCACCCAGATCAGAGCTATCCATGGATGTATACAGTGCAGACCAAAAGTTTGGACACACTTTCTCATTCAAAGAGTTTTCTTTAATTTCAAGACTAAGAAAATTGAAGATTCACACTGAAGGCATCAAAACTATGAATTAACACATGTGGAACTATATACATAACAAAAAAGTGTGAAACAACTGAAAATATGTCATATTCTAGGTTCAAAGTAGCCACCTTTTGCTTTGATTACTGCTTTACACACTCATAGTTCATAGTTTTGATGCCTTCAGTGTGAATCTACAATTTTCATAGTCATGAAAATAAAGAAAACTCTTTAAATGAGAAGGTGTGTCCAAACTTTTGGTCTGTACTGTACATTATGGGGATATGTGGGGTTTTGGGGGGTTTTCTGTGTTTTGGGAAAAAATTTGTGTTTTCTGTCTGTGAGTGGCAATTGTATTTTGTTGATTGCATCTCAGACAATGCCAGTGTGTTAGTTAATTGCGTCTCAGACAATGCCAGTGTGTTAGTTAATTGCGTCACAGACAATGCTCATTGTATTTTGTTGATTACGTTACAGACAGAGGGAATGGGATTTTGTGTACAATTGCTGGGAAGGTTTCAATACTGTAAATGCATGTGATTGGCTGTTTTTACAAAACCCTGTGGGTGGTAACCTTTTTGGAAGATGTGTATAAATCAATGCTTGTGTGTCCAAATAAAGAGTTCCTGTTTTACCCTTTACCAAGTTGAGGCTGGTGTTTGGGTAACTGATCGACACTGGGGGATTGCTATAAGCTGAAGATTTGCTATGCTCCCCTGGCATAACTGCTAGCTTTTGTAAGAGCTGTTCCTGCTCTCTGGATGTAGGAGAGGTTCACCCACTGGAGACTGGAGCCTTGTTGTAGGTCCAGGGTGAGTAGGAGGCGGTGAGACCTCAACCAAGCTTTGGCGGTTCGTGGGGTCTGCAGTGCGTACGGTGTCAAGTGGAGTGCTTGGAGTCCTCGGAAAGCACTAGGAGCATCTACCGACGGAGGTACCTAGTCGGGGTGCCAGGAGATCCGTTACAATCAGCTATAGGTTTAATAATAGCTCTGGCTCTTGCTCCTCACTTGTTAATCCTGTATGGGTGTCTGGGCAGTTAGGCGGCTCGTAGATGTGGTAAAGGGCATACGTTTGTGGGATCCTCCAGTTGTGAGGAAGGTATGGTCAACCTTGCTAATGAAACCCCCGATCTCAGTTAGTACTGGAAACCTGTGACTGTCAGAAGTTCTTGTGTGGAGTTAACGGGTCCGTACTATTTCCTATGCGGGTTAGTGCTTATAAGGTAATTCCCCGTAATGTCAGAGGTTCACGTGTCCTGGTGAATCTTGTCCCTATAGCCGATTGGGAGAAACTGATGGTGTGGAAGGAGGTAAGAAGGGCAGGGAGAGCTGGAAGGGTGTAATGGGGCACCGAAGACACAATTGGTCTCCCATCAGCTGCAGACCTGCTGCTTAGCTTCGGGAGCGAGGATCTGTGTTCAGCCTCATTCCCAGGGCGGCTTTGCTAGCTGGGAGACTCCCTGCTCCTAGGTCTGCATTAAGCGCCGAGCTGATCACTCGGTGCTCAACATGTCTGTCTGTTGGTCATGTGACGCTGGCCACGTCACATGACCCTCACTCCACACTATAAATACAGACAACCTGCTGGCTACAGGTTGCCAGTGATACTGTTCCATTGGTGATTCCTTGTTCCTTAATTTTTTGTCTGCGGCTGCTTGATCTGATTGACCTCCTGACCTTGTGACCTCGGCTTGTTCTTTGACCTCGACTTCGTCTCATCCTTTGTACGTATTTGCTCTCCTGGATTGACCTCGGCTCTGACGGTTAACCTTACATTTGCCGGCTCCATTTGTACTTCCGCTTCTCCTGGTTCTGACCATTGGCTTGTTGACCTTCCTCATCTTTCCTCTGTGCACTCACGTAAGTAAGGGACCATTGCCCAGTTACGCCCCATCACCTAGGGCGGGTAGTGTAAGTAAGCAGGGACAAGGGTTGAGGGTGGAATCGGATCCCTGACAAAGGGATTTGTTTTCTGGCTGGATGGGATGGGGAGTTGGACTTATGAAGCGATTGAACAATTTCTCGTCCATAGTGGATGAGATGTTCAAAGAAACCATTGAGGCAGTGAGAGAGATCCCCGAGAAACATCAGTAGAGGGTCCAGAGGAGGGTTTCTGTGAATTTCATGATGGTTATGCCTGGCTAGCAGACACCATTGACAAGGGTCAGGCCCATACTGACAGGAGCAGGGCAGAAGCAGAGCTATTACTAGTGAGGGTCGGAATTCTTTTAAAAACTTTGGGAGGTCTTGGGGCTCACTGGTTTTCCATTGGATCCGGGGGAAAGGAAATAGGACATGTACTTCCTTTTTTTTGCTTCAATTCCTTCTATACGCCGGAGTGAAATGTTCCTGATGTCTAATTGACTGAGTTACCGAAGCCCAAACAGACAAGATGCCCTGAAGACCAAACCATGGACCAGATGCAGAGGATGCCAAACCAGCCGGCAACCAGCATGAAACACCACCTTCTGAGTCAGCTCCCGAAGAAAAGAATTTTTTTTTGAGCTACGTGTCCAGATTGACTTTGTGTTTTCCATCATCTGTTTTGTTTTATGGATTCAGGACTTTTCGTAGGCAAGACTGTTTTTTTCAAAGAAGAAGATCGAGATTCATTGAGGGACACTGAGGAGCATATGACAAAGAGGAGGGACTGTTGTGGAAATTTTATTAGGATGTGTTTCTAATATATTGTGTATTGTCATCATGTCTGTCAGGGTAAACAATTGGAGTGGATATCTTCCTGTGTTTGTCCTGTCACAGCTGCTGGGCGCAAATGGTCCATGTGCTAAGCACTGAGCTGTGGGCCGGGGGAGACTGATGTTTTCAGCAGAGCAGTGTTTTGTTGGCTGATGTATGGACGCCGGCTAGGGCCCCCGCACAAGACGCAGATTTATTGGCTTGGCGTGGATGCATTTGTTAAGAGAACAATATATGAAAGGAACGTGCGTTTGTTGTCTCTAGTGCGCCTGATCATCCACTGGAGATAATAACATTGTCCTGTAAATTAACATGCATGAGGATCATAGTAACTAGCATAGTAATCTGGCATTGATCACTGAGTAAGGCTGGATAAATTTAACTCCAGTAGTTATAGGATACATATGTTTGTTAGCTGGCTATGTTATTATAAATGATGGTGTCTTGTCTTCCTATTTCATCACTTTCTGTATGTCATCACTTCCTGCATCCTTGTTACATTAAGTGGTCGGGTGATGGGTCAGCCCCTTTTCTATTGTTACACCTTTTGTGAGTAAGCAATAAAAGTGTACAGACTGGGCAGGAGCAGGGCAGTTCCTCAGCAGAACTGAACATGAAAACACCTTTGTCTGACTATGACTGCGGTTGAGATTTTTACCTTTCCTTACACAAAGTCTGATGCAAGCGGATTTCTACTATTAATATTTCTACAACACAATTTTTATATATGTTTTTAAACATATTCGTTTAAAGTTCTGCTCACTGGTATGCATTAATTGTGAATTTTACCATATATATATTAATGCATACCATATATATTTTAGGGTGGCACTGATAGCCTTTAGTTTATTATATGCGTTTTTTCTCATTTACCCGGACCACTTATTATTATTATTATTATTATTATCTACCACTACTACCCACTTTTTCAATCCACTCTCTCACCTGACCTTACTCCGTTCAAGTGACTAGCGCCTGATTTGTGGTTGAGCTTTACCCCTTCTCTATACTTCTTCCACTGCCATACAAAAATGAGCAGTGTAGCTGGCCAGCTAAGACCTGTCCTAGGTTGCTAATATAGCTTGTGTGTTTATACAGCTAGACCTGACAATAACCTTAATACAGTTCCTATGTTTGTGTGTTGAAGACAAAAGCAGTTATTTATAGTGACTTTATGTTTGGATGTCATGTAATAGTGTTATTTTGTGTCCACAAAAGCAGAAACAGATAACGTGCCTTTAATATTCAATATATAATGCAAGGTAAGCTCAATGACACAGCAGAAACAACAAAAAGCATAGAGTTAAACTGTTGTTGCTGGGCAGGGGTATTGACCAATCACAGCCAGCCTCACACACAGCAGGAGTTTTACCAATCATAGCCAGCCTCACACACAGTCTGTGTGGGAAATCCCCCTAGCAGTAGATGCTAGAATCATTACGACAGAGGAGAGAAGCTGAACAGACATTCACTCCACTAAGAGCTGTGTTTTATGAAAGCATAGAGGTCAAAATAGGTATTTAAAACAGTTATATAATGTTCCTACTGCTAATATAGTGATTAGAACTGTATATTCAACTAGTTATATATGTGTTTACTTACAGTTCCACCAATTGCAAACTACAAAGTTCACAATCCAAATTAAAATTCCATATTGCAATCCAAATTGCATGCAACTATACCAGATCATACTTAACCGATCTGCAAATAGTTACTGCATACTGCAAATTGCGACCAAATTCAGCAAGTGAACTATTAGTTAGACCTCAGATATACCTCTCAGAGAGATCATAAAGTGCTTGAATAACTTAAAGTTAGAGTACAGATACTCAAAAGAGAAATATATCCACCATTTTACGTTGAATGACAAGATTGAACTTGCACAGTAAAGAGCGCATTAGAGCAACTGTTCCCTGAGTGAGCAAGCAAAGACACCTCAGCGGAGCTACCATAGAGGCCATAGAATGTGTGCATTAGTCAAACTGCAGCCGACTCTTAAAGTGGCAGAATGGCAAAGGCAAAATAGTCAGAGAAAGAGCGCCAACCCTCCTGCGATCTCCAGAGAGAGAAAGACGCATGGTAGGAGGCCAGAGTCCAGAGCTATAGTGCGCGCACCGCCATCCACGAAGAGGCCACGTAAGTCTGCAGCAGCCTATCCAAGCCAGCTCATCGCAAGTCTGCACAGAGCATTGCAAGTCTGCACAGAGCATTGCATCATCAAGAAAAGACACATGTCCTTAAGATTGACATTTGTTCCTGCTCTTCACAATAAGGTCAAAGCTTTCCTTTTATTACTTATCATTGAATATAAGCTTTGGCATAAAGAGACATTTTTTGTGTAGAGAAATAAGAGATTTGAAAGTAAAAACATAGGACAGTTTGTAGTATATTGACTCTAAAGTATTTAAACTGAAAGACATTTATTTCTGCATTTGTCAGTATTGTATTTAAAGTGAAAGGCATCTTATTATTTGCATTGATTGTGATAGCATTGAAAGTAAAATTTCTGAGCCTAGTATAACCATGCCACTGTTAGAGGATACAAAGATAGATAGGGTAGAAGTTGAAGAGCAATGGAACCTGTCTGAGGTACAAGAGTCTGATGCAGCATTAGTCTTGCCTCAAACAAATATAGCCCAAACAGATGAACTAAGATGTTCATCACGTTCCAGGAAACCAAACTCAAAGATGCTGTAAAATTTGGAGCACGAAGCAGTATTAAAAGAGAAGATGTTCACCCGGATTTATGATAGGTGGAAATCATACAATAAAGACATTTGTATAAAGTTAAAAAAGAAAGTATAAAAAGGATCTTGAGTGATATGGTAGAGAGGCTAGAAGAATCTCAATCAGAGCTTATGGCAGCATATGTCAACCTGTGGTCGTTTACGACACCTTCCCAGGAAATTGTAAGGAACATGGACACATGTACTGCTGTCACTAAAGATTTGGTAAAGCTCATGAGATAACTATCATCTGCAGAAAACTATGATGAAGTTAAAGCAAGAAGTAGAATGAATGAGCTTTTTATAAGAGACTATGCTAGGTCCTTAGGTGGTACCACAGTCGCAAGTGTGACTTCCTTCGCTAGCAGAAGTGCCACCCACATATCAGAGTCCTCAAATACGTCAGCCAAAATAAAGGAATCAGTGGAACAACTTGCTGTCAAGAGAGCAGAGATTGAGACGGAGGCTGCCATCGAAGCGCAGCACCAACTGATGGCTGAAAAGGAAACTGAAATGGATGCACAACACCAACAGATGGAAGCTGAAATGGATGCACAACGCCATCAGATGGAAGCTGAAATGGATGCACAATGCCATCAGATGGAATCTGAAATGGAAGCACAGCACCATCAGATGAAAAGTCTGGAAAGGCAGAAAGAAGTTAAGATCATAGAAGCCAGACTCAGAGTACATGAGGAGGATATGAGTCAGAGTAGTCATAGGTTCAAATCTGTACTAAATGATGAAACAGACTCCTACTTTCCTTCATACGCCCCTGAAGATGGAAGGAAATCTCCAGCTTGTAGTGAGAGAGAGACCTAGTCCAATGTTAGGAAAAAGGTGTGTGAATTTACACTCTCTCTCTACCGGAAAAGTGAGAAAATAGAACCGGATGATTATATTCTTAGATGCCACGGCAGTGCTCAGGAGAATGTTACAACCATTGACCCAGCAAGACCACAGAGAACAGTCCTAGCTAGACTTCCTGTTCCGGAACCTACTGTATTTTCAGGAGACATACTGAAGTTCATAGAGTGGAAGGCAAAATTTTGAGATGATCATTGAGCATCATTGCTTCAGTCTAGTTGACAAATTATTCTACCTTCAGAGATATGTTGGTGGATAAGCTAAGGAAGTTCTTGAAGGTAACTTTTATAGAAAAGACGAAGAAGCCTACAGGCAAGCTTGGCAAAAATTTAATGAAAGATATGGTCATTAGTGTTGATCGAGTACCGTAGTGCTCGGGTGCTCAGGCCAAACACATTGTCATATTCATGTGCTCGACTGACATAATAAAATGTCAGAAATTGTTGGTAACACCTCCGAAATGGTTCTGTAACAGCAAGGGGAGGATGTATGGATGCATCTTGGACTCACTGGTCGCTACAAATAGTACACCACTTTTACATAATGACAATAATACGCACAAAACCAAAGGTTAGTTACACATAAAGGAGGACATCATACACACCCTTTAAAAATTATGATTGATGGCCAGCTGGTGACCCTCAAAAACATTAGGAGCAAGGGCCTGCTGATCTGACCATCTAAAACATTATGGGCGGTGGCCTGCTGCCGCTTTGGTAACTCTAGTTAACCTGGTTCTGATGGCATGTCTCAAATCACACACTCCCGACTCGTGGAGGTAATGACAATAAATAACAATATAGGACTCTTAAGATGCCCTGTTATTGGAATGAATAATAAAAAATTACAGGCAATGTCACTGTGGTATTTTGAATTTGGAAACGTTATGCAGGAGAGGCCCTGCTGCCGCTTTGTTGACTTTAGATAACTTCTGCCTGATCGCACGTCCCTGTGACGTCCACCATCCATTTTGATATCTGCTCTATCAACTTTCGATGTTCTTTTCTGAGCCTACCATGTTGATCACAGTTATCGACGAATCAATGTTCCACGCCGGAGAGGGAATGTGAGAAAGAGAGACCACATCCAAGGCAGGTTAATTGTTTCAAATTAAATATGATAGAGTGGAAATGTGGGACAAACTATTGAAGCGCAAATGTGGAACAACTTTTAAAAGTTTAAGCATTGAATGAAAGGAGGTGGTGCGCATCAATTAAAGAAGAATTTCAGAAATTTTATTCCCTGTCACCTATGCAGAGCAGGGGTTTCTATCCGGCAAAATTTGTAAAATGTCACCTGGCAATGTGCCTAATCCCCACAAACATTAACAGTAAAAATCAATAAAATGTCGCAAATTTGCATTATAAAAAAACATCAACACTGTGAGAATTCCTACTCACTTCACTGAGGGGCTGTCAAACAGGTATACATTTGCCTGAGACAGTACCCCCCGGCCAAGGTCACTTAAAGAAATCACACCAGATCTTGAATGGACATGCAATGTGGAAATAATTCTTACTCACTTCACTGGGGGACTGTCAAGCAGGTATGATGATACAATGCCTGAGACAGTATGCCCCGGCCAGGTTCGCTTGTAGTATATCAGAGGTCGAAGTCAGCACACATCCAGACCAGGCTAATCTTCATTCTTTTTATTCAATTGGGCTCAACGCATTTCGGGGTGTACATAAAAAAAAACCTTCCTCAGGAGCAAAATATTAAACAATGCATACATATATCTTACCCGCTTTTATGCTCCCACGTCTCCACCGCATCTCACTCCCGCGCCTTGGTTGTTTTAAAAAACAGGAAGTTGCGGATTTGCTGCGACTTCCGGTCTGTTGGAACACATAGGGAAGTCTCGTATTGGCTGCTCATGGAACGCACAGCGACAGAAGCCGGAAGTTTCATGTTGTCTGCGACTTCCGATCCTGTGGAACGCATGACGGCTAGATATAAAACGCATTTCTGCCTCAGTGCGCTCCATGAGTGAAACGCACTCGTATGGAAAATGACCAGAAGAGGGGCCCATATATATCACACCCCTCAATATAAATCAAATTAAAAAATATTAGTATCTAGCACTGTCAGGATTTAATATTAGCGCTTTTATAACAATTATTGTTTTGTATTTTTATACAATGTATGTCAGGGAGTGTCCTGCACTTAATGGCAGTACATACAACCCTAAATGAGGTGTGTATACATTTGCACACACCAAGACAGCACCCACCTTACGAGTACCGCATTGGTGCAGACACACGTACACAAATAAATATATTCCTATGTTATATGAATAACCATCAGTGATTTCATAGGTGCGGATGACTAGAAATAGAGGGATAATACGTGGAAGCGAAGGAGCACAAAAACGAGCAATGGTGAATATATTAAAACACAATACAATACATCAAAAAATATTGTATCAAATAATAAGATACATATATTTAAATATATATATATATAAAATATTAAAATATATATATATATTTTAAGACCTACAGGTATAAAAAAATATATAAATATGTCAAGTAAAATACATATAAATATATATCGCTATATATCAGAATATACGCCTAACTCGATACATGTATTTGAACCAAAGAGCACACAAGAAGCCATGGAGATATTTATTCACACAGTTCGGAAATCAATAGTTTGCATATTCTAAGGCCTCATTGAGTCCGAACGGTGTGAGTGTATTCAATTTATAAATCCAAAACATTAATTTTCTAGATAATGTTTGGTAAGATCCTGGGATCCATTCTAGCGGGGTGACTTTTAGGCCTTTTGGGTCCCCATCGTGATATATATTGAGAAATGTTTGGATACACTGTGTGTAACAATCTTCCGTCTAATATTGGAACAGTGTTCATTCATACGCTCCCTCAAAGTTTGTATGGTGCGTCCTATATATAATAACTTGCAAGGGCATTCCAGCAAGTATATTACATATGTAGTGTTGCAATTCATTGCATGTTTTAGGAGGGTAGAATCTGATGCTATAGATGTAATTGGGTTAGTCTGGGAGATTCCCGGAGGACATCTTTTCCTTATTTCTATTTTTGTTTGTTCCAACTGGGTAACTGTAGTTTTATTTGTGGATGTACCATATTTTTTGTTGTTATTAATCTTTGTTCCTACATATTCCTGATTTTTATTTATAAGAGGGATATTATTGCTGTTATATATAGTTCTGGTAACATTAGTTTGTGTTTTACTGTTAATGATCTGTGGTCCGTGAGTTCCCAAAAGGGGCCTTCTTCTTTTCATTGAATGAATGGATTCTTTGTCACTATTGTAATTGAATCTTTTACGTTCCCACACCCTTATTTTCCCAGTTTGATAGTCGGTGATGTCTCTCTTTAATTTTCAAATTTTTTACGCACCTCATTGTATTCCGAAATCCTAAGGTGTGTTCTTCTACTCCTCAGGAACTCGGAATTACACTGTTTGTATAGAGGGTGATTTTTTAACTTTTTGACTAAGGCTGTGCACATAGCTTTGCGTTTAGTGATGAGTGCTTTCATAAAATTGAAAGAACACTCGTCACTGTATTCTTAGGATCTTATTTTCGGATTCTGATATTAATTTATTAGGGTAACCTTTTTCCTTAAATCTCTCTTTCAAGATACCTAACTGTTCTTTCATAATATCATTATCACTACAATTCTACGGATCCTTTTCATCTGTCCATATGGTATGTTCGTTTTCCATCTCTGATGATGGCAACTTTAAAAATCTAAATAACTATTGGTGTCTATCTTTTTAAAATGGGTTTTTATGGTTATTTTATTATCAATAGTTTTTATATGTAGATCTAAAAATATGGCTTCCGTATTATGATGGTCTACGGTAAATTTTAAGTTCCACCTGTATTTATTTCGTCAATATAAGTAATCAATTCGTTCTCCCCACCATCCCATATTAGGATGATATAAAACCGAATATTGGGATGTGTCAGGAGCCCATTCTCTCTCTCAAAACCCCCATAAAAAGATTTGCTTATGCTGGCGCGAATTTAGTCCCCATTGCTGTGCCTTTTCTTTGTTGGTATATTGTATTTTGAAAAGAAAAATAATTATGTTTAAGAATAAATTCTATAGATTTCAATACAAAAGATGTTTGTGTAATTGGCATTAGGGGATCTGAATCTAAAGCTTTTTTTATTTTGGTAATGCCGAGATCATGTGGAATGTTACTGTATAATGAGCATACATCAAGTGTAGCCCATTGGAAGTGTTTCTCCCATTTTAACGTTTCTAAAATCCCAAGAAGATGTGAAGTATCTCTCAAATAGGATGTTAGATTTAGAACGTATTTTTGTAAAATACCATCCACATACTCTGAGAGATTGGCAGTCAATGATCCTATGCCCGAAATAATAGGTCTACCGGGGGGTTCTGTTAAAGATTTGTGGAGTTTTGGCAAGAAATAGAATCTTACCGTAGAAGGGTAATTAGTCTTTAAAAAGTTTATTTCTTTTTTCTTTAGAATACCTTCACGGAATCCATCCTCTACTAATGTTCCCAATATCTTTTTATATTCTGAGGTGGGGTCATGTGGTAACACCTCATAATACTCTTTATCTGAGAGGATGCGCAAGGCTTCCTCCTTATAGTAGCTGGAATTCATGATGACGATGCCCCCTCCTTTGTTCGCGTTTTTTAACACAATCTCCCTATTGTTGGTAAGGGTTTTCAAGGCTCTCTTTTCACTTTCATTTTGGTTATTGGCCCCAATATTTAACAGGGATCTAGAAAAACTTTCCCTAAAGTCAGACATTACAAAATTATAAAAAGTTTCAATGTGCGGACCTCTACTGTACAGCAGGTAGAAGTTTGATTTCATTCTAATGTTGGGCACAATTGGAACGATTGGTACTTGATCTAGATTCATATTTGTTTCTTCAGATACTAGGGTTTGACGTCCGGGTTGAATATCTACCTGTTGGAAATTTTTCATAGTAAAATGTCTGTGTAGGGTTAATTTACGAACAAATTGGTTTAAGTCGACGAATAGTTCGAATAAATCTGGTGGGCTAGTCGGACAAAAAGATAAACCTTTCGCTAAAAGTTTTATTTCATTTTGTTTTAAAATATACTTGGATAGATTGAAAATGCCAATCTTTTCCTGATCTTTTGTGCCAATTAGTGTTTTGGTTTTAGTTTTTTGTTTAATGGCTCGCTTTCTTCTCCCACCTCTGCATCCTCTGGATCTTCGTTTATTCTTTTCTTTTTCAAGGATGACACTGGGGTATAGAAGTGGGTTATTTTCAGAGATCGAGGTACTATTGGGGTATTTAACTGGGGGGGGGGGCTCGTTCTGGTGGCTGACTGGACTTTGGGCTAAAAAGCTTGTAAGTATCTGTCTTGCTGGTGGTAATGGCGGACCCTTGTTGGGAGTGGACAGAACCTGATCTAAAATAGAATTTCCTGACAGGTTTGTTGGGAGTGCCCGAAAATTATTTTCAGGGCTTAAGGGGGACACTGAATGTGAGTCTTGAATCTCTAGACATAGTATTGGTTTTTCCTAATTCGAGAATTTGATTGGTCATATTAGTTGTACTAACCGGAACTACCCTTGGTATTTCAGATGAGGTGGATGGAATTGAATCTGATACTATAGATGTAATCGGGTTAGTCTGGGAGATTCCCGGAGGACATCTTTTCCTTATTTCTTTTTTTGTTTGTTCCAACTGGGTAACTGTAGTTTTATTTGTGGATGTACCATATTTTTTGTTGTTATTAATTTACCCAAATTATTGCTGTTATATATAGTTCTGGTAACATTAGTTTGTGTTTTACTATTAATGATCTGTGGTTCGTGAGTTCCCAAAAGGGGCCTTCTTCTTTTCATTGAATGAATGGATTCTTTGTCACTATTGTAATTGAATCTTTTACGTTCCCACACCCTTATTTTCCCAGTTTGATAGTCGGTGGTGTCTCTCTTTAATTTTTCACATTTTTTACGCACCTCATTGTATTCCGAAATCCTAAGGTGTGTTCTTCTACTCCTCAGGAACTCGGAATTACACTGTTTGTATAGAGGGTGATTTTTTAACTTTTTGACTAAGGCTGTGCACATAGCTTTGCGTTTAGTGATGAGTGCTTTCATAAAATTGAAAGAACACTCGTCACTGTATTCCAACCACCTTTTACGAAAGATGTCATCCGAGAAGGTGGGTTTCAATGAGAGTCTAAGACCCCTAGGGATTACATTCAGTGCAAGGTAGACCGATATAAAATACCCATCTATCTCATTATGAATGAAGTCTTTAATGTTTGAAAAAAGTCCACTCCATTACCTATTGTGTTATCTTCATTCCTTTGTGTTTTGATATCCATCCAGGTCCCGTTAGGTGATGTCTTTAGTTTTTCTGCATACTCTGTAGGTATAGTTCTTGTTATTTCACCCTTTACTCTTTTAAACAAATGATTCAAATCCATTGTTATGAATATAGGCAGAAGAAGAAAAAAGAGGAGATTAGGGAACCTTTGGACAGAAGAAATCTTTTGAACAGAAGGTATCCCACTCACAAGGCGCCAACGGTGATGGGACTATTGTTCAATTGTTGGAAAAAAGGAGAGTACAAACAACCACAATAGGGGAGGCTGCTAAAAAGTAGCTTTAGCACCAGGCTAAACGCTTAAATCATCACAGGGAAAAATACGTGTAAGATTTTTGGTCTATAATGGTCTTGGGAGATTGTGTTGAAATACGCGGACAAAAGAGGGGGCATCGTCATCATGAATTCCAGCTACTGTAAAGAGGAAGCCTTGCGCATCCTCTCAGATAAAGAGTATTATGAGGTTTTACCACATGACCCCACCTCAGAATATAAAAAGATATTGGGAACATTAGTAGAGGATGGAATCCGTGAAGGTATTCTAAAGAAAAAAGAAACTTTTTAAAGACCAATTACCCTTCTACGGCAAGATTCTATTTCTTGCCAAAACTCCACAAATCTTTAACAGAACCCCCCGGTAGACCTATTATTTCGGGCATAGGATTATTGACTGCCAATCTCTCAGAGTATGTGGATGGTATTTTACAAAAATACGTTCTAAATCTAACATCCTATTTGAGAGATACTTCACATCTTCTTGAGATTTTAGAAACGTTAAAATGGGAGAAACACTTCCGATAGGCTAAACTTGATGTATGCTCATTATACAGTAACATTCCACATGATCTCGGCATTACCAAAATAAAAAAAGCTTTAGATTCAGATCCCCTAATGCAAATTACACACACATCTTTCGCATTGAAATCAATATAATTTATTCTTAAACATAATTATTTTTCTTTCCAAAATACAATATACCAACAAAGAAAAGGAACATCAATGGGGACTAAATTCGGGCCAGCATACGCAAATCTTTTTATGTGGGGGGTTTGAGAGAGAATGGGCTCCTGACACATCCCAATATTCGGTTTTATAGGCGTTATATTGATGATATCATCCTAATATGGGATGGTGGGGAGAACGAATTGATTACTTATATTGACGAAATAAATACAAACAGGTGGAACTTAAAATTTACCATAGACCATCATAATACAGAAGCCATATTTTTAGCTCTACATATAAAAACTATTGATAATAAAATAACCACAAAAACCCATTTTAAAAAAATAGACACCAATAGTTATTTAAAATGATCCATAGAAATTGTAGTGATAATGATATTATGAAATAACAGTTAGGTATCTTGAAAGAGAGATTTAAGGAAAAGGGTTACCGTAATAAATTAATGTCGGAATCCGAAAATAGGATCCTAAGAGAGAGTCAAAAAGAGAGCCTCAAAAGTGCCCCAAAAAAGGAAACCCTACAAAAATATACTAACATAAATTTAATTACTGGTTACAATAGTAGACATACAGATATTAGAAAAATAATAAATAAACATTGGAAAATCCTATTAAAGGATCCAATTATGGAAAAAAAAACATCCCGCCAGTCCCAATTTTAACTTTTCGCAGAGCCAAAACGCTAAAAAACATGTTAGCACCTTCATGTCCATAACTACCTCAAAAAGTTGAATCATTTGTTCGGAAAGATCCGAAGAGCGAGTTAGGCTCATCGAAATGTGGTTAAAAAAAATGCAAATGTTGCAAGATGATACATTGTGGTAAGATATTCATCTTACCACCAACAAAAGAATCTACCCTCCTAGAACATGCAATGAATTGCAACACTACATATGTAATATACTTGCTGGAATGCCCTTGCAAGTTATTATATATAAGACGCACCATACAAACTTTGAGGGAGCGTATGAATAAGCACTGTTCCAATATTAGACGGAAGATTGTTACACACAGTGTATCCAAACATTTCTCGATATATCACGATGGGGACCCAAAAGGCCTAAAAGTCACCCCGCTAGAATGGATCCCAGGATCTTAGTGTGTGTGCATATGTATACACACCTCATTCAGGGTTGTATGCACTGCCATTAAGTGCAGGACTCTCCCTGACATACATTGTATGAAAATACAAAACAATAATTGTTATAAAAGCACTAATATTAAATCCTGACAGTGCTAGATACTAATATTTTTTAATTTGATTTATATTGAGGGGGTGATATATATGGGCCTCTCTTCTGGTCATTTTCCATAAGAGTGCGTTTCACTCATGGAGCGCACTGAGGCGGAAATGACGCTCCTTTACAGACGGCATGCGTTTCATATCTAGCCGTCGTGCGTTCCACAGGATCAGAAGTCGCAGCCAACACAAAACTTCCGGCTTCTGTCGCTGTGCGTTCCACGAGCAGCCAATACGAGACTTCCCTTTGCGTTCCAACAGACCGGAAGTCGCAGCAAATCCGCAACTTCCTGTTTTTTTAAACAGCCGAGGCGCGGGAGTGAGATGCGGTGGAGATGTGGGAGCATAAAAGCGGGTAAGATACATGTATGCATTGTTTAATATTTTGCTCCTGAAGAAGGTTTTTTTTATGTACACCCCGAAACGCGTTGAGCCCAATTGAATAAAAAGAATGAAGATTAGCCTGGTCTGGATGTGTGCTGACTTCGACCTCTGATATACTACAAGCGAACCTGGCTGGGGAATACTGTCTCAGGCATTGTATCATCATACCTGCCCCCAGTGAAGTGAGTAAGAATTATTTCCACATTGCATGTCCATTCAAGATCTGGTGTGATTTCTTTAAGTGACCTTGGCCAGGGGGTACTGTCTCAGGCAAATGTATGTTTGACAGCCCCTCAGTGAAGTGAGTAGGAATTCTCACAGTGTTGATGTTTTTTTATAATGCAAATTTGCGACATTTTATTGATTTTTACTATTAATGTTTGTGGGGATTAGGCGCTTTTTTCTGTAATTACAAATTAATTTAGAAGGTCAAGACCATTATAGACCAAAAATCTTACACGTATTTTTCCCTGTGATGATTTAAGCGTTTAGCCTGGTGCTAAAGCTACTTTGTAGCAGCCTCCCCTATTGTGGTTGTTTGTACTCTCCTTTTTTTCCAACAATTGAACAATAGTCCCATCACCGTTGGCGCCTTGTGAGTGAGATACCTTCTGTTCAAAAGATTTCTTCTGTCCAAAGGTTCCCTAATCTCCTCTTTTTTCCTTTTTTCTTCTTCTACCTGGCAATGTAACAGACGATTTTTTGAAATTTATGTTACTGTCACCTATGCAGAGGTGCACCCGTGACATCCACCATCCATTTTGATATCTTCCCTATCAACTTTCAATGATCTTTTATGCTCCTAATATGGTGACCACCGGTAACTGGGAATCATTGTTCGATTTCGGAGAGGGAGCCTGATAAATGGCTACAGCTACTACTTAAAAGCAAGTCAGCATGGGTTGCAATTGAGCTGACCCTGTTAAAGATTTTAGGTGAGAGGGCCTGCAGCATAGCTGACCCCTAAAACATTGTATGTGAGTGCCTGCATGTGGGCTGACCCTATAAAAGATTTGAGTTGCAGGCCTGTAGGTGAGCTGACCCTGTAAAAGATTTAAGTTGCGTGCCTGCAGGTGAGCTGACCCTCTAAAAAATTATATGTGAGGGCCTGCTGGTTAGCGGACCCTGGTGAAAATTATATGTGAGGGCCTGCTGGTGAGCAGACCCTCAAAATAATTATATTCGAAGGCCATATATGCGAGGGCATTATATGTGACGAATAAGCAATGCATGTTTATATGATGGAAAAGGAGGAGGAGGATGAGAAAATAAAGATTCAACCATATACCCTTGTTTGTGGTGGAAGGGGTGCATGGGAATGCAGTCTATTAACTACATTAAAAACAACACATGTAAAGTGCCTTTATGTTCAGCAGCAATCCTCTGGTGGAGTTGAGAAATCACGGTCAATCCAGGCCTTGTTAATTTTTATACGAGTCAACCTGTCAGCATTTTCAGTTGACAGGCGGATACACTTATCTGTTATAATGCCACCAGCAGCACTAAATACACGCTCAGACAAAACGCTGGTGGCAGGGCAGGCCAGCACCCCCAAAGCGTAGAGCGCCAGTTCGTGCCACATGTCCAGCTTGGACACCCAGTAGTTGTAAGGCTTTGAGGGATCATTGAGGACATCTTCCAAAAAATTTCTCTCCTTGTGGCAGTAGGCCACACATCAGGGTGAGGGTGCTGGCGGGGTGTCATGAAAATGTACACGGTTTTGGAGAGTGTTGCCCTGCCTCTTTTGGAACTGCTGTGTGTTTCCCTTGTCTCCCCTCCTCGGTTGGCCAAGGAAGTATGGACTCTGCCCCCAGCGTTGTCAGATGGAAAATTTTGGAGCAATTTTTCAACAAGGATCTTCTGATATTGCACCATTTTACTCGTCCTCTCCACCAGAGGAATGAGAAGTTCTCTTTGTAGCGGGGGTTGAGAAGGGTAAACAACCAGTAATCTGTGTTGTTTCAAATGCATATAGCGCATGAGTCGCGGCAAAGGTAGCCTAACATGAAGTCAGCCATGTCTGCCAGAGTACCAACAGGCAAGACTTCGCTGTTGTCATCAGGAGGATAACTCCAAAACTCCTCATCCTCTTCCTCCTCTTCTGCCCACCCACGATGAACAGATGGAATTAAACTTCCATGGGTACTACCCTCTGTAGCGGAGGCAACCGTCTCCTGCTCCTCCTCTTCTTCAGCCTCCAATTCATGCCGAGAAGATGAACAGTGGGTGGTCTGGCTATCTTCAACCTGGGTAATGTATTCCCCCATTTCCACCTCTTCCACATGCAAAGCGTTGTCCTTAATTGTGAGCAGCGAGCATTTGAGAAGACATAGAAGTGGGATGCTGACGCTGATAATAGCATTATCGCAGCTCACCGTCTGTGTTGATTCCTTAAAGTTGCGTAAAACTTTACAGAGGTCGGACATCCATGCCCACTCCTCACTTGTGAATAGCGGAAGCTGACTAGAAAGGCGACGACCATGTTGAACGTGTGGAACGTGGAGTTCCAGCGCGTGCTCACATAGCACAACAGCCGAGCAGGCAATTTATGCTGCAGCGTTGACAGACCAGCTGAAGCGGTCGTGACTTGCGGAAATGTGCACACACGCGGCGCACCTACACCAGTAGCTCAGGCAAATTGGGGTATGTTTTTACAAACCGCTGAATTAGAAGGTTGAATACTTGGGCAAAGCATGGGATGTGTCTAAGGTTGCCCAGCTCCAAATCCACCACAAAGTTACGGCCATTATCAGACGCAACCATGCCTGGTTCTAGGTTGAGTGGCAAGAGCCACAACTCATTCTGGTCTCTTATCCCCTGCCATAGCTCTGTGGCAGTGTGCTGTTTGTCACCTAGGCAAATCAGCTTCAGCACGGCATGTTGCTGCTTCCCCACTGCAGTGCTACACTGCTTCCAGTTACCGATTGATTGCTGACTGGTGCTGTAAGAAGATAATTCTGAGGTGGAATTGGAGGAGGAGGTGGGGGAGGAGAAGTGGGGGTTGGAGCCACTATCGTAGGTGGTGGCGGAAACCTTGATGAAATTGGGGCCCGCAATCCTTGGCGTCAGTAGCACCTGTGCCATCCCAGGGTTCAAGTCACTCCCGGCCTCCACAACATTCACACAGTGTGCCGTCAGGTAAATGTAGCATCCCTGTCCGAAAGCACTTGTCCACGTGTCCGTGGTTAAGTGGACCTTCGCAGTAACTGCGTTGGTCAGGGCACATGATGTTAAGGGACACATGTTGGTGTAAAGCTGGCATGGCACACCTTGAAAAATAGTAGCGGCTGGGGACTGCGTAACGAGACACGGCCGCTGACATCAGGGCCACAAAAGTAATTTTAAGGATTAGTATAGGTGTGCTATCTATATGTGTGATACACAGAGGGGTGCGAAATACTCATAATATACTTTTATAATGAGTCAAAAACACATAGATCTATATGGTGAAGTGATCACCTGGAAGTTAGGGGCCTAGGGGCTAGGGGCTTACTAGGGCCATTTTTCTATAGGGTAAGGTTCCGGGTGGAGTCACTCTTATCAGGGCGGGTGCTCTGTGGTTAGGCTATCAGGGCCAGAATAGCACCCCCCTGTAGGGCAATATCAGGGACAGTTCTTTGCCCACCCTGTCTTTCAATACCACATCATCTAGCCCAAGGATAGATGTTTTTTGCTTTCCCTCCTGGATTCATCGATCTGCAAAAAAATAGAAAATGTCCTATTCTTGTTCGCAATTGCAGACAAGATTAGGCATTTTCTATTATAGTGCCGGCAATGTGCGGTCCACAAATTGCAGAATGCACATTGCCAGTGTCTTTGTTTTGCAGATCCGCAAAACACTTACGGACGTGTGAATGGCCCCTTGTAGTAAAATTATTAAAGGTTACGTTTTATCTTTATGTATATTATAATGAACCTACACACCTCCCCCTCGGGAGAAGGGGCAGATGATACTGCTCACCTGGCGTGAAAAACTAGACAATCACCAACAGTTAACGCTTAATATGAAAAAATCTAAAAATGAAATACCCTAAAAAAGAAAGACCATAAATATATGGCACATATGCTGACAAAAAATGGCAAGAGGGATAGATGACATCAATATTGTAGGATCAAATCCTGTCTCCTATTTAACCCTTTCGGGACACAGGTGCTAAGCTCCTACATCCAAAAACTTCTCTGTTTAAAAGTTTTTTCTTATGGTCTCCTCCTCTTATTGGTGCAGTTACCCTTTCAGTTCCCTGTACATAAAGACCTGATGTATTGCCTTGATGCGTTACAGCAAAGTGTGTACTCACTGCTGAAACATTTCTTGTTTTGTAGTGTGGTGTATCAGAGATGTGTTTACGCAGTCTTGTTTTTAGTGCATTAGATGTGCATCCCCCGCATTTATAACTTCCAATAGTTTTAAGCCAGCTGGGTTTTGTAGTGGGACGATCATAAAAAAGACTTGGGCTCAAAATTTGACCTAGATTGGGTGCCCTGCGGGCAACACACCTGATGCCATCAGATACTACTCCATTCCAATCTTTGTCGAAGTTGAGCAATGGTAAATGTCTTTTTATAATCTAACAAATATCTGTATATTCTTTACTAAACTGCATGACAAAAGTAACTTGGTTATGTTTGGAGTGTGTATTCTTCCACTGTTTTGATCGTTCCCCAGGGAAAATCAGAGAGCGTCTATCCAAGCGAAGTGTCTGATTGAGTGTCCTCTGTACAGACTGTGCGGTATATTTCCTGCGACAAAGTCGCTCTTTTATATGTTTTGCCTCAGATACAAAGATATCAATGTTTGAGCAATTCCGCCTTGCTCTAATTAATTCACCTTTGGGTATATTCTCTCTGATATGTGGGGGATGACATGATGTCGCAAGGACAATAGTGTGTTCCCTGCTGTCTCCTTTCTAAAAGTCTCAGTACTAACCTTCACATTAGTTTCATTGCCTGTCAGTATGAGATCAAGGAAGGAGATAGTACTTGCGTCAGAATGCAAACTAAATGAAAGCGAACTGCAGCAACTATTAAGGTAGTCCTTAAAGCTAGATATATAGTGAGCATCGTCTGACCAAACAAATAACAAGTCATCAATATATCTCCTGAACCATTTAATGGCATGGAAAAAGGGATTGAGATCAGTATACAAGAATTGTTTTTCCAACCATGCCATATAAATGTTTGCAATAGATGGAGAAAATTTCACCCCCATCGACACTCCGGAGATCTGCAAATAAAGTTGATTGGTGAACATTAAATAATTATGTTTCATAAGAAACTTCACTGCTATGCAGATAAACTCCTGGAGTGTTGATGTATAGTGGCTATATACTTGAAGAAACCACTGCAGTGCCACAATTGCCTTATCGTGTGGCATATGTGTATATAAAGAGACTACATCTGCAGTGAACCAAGTATATCCCTTTTTTTTACTGGAAATCCATAAATGACTGTAAGACTCTATTAGTATCCTTGATATAACCCGGGATGGATGAAATCAATGGTTGCATAAGGGAGTCCACCCACTCACCAAAGCACTCTGAATACGCACCTATGCCTGCAACAATAGGTCTCATGGGTGGGGAGAATCCCTTCTTATGCACTTTAGGTAGGGCATGAAAGATGGCAGTAATAGGATATTTAACAAGCATATAATCAATCTCTTTCTGAGACAAAATACCAAGAGAAAACTCTTTTTGTAGTATTTGTAATAGAAGTTTCTGATATGTGGGGAGGGGGTCGCAAGCCAGTGGATGATAGGTGGTGGTATCCTCCAACATCGAGAATACTTCCATTTTATACACCTGGTGATCTAATATCACAACAGTGTAGTGCACAGATTTAATTTGCATTCATATTGTTCATGCACATTTTAAATTCCCTCTTGATTCACCTGTCTAGCTGTGACGTGTTGAGGGGAGACAGGTATTTACGGCGCTCCTCCACCATGTCACAGTGGGCTTGACAAAGTGCTATCTAGTGCAAAATGGCTGTTGCCTTACATTTCTGCATCGGTGACCTGCATCTGATGTGCTTTAACCGATAATGAAGCTGTGAGTTGTGAACATTTGGTGAATGCCGCTTTTCTACTTATTCATAAAATGGATATATTTCTCACTTGAGTATCTATACTCTCACTTTAAGTTATTTAAGCACTTTATGATCACTCAGAGGTATATCTGAGGTCTAACTAATAGTTCTGCTTGCTGAATTTGGTCTGCAGTTTGCAGTATGCAATTGCTTATGATCTGGTATGAGCAACGGATTAACACTATGCTTTCTGTTTCTGATGTATCACTGAGCTTACCTTGCATTACATAATGAATCTTAAAAGGCATATATTATATTTTTCTTCTTCTGTGAACACAAAATATAACAGTTATATGTCATCCGAAACATTATGTTACAGTAAATAACTCTTCTTTTGTCTTTAACACATAAACATAGGAACTATATTAAGGTTATTAGCAGGGGCAGCTGTATACACATATAAACTATACTAGCAACCTAGGACAAGTCTTAGCTGGCCAGCTACAGTCCAACCAAAATTACCTATAATTCTATGTTCTTAGTGGTAGGACTTAAATATGAATTTGAGGAATTTTCTATCAGGTTCTCAACTTCCAAGTGTCTTTTATCACTCTCAAGTAGAACAACTAACTTCTGTATAGGACGTTCAAACTTGAGTAGAGTAGTGACACGTATTCCTTTTTTGTCAAGTTTTGAGTTTCCTATTTGTAACAACACTCTTCTTACTAGTTTGTCTTCATCCTTTTGAACTTCTAGAACTCTGGCCAATTTCCATTGACTTCTAGGTAAATCTTCTTCTTTTACTAACATTATGTCACCAACTTAGACATTTCTTCTGGGTGTTTGCCATTTACTTCTTAGCATAAGATTGACTAAGTACGCTTTTCTCCATCTATTCCAAAACTGTTCTGATAGATATTGAACTCTTCACCATCTCCTTTTAGCATATAAATCATCTTTGGTGAACTTGCCAGGCGGTGGCTGTATGTAATCAGAATTAAGCTAAAGTAGATGTTGGATCGATGATGTTATCAACTGTAAGTGGATGACTGTTAACAAGTGACATTACTTCATAGAATAGGGTCCTAAGTGATCATCTATTCTTCCTGCGTTCTTTTTCAACACTGAACTTAACACATTTCTCACAGTTCTGATTTGTATTTCCCAATCTCCTCCTGCATGGCTTGCATGTGGAGCATTCATGTGAAAATCACACTGTTTCTCTAACAAATACTTTTTCTTTGTCAATCTCTTTTAGCGCTTCCTTCAATTCATTCTTTGCTCCAACAAAATTAGATCCTTGGTCAGATCTAAGCTCACTGGCACGTGATGAACGTATTAGTTCATCTGTTTGGGATATATTTGTTTGAGGCAAGACTAATTCTACATCAGACTCTTCTACCTCAGACAGGTTCCCTGTCTCGTCCCTTTCTACTCTATCTTTGTATCCTTTACCAGGGGCATGGTAATTCTACTTTAAATGCAATGCTGACAATCAATATGAATATTAAGAGTTCTTTCAGTTTTTTAATGCAATACTGACAAATGCAGAAATAAATGACTGTCACTTTAAATACAACGGCGATTAATGCAGGCAATAAATGACTTTCACTTTAAATGTCCGTGTACTACAAAATGTCCTTTGTTTTTATTTAAAGTTTCATATTTCTGAACACAAAAAATGTCTCTTTATGCCAAAGCCTATATGCAATGATAAGTAATAAAAGGAAAGCTCTGACTATATTCTGAAGAGCAGAAACAAATGTCAATTTTAAGGGAGACGTGTCTTTTCTTGATATGATGCAATTCTCTGCGCAGACTTGCAATGCTCTGTGCAGACTTGCAATGCTCTGGCTTGGATACGCTGCTGCAGGCTTTGGGCTGAGTGGCAGGAAACTAGCTGGCTGCAGTATGTGATCTCTTTGTAGATAGCAGGCACTCTAGCTCTGGACTTTGGCCTCCCACTATACGTCTCTTTCTCTCTCTAGGGATCGCAGGAGGGTTGGCACTCTTTCTCTGACTATTTTGCCTTTGCCGTTCTGCCACTTTAAGAGTCGACTGCAGTTTGACTAATGTACACGTTCTATAGCCTTTATGGTAGCTCCGCTGAGATGTCTTTGCTTGCTCACTCAAGGAATAGTTGCTGCATGGCGGTATATGCTGGCTCTCCGCTGCTCTAATGTGCTCTTTACTGTGCAAGTTGAGGAGTGCTATAGCTTCGCTCTCTTAGGGCAATAGTTCCACTGTGGCAGGCGCAGCACTACGAAGTGCCTTTTGCGCTGTGGCACTAGAATAATTTTGGTATCTCTGACTTTTAGTCTAACCAGACTGTCTATTACTCTGTAATTCCTCTAGCACCGTTCTATGGAAACAGTAGGTTTAAAGAGCACACCAAATGCCTGAAATAACTTATTTATTAACTTCAAATTTTCTTCATATAACACTGCCGCCTCCGCAGCAGATAGTCCATATACATAACACGTGTTGAAAAGATCTCACAAAATGGCGGAATGATTATGATGGTGGTTCAATCTTGTCATTCAACATAAAATGGATATATTTATCTCTTGACTATCTATACTCTCACTTTAAGTTATTTAAGCACTTTATGATCTCTCTAAGAGGTATATCTGAGGTCTAACTAATAGTTCTGCTCGTATGAGCAGTTTGCAGTTTGTTAGCAATTTGTATGGAATCTGGTTTGTATGCTTGCAATTTGTATTTGCAATTTATATTTGCTGGAACTGTAAGTAAACACATATATAACTGGTTCAGTATACAGTTCTAATCACAATACTAACAATACAAACATTATATAACTGTTCTAACTACCTATTTTGGCCTCTTGTTCCCATAAAACACAGCTCTCAGTGGAGTGAATGTCTCTTCAGCTCCTATCTCTGGTGAGTAATGATTCCAGCAGCTCCTGCTAGGGGAATTTCCAGACAGGCTGTGCGTGAGGCTGGCTGTGATTGGTGAAAACTCTTGCTGTGTTAGAAGCTGGCTGTGATTGGTCTAGACTTCTGCCCAGCAACAATAGATTAAAACTATGCTTTCTGTTGTTTCTGCTGTGTCACTGAGCTTACCTTACATTACAAAATCATTCTTAAAGGCATATATTATGTTTTTCTGCTTCTGTGAACACAAAATATAACAGTTATATGACATCCAAAACATGATGTCACAGTAAATAACTCTGATTTTGTCTTTAACACATAAACATAGGAACTGTATTAGGGTTATTAGCAGGTTTAGCTGTATACACATATAAGCTATACTAGCAACCCAGGTCTTAGCTGGCCAGCTACATTATATGCATTTTAGATGGATTACTGGTTGTTCACCCTTCTCAACCACCGCTACAAAGAGAACGTCTCATCTCTTATTCCTCTGGTGGAGAGGATGAGCAAAACAGTGCAATACCAGAAGATCCTTGTTGAAAAATTGCTCCAAAAATTTCCATCTGACAACGCTGGCTGTAGAGTCCGTATTTCCTTGGCCGACCGAGGAGTGGAGACAAGGGGAACACACAGCAGTTCTAAACGAGGCAGGGCAACACTCTCCAAAGCCTGGGACAGTTTCATGACACCCCACCAGCACCCTCACCCTGATACGTGGCCTAGTATCACAAGGAGGGAAATTTTTTGGAAGATGGGAAAGAAGTACATAGAAGTCCTCAATGATCCCTCAGTGCCTTACAACTACTGGGTGTCCAAGCTGGACACAAGGCACGAACTTGCACTCTATGCCTTGAAGGTGCTGGCCTGCCCTGACACCAGCGTTTTGTCTGAGCGGGTATTTAGTGCTGCTGGTGGCATTATAACAGATAAGCGTATCCACCTGTAAACTGAAAATGCTGACAGGTTGACTCTTATAAAAGTTAACAAGGTCTAGATTGACCATGACTTCTCGACTCCACCAGCGGAAAACTGATGAACATAAAGGCACTTTAAATGTGTTGTTTATAAAGTACTGAATACACTGTATTCCCATGCACCCCTTCCGCCATAAACAAGAGTATATGGTTGAATCTTCCTTTTCTCATCCTCCTTCTCCTCTTCCATCATATCAACATGCTTATTTGTTGCATATACTGTTTTACAGGGTCAGCTCATCAGCAGGCCCTCGCATAGAATTTTTTACAGGGTCAGCTCACCTGCAGGCCCGCACCTACAATCTTTTACAGGGTCAACTCACTTACAGGCCCTTACCTAATTGTACCTAATAGGTAATTTGCGCGCATGCTGCCTTGCTTTTATGTGGTAGCCGTAGCTATTTCTTAGGCTCACTCTCAGGAATCGAAACATGGTTCCCCGTTACCCATAGTCACCATGATTTGCACTGAAAATAACATCGAAAGTTGATAGGGTAGACATCGTCGCCATCATGGGGATGTGCGATCAGCTCCAGGTTATCTAGAGTCAATAAAGCGGCAGCAGGCCCTCGCCCATAATGTTTTAGATGGTCAGATCAGCAGGCCCTTGCTCCAAATGTTTTTTAGGCTCACCAGCAGGCCATCAATCATAATTTTTCAAGGCTTTGCATGATGCCCTTCTTTATGTGTAGCGAAGGTTGTTTTGGAGTGCCGGTTCCTTGTAATTTTTTGCAGCCCTTTCACTTAATGCATAGGCTTTAAGAGAGTCCCACTACATGAACAATTGTACCACAATGTGAATGAGGCCCTCCTCTATGTGATATACAGCTTGTATCTGAGTGCCTCTTCTATGTAATTTTTGGCAGCAATTGCTGTTTATATACAAGTAAATATACAGGAAAGAATGTTTCCTAAAAATTTTGCCTCTGAAATCAATTTTATCTTCGGTTTGGTGCATATTATTGTCAGTCTGTAAAAGTGCCGTACTACTCGGACAACATGGTTCCCAGCAGCAAACTGGGAGTCCAAGATACATCCAAACATCCTCCCCATGCTGTTCCCGAACCATTTCGGTGCTGTTTCCATCAATTTCTGACCTTTTCCGATTAACCATGCACCCTCCCCTCTTCAGAGGAGGGGGTGCCTGGTTTAATACTCGGGTTCTCCCATTGACTTCCATTATACTTGGGTGCTCAGTAGAGCACCCAAGCATCCCGATGTGTTTGGCCAGAGCACTAGTAAATATATTATGGTAAAAAACGTATAGATATATGTTTAAATTAAATGTATCCTCTTTTTCTGAAAAGTTTCTGACGGGATTTGAGCTCATAACCTTCTACATTACAGCCAAGAACCTTAACCACTACACTATAGAGCTGCATGGTCAGTTACTAAAAAAATTAAATATGAGACTTCTGCTGTATAGGAATACTTATTACTAGGACTTTGACCTTGACCAACGAAGAAAGTCAGACATCAGTCAAACTCAGATGTCAGTGTCAGCTATTAGGATAAGTATTTTGCCTCAAATTGACATTATTCTGATATTTGACTATGACTTATGTTGAGTGAATCGAAGTAAACCAAACTGAATCGATCCTAATTTCAGGAATATTTTGATTTGCCGCAAATCCAGATTTCCTCACACTTCGTGGTAACAAATAGCTTTTTCTCCCAAAATGACGGCTAAACATGTTACAAAGTGAAAGTAAGAAGCCTGGGAACACGATATAACCCATAATGCCGTGCAGCCAGCCACTCAGCAAATAGCCATCCTTTGTGATGTCACAGCCCTATATAAAGGTTCATCCCACCCGGTCACCACCATTTTACTGTGAAATAAGTATAGAGAGAGAGAAGTAGCAAGTAGCAGAAGCTGAATGTGCACCTGGCCAAGTTGCTGGTACTACAGTCCCTCCCTTTCCATATCATGGACTTTTCAGAGAACTGATGGATTGTGCCCACCCAAGGTGGAGAGTCCCAAGCCGTCATCATTACATCTCTAAAAAAGCTGTACCAGCCCTGCACACTTATGTTGAGCAGAAGGTGGTTCAGTTCCTGAGCCTGTCTGTGTCTGGTACAGTTTATGCCAGCACTGAAGTGTGGAGCTGTAACTATGGTCAAGGACAGTATGTTCTTTACAGCCCACTGGGTAAATATGGTTCATGAATAAATCTGCATCTGACAATAACTGACCAAATAAGTGAAATGTGAACTAAGCCTAATAGTGATGCACAGTCATTCTGTATCTAACAAAAGGGATTCAAAGTCATGTGTTTGCACTGCTACAACACGGAAAAAAATAAAAAAATAAATGTCTCCACTACTTTATTGGTGCTGCCTCCATGTCTTTATTTTGTTGCACTAAAGATTCATTGGGACACCTGCAGGGGCACACAGCATTTTATTTTTTTTAAGCTAGGGGTTAGCTAGGAATGTTGGTAGCCTGCACGATGATGCGCGCATCAATATATGTGACTTGCCTTTCATTCAGATGCACAGTAATTGTTTCGCTGCCAGAAAGGAATAGCTATTATGCATGTTGCTGCACTGCAGTGATGTACACCAGAATACATTCTTCCTAAAGTTTAATAGCAGGCCGGGATAGACCTGATTTAATTGACTTTGTGACAAATTAATTCGGATTGAAGGAAATTTTATGATGACTGAATCAAGTTTTGGGAAATTTCTCTCATCTCTAACTATGATATCTTACCATGTCCTAAAATAAACAGTGTAGATTCTTATTTTGGAACTAGCTAGTAAACAATCAGTTTAATTTTCGTTTTGGAGTTTGCCGCCGGCCAGGGTGGCTCCAACGAGCAGAAGCATATTGTGTATCGGTGTATGCACCAACGACGAGGAAGAGTGCAAGCACACAGCAGGGATGCAGCAGTCACATTGATCTGGCCATACAGTAAGCCAATCTTGTAACCGTGAGCAGTGTGCTATGCTGTTGTTCACTCTGTATATAGGGAGGGAGGAGTGTAGCCAACAGTGTCAGTAATTTTATTTGGGCTTCCTAAACAACTTCCTAAATGCAAGTTTGAATACATTGAGGATACAGTTAAACAAGGGAGTATTTCATGTGGGGTTTTCTAATATTTAAGCCTCTCAGTCATTTCAGAACTGAATTGAACCCTTAAAAATATTTTATAAATAAAAACAAAGAATATTGATCAAAATTTAGCACTAACAAAAACTACTCTTTGTGAACATAAACAATCTCAGAATCGCGTAGATAAGTAAAAGCATTCCAAAGTAATTACCACATAAAGTGACGTGCCAGATTTGAAGATGGTGCTCTGCCCTTTAAAGGGGTTTTCCAGGCTCCTGATATTGATGATCTATCATTAGGATAGGTCAATAATATCTGATCAGTGAGGTTCTGACACTACACACCCCCACCGTTCCCTGCATCCTCCGATGTTGGGACTAGCACTTTAATTCAACAGAAAGCACAGCTCCATTTAAAGACAATTGTGGGCAGCAAAATTCACCTTAGTAATCAGTGCCTTAGCAACTGCTAACAGGGCAAATAAAATTATGGGATACATAACAAGAGGCATATAGTAGATGCACAAGCATATAGTTTTGGTCAGACCACATTCTGCATAGTTTTTGTCCCCAGTTTATAAGAAGGATGTGTCTTAACAGAAGGTGCAGAGAAAGGTAATCAAGGTAATTAAACAAATAGGTGCATTGCTATACCAAAAGAGATTGTAAAACTTGGGGTTATTCAGGGAAGAGCCATAATCACATAAGAGATCCAACCAAGAAGCAAACACTCATTAGTTGGCTGATCGTTGGGCATCTTTACATGGGGCTGTGATTCGTACAAATGTACTGCTTTGCAGTGAACAGAGGGCTATTAGCAGTGTCCACCGGCACTCAGAACAGTAGATAGATCTGCACATTGCTATACACTTTGAACACCACATGGTGCCATACTATGTAAACAATTGTCAAAACATTGCAAACAGTGCAAATTGGTGCATCTTTGTACACTTTTTTTCTGACATGCTTGACAAGAGGTGGGGCTTTCTAGAAAGTGAGTGATGCTTCACTGGAAGGGGCAGGGCATAAGATGCATTATTTTGTGACAAAATCTTGTCTATTCTGGCATAAAATCTGTCTCAAAGTATGCCAACTGTGATAAATCTGGTGTGGGTTTTTTACATTTTAGGAGTAGTAGATCTGGGCCATGTCAAAGCTTAATTATAGCTGGATGGCCTTTCCTACTGAATGTCTTTCAGAATCATTCTTACCTTGGAAAGCTGGACTTTGTGGCTGAAGACTGACTTGGCAGGGCAGGTTTTCTCAAAGGATCTGGCTTTCCATGAGGTCTAAAGATTACATTTGTTACAGTTGTTTGCACATACAAATTGAATTCATTAAAGTGAGACTGACAAATCATGCCTACTTAATGACTCATAGCCCTGATTTATTATAACTTCACTCCAGAATTCTGGCATCAAAAAGTCGTAGAAATATTTGCTACTTTTTGCACTAAACTTAAGCGCTTGTGCAAAATTTAGCAACTTTTTGCATTTATACAGTTTTGTAACATGGGTGGAAAAGTGGGTCTGGTTAGTTATGTTAATGAGCTTCACTCCAGATTTATTATTGAAACTTAAAAAAAAAAAACATTGTCGCAAAAAAAAGTTGCAGTCTCACTCTGGGAGGATGGTGGAGTAGGAAGTAGTGGTAGGTCTCAGGATGTGTCATAAAGTACTCCAATGTAGACTCAAGCAAAACTGACTTCAAATTTTCCCCTCATAAATTCCCCCGTAAAGCCTAATTTACACGTCCGTGTCCGTGCTCAAATCAGTGGGAAGGTGGTCAGTGATGCATTCGTGAAGTTGTCTGTGAAGGATCAACAAGGATCCGTGTTTCACTGACACTGAACAGCTGAAAAATAATTTTCAAAGCATCTCTTCCTAATGATCCGTGATTGCATCCGTGGTTTTCACGGAACCATAGACTATAATGGAAGCGATGGATCTGTGAACATGGACAAAATAGATCATGCATCCGTGCTGAAAACACGGACCCAGAACCGTGCTAACACTGATGTCTGAATACACACATTAAAATGAATAGTGACGTGTGCTGTCTGTGGAGAACTGACGTGTGAATGAGTCTTAGGCCTCTTTTACACTACCGTATGGCTATTTCAGTGTTTTGCGGTCCGTTTTTCACGGATCCGTTATTCTTTTTTTTGTTTCCGTTGTGTTTCCGTTTCCGTTCCGTTGTTCCGTTCTCTTATTCCGTATGGCATATACAGTATACAGTAATTACATAGAAAACATTGGGCTGGGCAAAACATTTTCAATAGATGGTTCAGAAAAAGCAGAACGGATACGGAAGACATATGGATGCATTTCCGTATGTGTTCCATTTTTTTGCGGACCCATTGACTTGAATGGAGCCACGGAACGTGATTTGCGGGCAATAATAGGACATGTTCTATCTTTCAACGGAACGGAAAAATGGAAATGCCGAAACGGAATGCATATGGAGTACATTCCGTTTTTTTTTTTGCGGAACCATTGAAATGAATGGTTCCGTATACGGAACGCAAAAAACGGCCCGCAAAACGGAAACAAAAAATGGTAGTGTGAAAGAGGCCTAAAGGGTGCTGACACACAGTGCAGTTCTGACATGCATCCAGGATGCAGCTTCATTAAACCTGGTGTTCTGCATTGTGGGAATTTCAGCTTGAATCCTGAATGCATGTGAGAACTGCACTGTGTGCCATCACCCTAATTCTTGGTAGAGTGCTTAGAAAGATGTGGGCATGTATCTTCTTTGCTCATCACAGAGCTTTGATTGCAGAAAAAATATGTTTACTTCCTACCCTTGCAAGTACTCCCATCCATCATTGAGAAACCTTGCTCAACATCTCCTCTTTGGCCATGCAGTGAATGGGCCCAGAACAAACAGCACATGTGCAAGATTACTACAGTAAGTGCCCCCTGACAAATATTTTGTGAAACCTATAGTAGGTCGGGTAGACCTATGGAGTGATGTGATTTTATCAATGTGCCTGAGCTTGTGAATATAATAAATCTGCCAAAAAAGCGTTGTGCAAGTGGTACTTCACCAGGTGCGTGCCTTTTCCCTGTTGTCCTTTCAGGATGGAATGACAGAGCAGACTGAGGAGTGAGGCTGTTCCTAGCAATGAGAGGCGAATGGCTGTATCTAAGTGAGACGGTGCATTTTATGAAGTAAAGAACCGCTGGAATGGTCTGTATTTATTTATTCTGTGATATCGCCAAAGGCTTGTTCCATGAATCAAGGCTTGGGGAGCATTGGGCTGGGCTTACCAGTGGGTTTAGCACTGGGCTGGGGACAGCACTCAGCTCACGTGCAATGTAATTTGCATTTGTCAAAGAAAATACATGCCCATATGTTTTTACATGCCTTACCAAGAACTGTGAATCATTTGGTAGACATATGGTAATTAATGTGTTAGATCCTATATATATATATATACAGACAGACAAGCAAAGCAAACTAGGATGTGTATGGTTTATGCACACTATACTGACATGCCAGATGGACAATGATAGGAAAATATTGGACATCACACATACTGAGTCCTTATTATGTTTCTCACTTTATATCATTGAAAGCAGCAATGTGTTATACAGTGTATGGTAAGACATACATCTAAATGCATGCAACTCTCCTTTCTGTGTGTGCTAGAGTGTTAGAGTGCAACGGAAAAGAAGCTGTACTCTTGGTGATGTATACTACAAATTGGATTAAAAATTGAACTACTTTCCATATTGATAGACATATTTTATTAACCCCTGTAATGTCTGAATGGCAATGCACATGCTTATAGTAAAATCATTTACCTTATCGTTGCAGGAAGTGTGACAGCCTAGTACAAAGATATCACAGTTAATTAGTTGTTGAGCTTTAAATGGAATCTACAATGGTGAGGTCTTCATGTACATTCAAAAAAGCAGTCCTATGTCTAGTGAGGGGTTCTCTCCCCTGAAGCTCCTCATTCTGTTTATTATCCACAATAATTAACCCCTTCCTGACAGTGATTTTCCATCACAGTTTTATGTGTTTTGTTTTTACGTGTTCCCTATGCGTTAAAACTAACTTCTTGCCTTCATTTTCTGGCTAGTATGATTACAGCAATACCACATTTTTTTTATTGTTTTTCTTATGTTTTAATAAAATAAAAAAAACTTGGAAAAAAAATATATTTTTTGCATCGCCATATTCTGACTAGTGATGGACGGGCCCCATTCACTTTAATGGCAGGCGAACCCGAAAAACCTTCAGCTCATATTTGCAGCCACCAAAAGTATATTATAAGTATATTACACCCCTCAATAAGTCACACCTATCGATAGCACACCTTAAAATGACTTTTGTGGCCCTATTAGCTAGTGTTTGGTGTCCCTAACAGTCTGTCCCTGCTCCACACAGCAACCTCTTCCTACACTGGCAAAAGACTATAAACTATAAATAGTTAGTAATGTTCATCTTAGTAATTATTAAAAAAATAAAATAAAAATAGCTCCATGGCAGTATAGGTTCATAGATTAGTATGTTCCATTCATATTATTGTAGTACACATTGAAAAAAATATAAAAATGTATTAAAAATGTATAAAAAAAATATATATATATTTGTGACCGGGGCTATATGTGAATGAACCTACCCCCTCATTCACTCATAACAGAGGTAAACGGCCTGAGTTGTGCCATAACCGCTTCCAATGAGAGTACACCTGAAAGAGGGCATACCCTGTGGGAGAGTAAAGAGAAAGGGCGGCCCGGGCGGGGAACGCTGCTGCCGTCTGTCCCCTGAGTGAGAGGTGAGCAGCAGATATAGGCCAGGGCGGCCCTCCCACAAATTCAGGCCAATAAATCGGCCTTGATACTTGGGACTGGGGCTATATGTGAAAGAACCTACCCCCTCATTCACTCATAACAGATGTAAACGGCCTGAGTTGTGCCATAACCGCTTCCGACGAGAGTACACCTGAAAGAGGCCAAAAACCCAGCATGAAGTACAAAACATGTTTATTGACAGATTACAGCGCCAAATTCTGAAAGGCACATGAAATTTTGCCAACAGGGTTCGGAACATATTGATTAAAACAAGACGAGCGCCACCGGCCCAACTTACGAAAAATGTGTGTCGGGACTTTATTCCTGGAAGCGGCTGACGCTGCCCCTATTCTGAACGAATGTCCTGACACAGTGAGTGGGTCTAAACCTAAATTGACCGCCAGTATACGCACATGCGAGATGAACTGGGAGGTGGACAAAGCTGCTGCCCTGAAGGGTAACAGAGGGGTGTTGGTGCAGCGGTCGGCCAGTGCCTCTGACAATTCCAGCAAGACGTGGACTGGACACCATTTGTGGGACGTACGGAAGAATTAAATTTTGGTAGGGGGACCTGACTGGGAGGTCTTGGTCACGTGTACCGACAGGACAAAGCCCTCTGAGCTGGGGATCAATTACCGACGGGCTAGGAATGGGCTACTAGGTGACAAAGAGGTGAACTCTCCTGGCCTCATGAAGCCGTAAAATGCCAAATAGATGGCAGATTTAAGTACCAAGCTTTGTAGAACCCGAAAGGGGTTCTAACAAATCAGACATACCTCTGAACGACGGGCCGGAAATGGGCTGTCTACGGGAGCTTACACCTGGGGCACTGTTCTGTAAACCTTTCAACATGGCCTTGACCACATGACTGGAAAACAACGATATTCTCTCTGGATGGGAGAGGGCCAAATGATGTTGGACCCCTGACAGGTAAGTTCTGACTGTGCCATGTGAAAGGTGCATGTGCACATGACAGTACCCGATGAAAGACAGTATGTAGTCAATATGACCCAGACCGCCTCGGGCGTGTTCCTGCTGGAATTTACAGTACAACCGCCAGCCGGTGTTGTACGCTCTGGTGGTATTGGCCGAGAGAGACCTGGAAAACAGCCCATGGGCCGTGGCTAAGTATTTGTTTACTTGAGGATTAGTGAGGCAAGATGAGGAGACGGGGTTCTTGACGTATCGGCTTCGGGGCAAACCGGAGAAAACAAAGAGTAGTTACGCTTAGCTAGGGCGTCAACTGCTACCATCTGCGCATCATGTATAAGGGAGCCACAGAACAGGAAAATATGCACGAGCGACAACTGTACCAGACGCCTCATAAAGGACATGGCCAGTTGAGACCTGGATTTGCCACTGTCAAAGATAGTCATGGTGGAGGAGCTATCAGAGGAAAAAATCACGGTACGGCCTGTCCAACGGCTACCCCAAACACAAGCTGCAGCCACCATGGGATACAAGTCCCTTGCCTTCATTAGTTGGAAAACTCCTGTGGCCTCGAACATCTCCCCTGGCCATGTCCCATTCAGCCAATGGGGGCCAAAAATAGCAGCAAAACCAGTGCTTACCCTGCCGCTAGAAACTATAATAGGGGAGTTATGCGAGACTGCCTGAACAAACATAGACACGCCATTCCAATGACTCCAAGGGCTGCTACGGGATCCAAAGGTCAACTTAGTTGCAAAATAATAATAATTATTCCACCTGATCCCATGCCATCACCAAAGTTCTGGCCTGATTGGGATTAATTTAAAGGCGTCTGATATGTCCGCTTTCGACAGAATCGCCCCGGGACCTGCGGCAAGAATGAATGGAGGCGTATACCATGCTGACCTCCTCAGCTGGTATGAGTAAATTCAGACTGGGTGCATGTGTACCGTGAGGTGCCGATAGATCGAAAATCAGTCTTTCTTTGTTACAAAATTTTCCCGTGACCACCCCTATAGGGCTGACCCTCCACCTTTCGAACGGGGATGTTAAAAAGGGGCCGATAATGTAACCCTTGTCTAACTTCAAGTGTAGGAGTCTATCTATGGCCCCAGGGTTATATAAGGCGGACTGCAGGTTTCTACACTCATATGTGTCATCCGGTAAAGCCACAAGGCCTGTGTGGGAACCGCTAGTGAAACCTGACACAGGAAAGCCGCGAAAACAAGCATCCTCGTGCCCCTGCAAGTAAAAATCCAGGAGATCCACATTCACGACGCTCATGCAATGTTTATCAGTTTTTAATGAGCAGGCAACCTACGGGTGAGCCCGGAAGCAGTTGACGCAAATGTGCAACAGACGGCATTGACTATAATTGCAAGCTGAAAAATTATAGTTGTTGCAGATTTGTGACCTGCCCAGGTACTTGATAGGACGGCCGAGTTTGTCTACAGCAGAATTCTGCTGGGCAACAACCGACGGGCCTGGGATAGGAGCAGAAGGACTGGACCTCGGGGAATTCTCAGCATTATGACACCAATCGCTTGTGTAATAGATAGACTGGCATGATGAACATGCCAGAGCTTTTAGCCCTGTGAAATGTCTACAGAATATCTCTGTATCAATATTCGCCCAGTTGGTGGTAAACTGGAACTGGCTGAGCGCCGCTGCAGCCTTCGCGGAAAACGGGCAATGATAATCATAAAACCCAAAGCCCCCGTATTTGTAGCCTAGCTCCGTGACCCTAAACAGGTATAGGTCCAATTCTTCCCTCCTATCAGGCCGCACAGAACAGATGACATCTCGGTACAGACTAAAGGCAAGTACAAATTCTGGTACTGTCAACTTCCTACTAAGCCTAAGATCGTGACCCTTCAGGACGACAGAGACATCGCCGCACGCAATGACCCTTTTGTACCATAGGTCACGAGTGGCAATAAACAGGGCGGCTAGGTTCACGTCTCTGCCATTGAGGATGTCCTTTTTGATATTGCCCGGAATGAAATGGGCTGGAGTGACATTGGGCACTGTAACAAAGTTACCTGATGTACTAGCCACAGGTGCAGGTGCGACTGGTAACAGTGTAGCGGGTGAATATAAGCCAGCGACCCTGGACTCCACTGACTCCAACCTGGATTGTACACCAGACACAGAGGAGGTCAGACTATTGAGCATGATGTGGAGTTGAGTCAAGGAGGTCTGAACCATAGCCACGGAGACTTCTTGCTGACTAGGTTCTACAGGGGTGGACACCAGTAGCCGATATAACTCCGCCTTCCGGGCAGCAGCCGGGAAAGGAATTCCTCTCTTATTTAATTCGGACATGAGTTTGGGCACAGCCCAATTGCGTAGAGAAGGAATACACCCGGATTCAGATACCCTGGAGCCAAAGTCTTCACCAGAAGCATCCACGACATCCGATACGTGAGACATGACCAGACTGTTAAAACAAGCAAAATTGGCGGAACGTCACCATCACAGTTTAGTGACCGGCGGACCAACACCCGTGAACTGACACCACCACCGCCACTGCAGAAACCGTCATGCAAGAAAGAGAAGCCGACCCTGGTGACAACCTGACAGCTGAGGCATAACGGAAATGAGGTGTGCGAAAAGCAGAGAAACGTGTAACGTCTAGGAGAGAGGACCTTACCAGAAATGGGACACAACGTTGGTATAAGAAGAAACAAGTATCAACTGTGGAATGGACCTGTCCACATGAAGTAACCAGAATGAGTTTTTTTTTTTCATTTTTTTTTTACAAGTAGTGACAACCGCTGTCATAGAATTATGGTCCGTGGTAGAACCTGCAGCTGTATTTGGTCGGGCCAAATGCGGCTCGACGAATGGTGAGGCCTGAACAAGTACAGGCGATACTAGATTGCGTTGCTGACAGTGGATCTAGTTCCTTCACATTGTCTTCCACCCAGTCTCATGCTGAAATACCACAGTTGGCACCTGCAGCCGATGTCCATCAGTCTTTCACCTCACCCCCTTGCAAATCAGCCAAGCAGTCTGAGCCCCAAGTCATGCAGCAGTCTCTTCTGCTTTTTGATAACTGTGTTAGCAGGGTTTCCCAGGGCCATCCACCTATCCCTGCCCCAGAAGTGGAAGAGATTGAGTGCACCGATGCCCAACCACTTATCTTTCAAGATGAGTACATGGGAGGACCATCGCAGCACATCTCAGATGATGACGAAACACAGGTGCCAACTACTGGGGCTTTCAAAAGTGTGCAGAACTACAAGGAAAGCAGGGGTGAAGACTGGGTGGAAGACGATGTGGAGGACGATGAGGTCCTCGACCCCACATGGGTCAAGGTCATGTGAGTGACCTATGTAGTTCGGAGGAAGAGGTGGTGGTCGCACAGAGCCACCAGAACAGCAGAGGAGGGAGCAGAGTGCAAAAGCGGAGCGGCCGCACCTACTACTGCTCACCGCAGCAAGGGACCGAGCACACCAAAGCCAGCTCCAAGGAGTTCCCTGGCATGGCAGTTCTTCAGATAATGTGCTGACGACAAGACATGAGTAGTTTGCACGCTGTGCAATCAGAGCCTGAAGCGAGGCATAAACGTTCTGAACCTGAGCACAACCTGCATAACCAGGCATTAAAGTGGAAAGCACGAGCTGCAGTGGAGTAGACACCTCAAAAACCAAGAAAGGTCTCTGGCTCCTCCTGCTTCCTCTTCTGCTGCAGTCTCGGCCTCTTCATCCACCTCTGGAATTACAGTGCCACCTGCTACCCCGCAAACAGAGGATCTGCAAGCAACACCAACACCTGGGTCACCAAGCATCTCCACAATGTCCCACAGAAGCGTTCAGCTCTCTATCTTCCAAACGCTGGAGAGGAAGAAGAAGTACCCCCCCCCCCCTACCCACCCGTGATCCCTAGCCCTGAATGCCAGCATTTCTAAATTACTGTCCTTTGAAATGCTGTCATTCTGTCTGGTAGAGACGGATAGTTTTAAAGGCCTTATGGCGGTGGCCCAAAGTATGTCATGCACAGCCGCCACTACTTTTCCAGACGAGCCATCCCTTCCCTGCACAACCAAGTAGGGGACAAAATCAGGTGTGCACTGCGCAACTCCATCTGTGGCAAGGTGCACCTCACTACGGATACGTGGACCAGTAAGCACAGTCAGGGACGTTATATCTCCGTAACAGCACACTGGATAAATGCAGTGGCGGCTGGGCCTGAGGCGGATAGTAGTTTGGCGCATGTCCTTCCACCACCGAGGATTGCAGGGCACTTCAGTTTGCCTCCTGTTGCTTCCTCCTCCTACTCTTCTTCGTCATCCTCTACCAGCTCCTCATCCGGTCAGCGTAACACCTTCACCACCAACTTCAGCACAGCCAGGGGCAAACGACAGCAGGCAGTTTTAAAACGTATCTGTTTAGAGGACAAACCCTACACCGCGCAGGAGCTGTGGACGGGCCTTGAGCAACAAACCGATGAGTGGTTTGTGCCAGTCAGCCTCAAGCCCGGCCTGGTGGTGTACGATAATTGGCGAAATCTCGTAGCAGCTCTTCGACTAGCCGATTTGACGCACAACCCTTGCCTGGTGCATGTGCTGAATTTGCTGTTGCAGAGATTCCTTAAAAATTACTCTAATATGTCAGAGCTGCTGCATAAAGTGCGGGCCATTTGTGCGTGCTTTCGGCGTTCTCACCCTGCTGCTGCTTGCCTGTCAGAGCTGCAGCGTAACTTCGGCCTTCCCGCTCACCGCCTCATATGCGACGTGCCCACAAGGTGGAACTCCACCAAGCACATACTAGCCAGACTGTGCGAGCAGCAGCAGGCGATAGTGGAGTTTTAGCTGCAGCACGCACGGGTGAGTTGCTCGGTGGAACAGTCCAACTTCACCACCAATGACTGGGCATCCATGCGAGACCTGTGTTCCTTGTTGCGCTGTTTCGGGTACTCCACCAACATGGCCAGTGCCGATAACGTCATTCTCAGCGTGGCACAGGAGGAGGAGGAGGAAGAGGGATCATTTCGTAGGGTTTCCAGCCAGTCATTCACAAGTTCACAAGGCTCCGAGGGTGGGTTCCTGCACCCACAAACGCCAGGTACATAATTGGGGGATTGGGGGATACAGAGGACAGAGACGATACACCTCCCAAAGAGGACAGCTTTTCATTGCCTCTGGGCAGCCTGGCACACAGGAGCGATTACATGCTGCAGTGTCTCCGCAACGACCGCCAAGTTGCCCACATTCTTATAACTTGTGCTGATTACTGGGTGGCCACACTGCTGGATCCCCGTTACAAGAACAACGTAACGTTGTTAATTCCCTCACTGGAGCGTGATCGTAACATGCGCGAGTACAATCGCACGCTGGTAGACGCGCTGCTGGTGGCATTCACACCTGACAGCGGGGGCACAGTGGAAGCACAAGGCGAAGGCAGAGGATGAGGAAGAGGTCGCCAACGCAGCACCTCAGAAGGCAGGGTTAGCATGGCCGAAATGTGGAAAAGCTTTGTCAGCATACCACAACAACCAGCACCACCAGCTGATATGGAACGTCTTAGCAGGAGGCAGCATTTTAGCAACATGGTGGAGCAGTATGTGTGCACATGCCTACACGTACTGAATGACGGGTCTGCCACCTTAAAATTCTGGGTCTCCAAATTGTGCACATGGCCTGAGCTTTCCCTTTACACCTTGGAGGTGCTGGCCTGCCCTGCAGCCAGTGTATCATCTAACGTGTGTTTAGCACGGCAGTGGGGCGTCATCACAGACAAGCGCAGCCGCCTGTCCACAGCCAATGTGGACAAGCTCACGTTCATTAAAATGAACCAGGCATGGATCCCTCAGGACTTGTCCGTACCTTGTGCAGAATAGACATGTATACCGGCACTAACCAACCATTGTTATACTGCAGCGCAATTGCTCATTCTTGTATTTTGGATATTTCACACTCTTTTAGAGTATACTCAAATTTTAAAAAATAAAATTAAAACCAAAAACCTGGGTTGGCTACCTCGTCCTCCTCCACCGCCGCTTCCACCTACACCGCTACGTTCACCGCCTCCTCAAACTCCTACTCCATATGGAACTCCACCTCATAAATCATTTTTTTTTTTATTCGTACATATTTTATTTGATATCATTTCACTACTTTTTCAGTTACATTCACCAATTTTTGGGTGTATAGTACCACTGCTATACCTAGTAGACAGGTAAAAAGAAATTTGTCATTTACATTTCCTGTTGATATTAACCAATTTTTGGGTGTGAAGTACCACTGCTATACCTAGTAGACAGGTTAAACAATAAAAATTACATTGCCAGTTACATTTTCTGGTGTGATGTACTACTGCTATACCTAGTAGACAGGCAAAAAAAAATCTATAATTTGTCTGTTACATTTTCGGGTGAAATTCAACAATTTCTGGGTGTGAAATATCACTGCTATACCTAGTAGACAGGTTAAACAATAAAAAAAATGCCCGTTACATTTTCTGGTGAAATTCACCAATTTTTGGGTGCATAGTACCAATGCTATACCTAGTAGACAGGTAAAAAAAAAAAAAAAAGAATTGTCATTTACATTTTCGGGTGAAATTCACCAATTTTTGGGTGTGATGTACCACTGCTATACCTAGTAGATGGGAAAAAAATTGTCAGTTACATTTTCAGTTGAAATTTAAAAAAACTTGGGTGGGAAGTACCACTGCTATACCTAGTAGACCGGTAAAAAATATATATATATATATATATATATTGTCAGTTACATTTTCAGTTGAATTTTAACAATTTTTTGGTGTGATGTACCACTGCTATACCTATTAGACCAGTAAAAAAAAATATAACACTTGTCAGTGACATTTTAGGGCCAAATTCACAAATTTTTGGGTGTAATATACCCCTCCTCTACTTAGTTGACAGCTTAATAAATTTCAATAATTTTTATTTTACATTATTTGGGTGACAATAAACAATTGTTTTCTGTCATAGACCCCCTGCTCTACCAAGTAGACAGGTTAATACATTTCTGTAATCTTTCTGTTATATTCTTGGGTTGCCATTATACAATTTTAGACGTGAATAAACCCCTGCGACAGGGAATAACATTTCTGAAATGCTTCTTTAATTGATGCGTTCCACCTTCTTTTGATTCAATGCTTAAACTTAAACAAGTTGTACCACATTTGCACTTCAATAAATTGTCCCACATTTCCGCTATACTTTTTTGGCCAACATTTGTGCCTCAATAGCTTTTCCCACATTTACGCTTGACTCTTTTGGCCCACATTTAGGCTTCTGTTATTTGTACAACATTTGTGCCTTAATAGCTTTTCCCACATTTCCGCTTGACTCTTTTGACCCACATTTGGGCTTCTGTTATTTGTCCCACATTTGCGCCTCAATAGCTTTTTCCACATTTCTGCTCGATCCCAAATTTTTTAAATAAATTTATCTCCCTTAAATTAAACGTGTGTTTAGCACGACTGCAGGGGGTTATCACAGGTTATATTTCCCAATGTTTTGGGGTGTACCCTAATTTAAAAAATCAAATTTAAAACAAAAAAAACAGTGTAGGCTACCTTCTCCTCCACCGCCACTTCCACCTACACCACCACATCCACCGCCTCCTCAACCTCCTACTCCATATGGACCTTGTCCTACTAGATCAAGATTATAATTTTTTTTTTTTACGTATTTTATGTTATTTAACCCTTTCATGGCCAAGGGTCTTTGATGCCCCAGTGTCCAGGTCAAAATTTACAAATCTGACATGTGTCTCTTTATGTGGTAATAGCTTTGGAACACTTTTACTTATCCACGCCATTCTGAGATTGTTTTCTTGTGACACATTGTACTTCATGATAGTCATATATTTGAGTCAATATATTTCACCTTTATTTATGAAAAAATCCCAAATTAAACAAAAATTTTGAAAAATTCACAATTTTCCAAATTTCAATTTGTCTGCTTCTAAAACAGAAAGTCATACCTAATAGAATATGTATTACTTAACATTCCCCATATGTCTACTTTATGTTGGCATCATTTTGGAAATGTCATTTTATGTTTTTAGGACGTTAGAAGGCTTAGAAGTTTAGAAGCAATTCTTACAATTTTTAAGACAATTTCCAAAACCCACTTTTTAAGGACCAGTTAAGGTCTGAAGTCACTTTGTGGGGCTTACATAGTGGAAACCCCCATAAATGACCCCATTGTAGAAACTACACCCCTCAAGTTACTCAAAACTGATTTTACAAGCTATGTTAACCCATTAGGCGTTCCACAAGAATTAAAGGAAAATTGTCACGAGGGTATCGAGAACCACGCCTGACTCCGTTATACCCGGGGTCAGGAAGTCGCAGCGGTTGGCTGCACGCTCTATTTAAGATAGGGCTGTTTTCCTTATGGTAGCTTTCTGAGTTTGCTTTGCAAACCCTTTTGGCTCACTCAGGGATCCGTAGCTCCTTCTCCTCAGCTGTTCCTTGTCCAGCACTCCCAAACCTCCTTATATTCCCCTCTCACACTTCTCTGGTTGCCAGAGATAGAGCTTCCTGCCTGGACATCTATCCTGACCCACTGGAGCTGTGTTGCTGCGTTCTCTGACTGTTGATTCAGAACGCTACCCTCCGGATCCCTGTTGGACCTTTGTGGACTGCTGTGGTCGTCCACCTGGGTGTTTGTCTGTATTTGTCTGTCCTCTCCCTGGTATTTCCCTCTTAGTGCAGTGGTGCGGACTAGCGATCCCACCGGCCCGTTCACTATCTAGGGCTCATTTCAGGGAAAGCCAGGGTTTAGGCACGTGATCGCCGCACGGGTGAGGAACCCGTCTAGGGATGTCAGGGCAGTCAGGTGCCAGCCGCAAGGTGAGTTAGGGGTCACCACCTTTCCCTCTCCCTTGGGCAGGGCTTTCCCTGTTTTCCTCCCTGTGCGTGACACCGGTCATCACAAAAATGGAGATGAAATTTCAAAATTTCACTTTCTTGGCAGATTTTCCATTTTATAATTTGTTTTCTTTAACACATTGAGAGTTAACAGCCAAACAAAACTCAATATTTATTACCCTGATTCCGCAGTTTACAGAAACACCCCACATGTGGTTGTAAACTGCTGTACGGGCACACGGCAGGGCGCAGAAGGAAAGGAATGCCATACGGTTTTTGGAAGGTAGATTGTGCTGGATTGGTTTTCTGAACGCCATATGTTTTTTATTTTTCTGCCGATCGTCTTGTGCAGGGGCTCGTTTTTATTGGTACCATTTTTGGGTACATAGGATTTTTTGATCATTCATTATTACACTTTATGGGGCAAGGTGACCCAAAAATTGGCTGTTTTGGAACAGTTTTCATTTATTTATTTTTACAGCGTTCATCTGAGGAGTTAGGTCATAGTCTGAGAGCCATAGCTTTTTTATTTTTTGGGCGATTGTCTTAAATAGGGTATCATTTTTTGCGGGACGAGGTGACGGTTTGATTGGTACTATTTTGGGGGTCATAAGCCTTTTTGATCGCTTGCTGTTGCACTTTTTGTGATGTAAGGTGACAAAAATAGCTTTTTATGTCCTGGCATACGCCTTTCCCCTCTTTTTTTTTTTTTTGCACATTTTTTGGCAGAGATTTTTTCATCCACATTGATCGATGCAAATGAAGAAATCTGTGCCGTTCATTTTTTCTTTCAGCCCAGAGGCTGTACGGAAAAAAAAATCTCATTACCCGTATGCTCAATATAAGAAGAATAGCAGAAATTCCTAATGCTGGCCATACGTGTAATGATTGCGGAGACCCTCAAATGCCAGGGCAGTACAAACACCCCACAAATGACCCCATTTTGGAAAGAAGACACCCCAAGGTATTCGCTGAGGGGCATATTGAGTCCACGAAAGATTGAACTTTTTGTCACAAGTTAGCGGAAAGGGAGAATTTGTGAGAAAAAAAAAATTCTGCTAACTTGTGCCCAAAAAAAAACTTCTATGAACTCGCCATGCCCCTCAAGGAATACCTTGGGGTGTCTTCTTTCCAAAATGGGGTCACATGTGGGGTATTTATACTGCCTTGGCATTTTAGGGGCCCTAAAGCGTGAGAAGAAGTCTGGAATCCAAATGTCTAAAAATGCCCTCCTAAAAGGTACTCATTGGAATTTGGGCCCCTTTGCACACACCTAGGCTGCAAAAAAGTGTCACACATATGGTATCGCCGTACTCAGGAGAAGTAGGGCAATGTGGTTTGGGGTGTATGTGTACATATACCCATGCTGGGTGAGAGAAATATCTCAGTAAATTGACAACTTTGTATAAGTTCTACAGTATGGATCCGCAAAATACGGATGAAATACGGATGACATACGAATGTGTTCCGTGTGCGTTCTGAATTTTTTGAGGACCAATTGACTTGAATGGGGCTTCAGATCGTGATTTGCGGACAATAATAGGACATGCACGGCTTTTTTACGGAACGGTCATGCGGACAAACGGAAACGGAATGCACACGGAGTAACTTCTGTATTTTATACAGCCCTATTGAAGTGAATGGTTCCGCATACAGTCCGCAAAAAAAACGGAATGGAAGCTGAAAATACTTTTTTGTGCTTGACCCGTAAATGTAGTATATCCTTTTTCCTGCATGGTGTACTCAGAAATAACAAACCCCAAAAAGCATTGGCAAAATTGCTGCCTTTTCATTATCCTGCGATTAAAAGTCATATGTACCCTAAAATAGTAAGGGCTCATGCACACAACCGTGTGCTGGCTGGGCCCATGCTGTGGACCGCAATGCACGTGCACTGACCGTGGGGCCGCCGCATGCAGATCATTCACGTGAATGGGGTCCGCAATCCGCATCAAACAGTCCACATCGGCAAAGATTAGTGCATGCACTACTTTTTCCGTGGTGCCGAGGCACTGACAGAAAACCCACAAAAGCATTCCATAGGGCTTCTGTGGGCTTCCGATCCATGCCTCCGTTCCGCACCGCATCTCCCGGATGCGGGGTGAACATGGCCGGTGCCCGTGTATTGTGGACCCGCTGTATGTGGGCCGCAATATGGCCACGGCAAGGGTAATGGCCGTGTGCTTGAGCCCTAACAATGATAATGGCAACTCGACCTGCAAAAATTATGCCCTCACATAGCTCTGTAGAGAAAAAAAATGCATGGTTATCAGAAAATAGCAGTGGTATTTCCCTTCTAAACCCTGTAGCATACCCAAACACCTATTTACCTCCACATCTATGGAATTTTTTTAGCCAATAAAAACCCCTAACAAATTAAGAAGTGTGGTATGTTTCCGATGGCACAATCTGGGCACAGAATATTGGCGACTGAAATGCTGTATCAGTGGAAAACTTATTGGGGTTTTTCCCTGTGCGGGTACCTCCGCAAATGTGATGTAGCACCCAAAAAACATTCTAGCAAAATATGCACTCCAAAAGTCAACTGGGACTCCACTCTAAGTCCAACCATGCCCATGCAGCAACTTACATCCATATTTATGGCCTTTCAGTTACCAGTAGCAAAAATTCAAGAAGTGTGGTGAGAATCTCAAATGGCATGAGCTGGGCACAACATATTGGGCATTGAAATGCCATATCTGTGGAAAAATTATTTTCAATTTGCATGACCTTTAATTTCAGAAAAATACCTGTGGTGTCAAATACTCACTACACTCCTATGAGGGGCAGAGTTTCCAAGGTGGGGTTTCTTCCTAGTGATTTTTTTATTGCACTCTAGAGCTTCTACAGTTGTCAGTACAAGCAGTGTAAATCACGACATTGGGCCTCAAAATGTGCACGGTGCTCTTATACTCCAGAGGCCTCTCATACATTCAGGCAAAAGAATAGGGCCACAACTAGGGTGTTGTTAAAACCAGAAAACAAAGCATAATTATAAGACTTATTAGTTTTCAAACTGGCATATGATTAGTGTTTAGCGCGAATATTCGAATAGCAAATTTTTCTCGTGAATATCGGCACTTCGATAATTCACAAATATTTAGAATATATTGATATTCTTTTATTTTTTCATCTGAACCCATTAGTGATAGTAAATGTGATGGGTTCAGATGAATAAATAAATAAAAATGAATATTCATATTGCGAATATAGCACTATATTCAACATATTCGACAATTCTACCAAGCCAACCCAATAGGAAAGTTGCTTAACGCCCTTACGTGATTCGATGAAATAATGAAGAATATTCAAATTCAGTACTGACTAAGATATTTTAGCCTTCTCACATTAGACCAAAAGCAAAAAGCAGGCCGGTAATGGGCCATTACTTGTGGTCCAATGTGAGAAGGCTAGAATAGAATATTCTTCATTATTTAATATAGTTTATCTTATGCGAAAAATGCGCATGCGCACACGAATATTTCAATGATGGTTTTTAGCAATAGAATAGCATTGTACGAATATAACAAAGTCTCGAATTAGCGAATACTGTATATCATGAATGTTTTGCTAAATATTCGTGAAATATCGCAAATTCGAATATGGCACCTGCCGCTCATCACTACACATAATGGGCACAACATATTAGGCACTGAAATGGCATTTTCACTTTGCACCGTTTACTGTGCTTTATTTTTTGTAAAATGCATAAAAATGCTTATACCAGCACTTAAATGAGGGGCGTAGCTTCCAAAAATTTGGTCACTTTATTTTTTTTTCATGCCAGCACACATGCCACTGAAATAGCAATTTTCACTTTTCACCATCTGCTGTGGATAATTTTTTTTTTTTTTTTCACCTCAAAGGCTCTTCAGCTGTCGGCCAGTGCTGTATAAATCATTAAACTAGGCCTCAAATGCACATGGTGCTCTTTCTATTCTTGACCTTGCAGTTTGTGCACAGCAGTTTATGACCACATATGGGGTATTTTTGTACTTGACAAAAATTATGCAACAAAATTTGGGGGTGCTATTAATCATGTTATCACTTGTGAAAATGTAATATTTGCTTCTAAAACTACATTTAATTGAAATATGATATTATTTTTCATTTCATGTCCCAATATTAAAATATTCCATGAAGCACCTGTGAGGTAAAGCCAATCACTATACGCCTAAGTCAAGTCCTTGAAGGGTTTTGTTTCAAAAATTGGATTTTATACTGTATTGGTACCCCAGGAAAATCTTCAAATGTGACAAAATTCTAGCGAAATCTTCCCTCTGAATGTGGTTCTTCCCTTCTGAGCCCCGTGGTGTGCCCACCCAACAGTTTAAGACCAAATATGGAGTTTTGCCATATTTAGGAAAAAATGGGAAACTGTTAGCCCTTGTGAAAATTAAATATCTGGGGTAAAACAACAACAACATTTTATTGGAAAATTGAACGTTTTAATTTTCACAGCAAAGTGTCTCTAAATTCTGTGAAACGTCTATGGGAACAAAACACTCACTACACTCAATAAAATTCTGTGAGGGGTGTAGTTCCTAAAATAAGGTCAAATCAGCAGATTAATGATGTGCATATTTTTGCGCCATACGTGCAACTTCGCATTTTAGCAGGTCTGACTACATATTACTGATTGGTGCACTAAATATTGTTGTGAACTTGTGAGATCACAGAACTATGTCTGTAGCATGTATGTATGGACAACAGAACCTATCACAGCTAACTATCTAATGTAATGAGTTTGACACATCAAAGCACAGAGCACAGCAATGACATTGCTGTCTCTCTCATGAATGCAAAAAATTGCTGAAAATAGCTGGGGAGCCAAGGGAGGTTCTTATATAGTAAAGGGGAAGGCAACTTTTCTATTGGTTGCTAGGAATGTTGCTAAGCTCTGAAAAAGACATTGCAGCCTTCTCATTGGCCCACAAGAAAGAAGCAGGGCAGGATGATGTGTTCAAGTAAAAAAAAATCTAGAATATTTGCGAATATCCGAATATATATAACACTAAATTAAAAATATTCCCAAATTCTAAAAGTGGCAATATTCACGATGAAAATTCGCAATATGAATATTTGCGCCTAACACTATAGAATAGTTTGAGGGATGTAGTTTCTAAAACATGCTAATTTGTGGGAGGTGTCTATTATGGACTCAAAGTCACTTCAAAACTGGATTGGTCAAGTAAAAAGTAAATTTGGGAAATTTTCTAGAAATTTGGAAAATGGCTTCTAAAATTCTAAGTCTTCTATCAGCCTAAATAAATAAAATATTGATTACAAAATGATCCCAATGTAAAGTAGACATACAATGAATGTTAATTGAATAATTTTGTAAGGTATCATTATTAGTGTTGAGCGAAGCAAGCTTTGGATGCTTCATCCGAAGTCGCTTCATTCAAAACTTCAGAATAATACTGTACAGAGATCCATCTCCATACAGTATTAGAATGTATGTGCCCCCATGAGCCGAAGTAAGCTATGCGCAAAGTCACTCGTGTCTTCATTGAATAACTTCAGTAGTTGATTTTTAAAGTGGAAAACCTCTTTAAAACTTTCAACCAAACCTGCTTCAATTGCTAAAATCAACTACCGAAGTTATTTAACGAAGTCACGCAACTTCGCAAATAACTTACTTTGGCTCATCGAAGCCCATACATTCTAATACTGTACAGAGACGGATCTCCCTACAGTACTATTCTGAAGTTTTTGAACAAAGCGACTTCGGATGAAGCTTCCAAAGCTAGCTTCGCTCAACACTAATCACTGTCTTAAAAGCAAAGGAATTTAACCGCTTCACATCCACCCATAGGATATAAACTTCTTATGGGTGATTATTTAACTTTGAATGGACGTTCTGGAACGACCATTCAGAGATTGCAGCTGCAAGCTAATCGTGCATCTACAGAGCGGGTTGCCCGCTGTCAGTGACATCAGGGCAACCCAGAGAGATGGCAGGGACAGTTCCCAGGTGTCCCTGCCTTCTAGAACACTGTATACACAGCACTAAATTGAGCTATGCGCTTCCTGCTCCGGCCCAGTGCTCACGTGACTGCCGGGGCCAGGAGAGTGCAGGAGCTGTCGGGTCTTTCATAGAACTCAATCAGTCCTGCACTGAGGCTGTACAGCACAGTATAGTGCTGTACAGCCTCTCTGGGGGGTGTATTTCCCCTGTAACTGGGGCAACTATGTCAGACCCAGTTACAGGAAAAATCAATAGAGTAAAAAAAATTAAGTCAAATGTCCCCTGACCTTATGAGGGACACAAAGTGTAAGAAAGAATAAAAAAGAGAAAAAAGGGTTTTATAAAAAAATTGAAAAAAATGTCTCACATGTAAAAAAAATTCCACAATTAAGTAATTAAAAAAAAATATTAAAAATAAGAAAAAATAAATAAAATAGACATATTTGGTATTGCCGCGTCCGTGACAGCCGGCTCTATAAATATATCACATGATCCCCCTGTCAGATAAAAACCATAAAAAAATAAAAATAAAAACGGTGTAAAAGAAAGCCATTTTTGTCACCTTACATCACAAAAAGTGCAACACAAAGTGATCAAAAAGGCGTATGCTTTGTAACTGGAAAAAAATATTAAAATGGAAAATCTGCCAAAAAAGTGAAATTTAGAAATTTGATCTCTATTTTCCATTAATTCTTGTGGAACACCCAAAGGGTTAATAAAGTTTATAACATCAGTTTTGAATACCTTGGGGGTGTAGTTTCTAAAATGGGGTCACTTTTTGGAGTTTCTACTCTAGGGGTGCATCAGGGAGGCTTCAAATGGAACATGGTGTCAAAAAATCAGTCCAGCAAAATCTGCCTTCTAAAAACCGTATGGCATTCCTTTCCTTCTGCACCCTGCCGTGTGCCATACAGCAGTTTACGACCACATATGGGGTGTTTTTGTAAACTACAGAATCAGAGCCATAAATACTGTTTGGCTGTTAACTCTTGCTTTGTAACTGGTAAAAAATGATTAAAATGGAAAATCTGCCCAAAAAAAAGGGTTAACAACGTTTTTAAAATCAATTTTGAATACTTTAAGGGGTGTAGTTTCTAGAATGCGGTCATTTTTGGGTGGTTTCTATTATGTAAGCCTCACAAAGTGACTTTAGACTTGAACTGGTCCTTAAAAAGTGGGTTTTTGAAAATGTTTGAAAATTTTCAAGATTTGCTTCTAAACTTCTAAGCCTTGCAACGTCTCCAAAAAATAAAATGTCAAAATGTCATTCCCAAAATGATCCAAACATGAAGTAGACATATGGGGAATGTAAAGTAATAACTATTTTTGTAGGTATTACTATGTATTATAGAAGTAGAGAAATTGAAACTTGGAAATTTGCTAATTTTTCAAAATTTTTGGTAAATTTTGTATTTTCTATAAATAAAAGTGTTGTTTTTTTTTTTTTACTCCATTTTACCATTGTCATGAAGTACAATATGTGACGAAAAAACATTCTCAGAATGACCTGGATAAGTCAAAGCGTTTTAAAGTTATCACCACATAAAGTGACACTGGTCAGATTTGCAAATAATGGCCTGGTCCTTAAAGGGACTCTGTCACCAGTTTCTAACCCCCCCCTTTTAAAACTATTGTTCTCTCCATGGTGCCCTTGTCATTACAAAGCTGTTGTTATAAGATAAATCCGGCTTGTAGTTTTGATAAAAATCGCTTTTATCTAACCTGTCAATCCTCTGGATAAGGTGCCCAGGGCGTTTCTGAAGGTCTGAATCTGCCGCTTTTCGCCGCCGCCGTTGGTGCCCAGCTCCTCCCATGATCCTTTCAGCGCCACCTCGATGTAATGAAATCCGCCTCCAGCTCTCCTCAGTGCCCCCTCCTCCTTTTC